>NW_028263387.1:10822785-11149035 GCF_051168715.1 Poecilia mexicana
TCTGTATTAACCTAGCACTGATCAAATACGGATAATTATTCAATTCCAGGTAAACATTGATCAGAGAACTACATCAACAATTCACAACAGGGTTCCAACTTTCTGACGAAATGCGTCTTGTGCGAATAAAGCAGCGATGGAGTGGGGCTGTCAGCGAACCGCGAAGCCTGGAAAGTGAGTCGTGACGTCTGAGTAAAAAAAAAAAAAAAAGGTCTAAATTTAGAAGCAGCCTTTCTGCTGCGTCGCGTCCTGAATAATAACTGAGGCTATGAGGCAAAACTTGGGACAGAAGATGAACTGAGACAGAGCGCAACTGCAAGGTGAGGAGCTGCTGCCTAGAAAATAGCTTTAATTTATTGTGTGTGTGTGTGTGTGTGTGTGTGTGTGTGTGTGTGTGTGTGTGTGTGTGTTTCTGTGCTTCAGATTTGGTGAACAGCTGGTAGCTGAGGGGAGGAAAAGAAAATTACAAAAAGGAGGGTCCTAGAGAAAAGAAAAACAGACAGGAGGAGGCAGCCATGGGGAGGTGCTATTATGTTTTTATATGAAGGGGAAGTATGGATATGAATCCAAACACAAGTCCTCCTGTCTAAACTCTGGAGGACAGAAGAAGAAGAAGACCAGGCTGCTGCTGCTGCTTTTAACCTTCCGCTGGTTTTCCTGCTGCACAGAAGAGATGATGGTTGTGCCTGTTCTCACATCTGGGACAAGGACGCTGTGAGAGCTTTAGAAAAAGAGATATTTATTATTTTGAGAACAGCTTTGAATCGCACACGAATCACGAATAAACTGAGTAGTAACCGGAATATGTGCTTGTGTGCTTCTTCTGCGGTTCTGCCGGTGCGTAATTACTCCAGCCGGGTAAATGAAAACATATTTCTAGGCTGTTTTTTGAAAGCTTGTGGCTTATTTCCTACTATCCTTTAAAAAATATACATATTTTATTTAGTTTTCAACCCCTCCTGAAAAGCTGCTGACATCGCCGAAAAAATAAAACAGGCAATCCTTCCTCATCAGATAAAGTGCGGCACGTTTCAGTGAACATTGTCCTGTGCGCAGGGGAGGACGTGCGCACAAGGCGATTCAAGCGCAGTGGGGCAAGCATCAGGTGCCGTGCGGAGGAAAGAAACAAGACAACTTGGACAATAAATTAAAAAAAAAAAAAACATCTATAAGTGAATCAATATGACGGACGGACCAAGACAACGGAGCAGCACGGCGGGCTCTGCCAAGGATGCGGCCGCTGAGAAGGAGTCTGGGGGAGTTGCGCTCAAGAAGGAGATCGGACTCGTGAGCGCATGTGGGATTATAGTCGGTGAGTGGCTCCCTCTCTTTTTTACTACATCCTCGGTGTGTTACTGTGCTCACTGTTGACTCACGTTAATAAAAATGTAAAGCCCAGACTGGTCAACGAGGGGGTCCAATGCTGTTAAATTTACCTGAGACCTTCTCTTGTTAATCACTAAAACTTTTGTTATCTGCTTTTAATGAGAGTGCACTCACTCACTCACTCACTCACTCACTCATCTCTGCAAGAAAGATTTTAGAGGCACATGACTGGCAAGCTTAAAAATCTGTTTGCACAACTTGAGGCTGATTTTTATTTATTTATTTATTTATTTATTTATTTATTTATTTATTTATTTATTTAATTTCATTTTACTTTGCCTAACATCTCCAGCTCAGTCAGACTGTGCAGTTAGATTCCCCCCTCCCCCATCATGGTACTGCCACCTGCATGTTCCGTCATTGAGATGGTGCATTCAGGGTGATGTGTTCGTTTTCCACCACTCATGACGTTCTGTATGCAGATCGCCTTCTTCTGAACCTTTAATCTGCCCCATCTATGGACGCAGAGGACTTCCTCTGTTGGCTTCTCTCAGCAGTTCAACCCAGCTTCTCACTTTTCCACATTCAGAGACTTAAAGCTTTTCCCCCCCATCAACAGATTCTCCCTTTGTGTGTCTGGAGTTGTTCTGAGAATGGAAAGCTCAGTTTGGGGATGTTCAAAATATCTGAGCACACTTGAAATAAGACAAAACCAACTTACAAGTAACATTTCAGCAACCTTGTTCATATTCATAAAACAGTACCTGTTCCACTTGCAGACTATTTCACTTAAAGCTAGTACATAAAACAATCTCCTATTCCTTGCTTAACAGTATCTTAGAGTTATTTTTGTCTTATTTCGAGCGTATTAAGATATTTGAACTAGTAACGAGACCAAAAATACTTGGTAAGATTTTGTGTTTTTACAGTGTATAACTTAATTCTGCTCCAACACTAAGAGACGTTCACAGAACAAAAAAACCAGGCTAGCTGGATCGACGCTAAGGCTAAATTACATGCATATGGACTCTATGTAACAAAATGACATGACAAAATGTGAAAAAACTCAAAGTGTTTGGACATTTTTTGCAAGGAACTGTAGCTGACAGAGTAAGCTCAGTCTGGTTAATGGGTGTCAAATTGATCCGCATTGTTTCATTTAGCATTTTGATCTTTTTCCTGCAACCTTTTGCTGCCAAAGTGCAATCAGAACGAGTGACCGGCCGTTTCAGCACATATTTTTATACCAAAATTCAAGAACTAAAGCAATCTCTGATACTTTATTGGCACCGTTTGCTTCGCTGTTAAGCCTAACTTAGCCCAGAGACGGTGTAATGACACAGAGAGGGTGACGGGACTGAACCGAGGTCAGTCAGGCCGAAACAATCCAGAGGACAAACATGTAAAGATAATCCCATCAGTCTGATCAATACCAACCAGTGGGCCTAAACATGCTGCAGGATGTCCAGACGGAGCGAGGCTGGTCGTCACTGGGGGTGACTCATTCGTGTGTTTCCAAGGTAACGAGAGGGGGGGGAGTCAAAGTGACAGCAAGAGTGCGAACGGCACAGTGTCCTCCCAGGAGGTTTGCTGACAGAGGAAGAGCGAGAGAAGTGGAGAACAGATAGAAAGATATGGAAAGCAACAGTCGGGAGGTTTAGGATCAGATATGTGGATCTGACTGGAAAGATCACATTTTAGACAGGCATTAAAAGTCAGACCTGGGTCATATTTAGACAAAAAACAGCCACTTTTTCCTACAGTGAACTAGAAAAGGCGTAGATAAAAATAGCAAGCCATGGAAGAAACTCTAAACGCATTTGGCAGCTGGCAAAAAATAGATTAGTAGGAATAGCATAGTGGAGGATATATGATGCTGTGGGTCTCTTCTCTCTAACAACTTTACTGAAATATCCCATTGATTCTTCCAGTAACGTGAGAACGGATCATCTCTGGGTAAAAGCCAAATGAACTAAGAATATGTGTGCAACTCAACGGAGAAACAGTTCAACAAACACTCTTCTTCCTTGGCTGTTGCAATAATCAGGACTAAATCCTACAAAAAATATTAAGAGGGTTATTTTATGCTGCTTCGACTTGGCTGATGAAATAACATTTAAGCCCAGAGCTGTTAACTTGAAGATATATTTCTGTGGCCCACAGAAATAGCTGCGGTGGGCCGGATTTGGTGTCCGGCCTCGAGTTTGGCACATGTGCCCTAAGCAGTCTCTTATTCAGCTTTTATTATTACTACTATTATTTTTAGGTGTGAGATTATGCAACTACAATAAAAAAGGAATTTCTTTCAGGCTTCTTACACATCCCAACCAGAAGGGACAATTAATGCGTCTGGCCACAGCAGACACGGGAGAGTTTATGAGCGCAAACAGCTTACGAATCAGAGTCATTAAAAATATTAACACAGTTTTTAACAGGAGATAACAGTGCGTCCGCGTGCGTATTAAAGCATTAGCTCCGCCCACTGGTAGTAACAGCGCTGCATCACGTTATTTATCTCTCTCCGTTCAAATGAACTGTAACAGAGAACTGGGGCTGACGGCCATTCCGGCGTCGAGGATTTGACAGAGTCGCCACAGAAGGACAAGTTACTTTGTCCTTCACCAAAGTAATTCACTCGCGCTCGCTCCGGTCAGGTCGTCACGCGCCAGAGAGATGGGAGCTCAGGTGACGTGGACGATGCGTGAAAAGGACTTCAAACGCTTTTTTTATGGTCCGTGGTGTGCGTTTATCTAACAGGTAATCCAGCAGCGCGCGGCGTCGCCAAACGAAGATTGCAAATGAACTTTTGGTCACTTCAAAGGACTCCGCCCTGATAATGCTGTTTTATTAACTTCTGTGGTTTGAACTATCAGTACAACTCCAGTGTTCATTGCCAGCACAAGATTTAAAAGCATTTTAGTGGGACGACGTACAAACAGCACCCTGAGCATCCAGTTTTAGCTCGTCATTGTCCAGAAGCCTGAGGTTTCCGTGTCGTTTCCGTTTTGACTGAGAGGCAAATGAAGCGGGGAGGCCCACACTGAGTTTCATTTCTCTTAGGTGTCATAACTTCACTGAGGAATAAACAGTTTCATTATTTTATGCGTCATTGTGCAAATTCTTAATTTTAGTGAATTTTTACGAATCTAAATTTTTCATAATCCCTACAAGATTTCTTCGTAGTGATAAAATAACTGTTTTTCTTCTACTGACCTACAGGCTGCAAAATAAATCAAGTGTCCTTTATAGTTCATTTGTTTTAAATGCAGATCAAATGTGCCTAGCGCTATCACAATGTCCTGCTGAGGCAGAAGGCTTGTTGCAGCCATAAAGAAAACTAAAGTTCACCAGAAGCAGATATGTGCTCTTCTTCTGTCAAACAGCAGTGCAGCAATAAAATAAAAAAGTGGATAATAAAATGTGTGAAACGACATCCTGCTGCAGCTCTTTGTGAAAAGAGGAACTCATTTCTGAAAGCAAGTAATCTGACACCTCAGACGTTTTTCTTTGCTAATCTACTGCTTCTTAAAACTGATTTGAACTGTGTTCAGTTAAAGTCCAGACTCAGCCAGCTGGGTTGGGAGCTGCTTTAACAAAAAAAAAAAAAAAAAAAAAAAAAAAAAAAAGACAGAAAATGCACCTAGAGAGAAGTTGAAATGAGGACAGGAAACGCCACCATTCCCTGACAGTCAGCAGTTTGGCTCACGTCGGTGCGGAGCTGCACATGACCGCTGGACGCAGAGCAGGCAGACTCAATCACTTCATCTTGCAGAGTCAGTCCGTTCAGGTCAGAAGAGGCGGTAAACTTAACCAAAGTTTGTCTTTGGAAGAAGCAAATCAGAGATGGCGGAAGCCGCAAAATTGTGGGCTGACTTAGCACTTTTTTTTTTTCCTTAAGGTGTCAAAGGTCATGTACTGTAGACCTGTCCTCTTATAAATATGTCAAGGTAACCAAGGGAAGTGAGAACTTTTTGTTCTTTTTACCTGCAAGTGAAGTTGCGTAATCAGGGAGGTGACCTCAATGCTATCAGCATCTTCAAACTTTACCGACGGTGAAGCCTTACCTGTAAAGTTTCCAATAAAATCTGAAAGTCGCTCGTTTTATGTGTCTAGACACTTTTAATCAAGAGGATATGATTTTGTAGGGTTTAAAAGTAGATGCTGTGTTTCTCTGACACTAATAGGTTACACAGCTTCCTACACTTTATAGTCAGGAGTGACAGGAGATCAACAATGTGACACTATCATCATAACTCTGACTTTTGAACTGCTGCAGCCGTTCAGCCAATCATCCAGCTCGTTAGGATTCAAAGCCAGCGATCTTTGACTTCTCGCTGCCTAACGCAGAGTGAAATCCCAGTAAATCCTGGACGTTCCTCAAACTCTTCCTCAGGCTTTCATGTCAGCCAATCGGCGCTCCCTCCGACTCTGTGCAAAAACGTCACTTTGACGCTCAGCGGTTCTGTCAGGATATTATGAGTCCACCTTTAATCCCTCTTTGCACTCGTTCACCCCTGCTTTCTGTCGTTCACACATCTCTGCTCAGTCAGCATAACACATCCCCTGTTTTTTTTTTTTAACTCTCTTCCGTTTGAGTCTGTTAATCCGCTGCCTGATTTTGAGTTTGCTTTTCTGCTTAGTTTGCCCGTAACCTTTAGCTGATGTCTGCTAATGCGGCAAATAAAACGATGACGCAGTCCTTTGTAAACAATTTGGATAAATGTGAAAGAAAGAGACGGTGAATGGGAAATATGAGGTAAAATTTTGTAAGTGGCACCAGTTGAAAAAGGTCTATTCTTCTTAAACCTGCACTGAAACCTGACTCCTCTCCCCACCAGGTAACATCATCGGCTCGGGAATCTTCGTCAGTCCGAAGGGAGTGATGGAGAACGCCAGCTCTGTGGGCCTGGCCCTGATCGTCTGGATCATCACGGGCATCATCACCGCCATCGGCGCGCTGTGCTACGCCGAGCTGGGCGTCACCATTCCCAAATCAGGGGGCGACTACTCCTACGTGAAGGACATATTTGGAGGCCTGGCTGGGTAACCGTGCACACTCAGACATCCATAAGTCACCGTCCGGCGACATTTACGTGTTACAGTAAAAGGTAGGGGTGAGGAAAGGTTCGAAGTGTGCGCTATGCTAGTGTTTTCATTTGTTTGTCACTTTTTTTTCATTAAATCTGGAATCAATTTAACTATATCTTAATCCACACTATAAAAAAAGTAAACTTGGATAAAAAAAAAAATTGGTGATTGATCATGAACTGGATCTTTTAGAGATTTTATAAAACATAGATTAATGAAACCTCTAGTCTAGATTACTAGGAGGTCAGAGGTCAAAACAGAGCCACCTCTGATAACTAATAAGCATTTGTACATTTTAATAATCTTTGGAGGGGGGTAGTTCAGTCAGAGAAACATCTTACCAGATGGGAGTGCCAAATATAAATACAGGAAGCAGATGCTGTGTGCGTTTCTGGTCACTATTAAGAAAAATCAATGTGATAAATGAATGTGGAGAAAACATCTTGAAAGTCACGTAGGACCTTATGCTTTAGGGGAAAAGACGTGCTGCTGGTTTATTTATTTTAGTTTGTTTACTCTGCCGCATCCCACAATGCAAAGCAAACCTGGCTAGAGAATGGCGCTCCTCAAACCAAAGATTGTTTTAGACGCTCTGGACGCTTCAAAGTGAAATCGTGGGACTCTACCTGAGGATCAGAGTCAGGGGAAGGACGTGAGCGCACACGACTGAAGGTGACATCCAGGCCTCTTCACGTCCGTCCCGAAAGCCTGTAAAAGCTCAGGAGTCGTGCAAAGCGGCACAAACAGCATTACAAAACCATCCGGCTTGTCGGAGTGGATTTCACACGCCGCCTTCCTGGGGTCCGGACTGTAAACACGGATCCGAGGATTGTTTTGCTAACCCAAGAGCCCATAGTATCGGGGAGGAATTAGACCAGACATAACAGCCACAGGTTGTTTTCGTAGAGCGAGAATCAATACACATCAATGAGCGTATGCCTCCAGAGACTTTGTAGCTTGTGGCGTCAGAAGCCCGGTTTGAAGTGTTTCCCTGTGCCCCCCTTGTTCGACATAAATAAACCAACTTCCACTGGTGATTGTTTGAGTTCTGCTGCAGCTTTTGTCCCCATGTGTTCACATGCAGCGTGTGCGGGTGGGCTGGGTCGAAGGTGTGTCTCCGTGTTCGTGTGAGAAGCCGAGTGTAGTTTTTGTGGTGGATGAATGCTCAGAAACAAAGAGACTTTGTTATTTCACTGAGGCTTGTTTAACTTCAGGTGAGGTGTAGAAGAAAGTGTGCGTTTGTATGCAGCTCCCTTCAATCTGAAACCCCTAAATCAGGGGTGTCAAACTCCAGTCCTCAAGGGCCTCTGTCCTGCAACTTTTAGATGTGCCTCTGCTGCACCACACCTGAAAAGAATAATTAGGTCATTAGCAAGGCTCAGGAGAACCGATCTACACAGGGAGGAGGTAATTAAGCCATTTCATTCCACTGTTTTTTACCTGTGGCACATCTAAACACTGCAGGACAGCGGCCCTTGAGGACTGGAGTTTGACACCCCTGCCCTAAATGGAAAGGAGAGAGAATCCATGGTAGCTCTGCGGAGATTCAGCTTTCAGCAGGACAACAATCCTAAACGTAAAGCCAGAAACACAGCGGAGCCGTCTGGACTGAAGCGAATTCAGCTTAATGAAAATGTAAAACACACCGTTTTAGATTTCTGTTTGGATAAAATAAAATACTTATTTCAGAAGCTGCTACCAACAAACCCTCTGCATGAGCTTTAATATATTCAGCGTAAAATCAAACCTTATCATGTTTCTGAACAAAGAGTTGAGGTAAAGTTGTAAAACAGAACAAAATGTACATTAAAACAGAACGGTCCAGTATCAGCGCTGGTTGCTGAGGATGCTCAGTACAGTCAGGTGTAACGATCCCAACATGAGTTTTTAGGGAATTTCATGGAAGTTCAGCATTCCTGGTTTGTCCTATTGAACTGTGATGCACGTTCTTCTTCTGTCCCTCATCTCAGCACTTTTAATCAGTCTGAGTGTCACTGTGTGCTTCCTCTGCTTTGATCCTCGGTCAGCTTCGCTCTTATTCTTATCTGAATCCCTATTCTGCCTCTGACATCAGGGTCAGCTGGTTTGCTGTTTGTCAGAGGACCAACGAACGTCGTCTTCTTTCTGCTCTGGTGTCTGTAAGTCGTTAATTTGTTTGTGGTGAGACTTTTACGTGTGCCAACAAAGTGTCTTGGTTCTCGTGAAACAAAGTGAGAAGGAGCAGCGACCTGTGGTGACCTCGGAGCTGAAACGGCTGCTGTTTCACTTCACCGGCAAGAAATAAAAATGGGAGGAAGTCTTGGCTGACTACAATGAAGTCGGTCAGAACAACAAACAGCTTTAGTGTGTTACAACATGGGATTTCCCCGTTGCGTTTCTTCTCAGAGCTCCTGTAACCATATCCACATACAACGGTTTATTTATTTAGCTCTGAATCGGTGTAAAATTACTTCACTGGAGTCAAAACAAAGCATAAGAACACAATGCCTTAAATAACATCCTTGAGTTGCATCTGTGTCTTTACTGCTGTGTGTCTTTGCTTTATAGGTTCCTCCGGTTGTGGATCGCCGTGCTGGTCATCTACCCCACCAACCAGGCCGTGATCGCCCTGACGTTCTCCAACTACGTCCTCCAGCCTCTGTTCCCCACCTGCTTTCCGCCAGAGAACGGCCTGCGGCTGCTGGCCGCCATCTGTCTCCGTGAGTAACACGCTTCATACGCGACGAGTGAAATCTACTGTGACAGGAAAACCGTTTGCTGTTTTCATGCGGCGTACTGACAGTCACCCAGGGCGGCATCAGAGAAGGGGCGGAAGGGGCTGCATAAGGAACATGTCAAACTGTAATCTAAAACTTATCCTGTGGCATCCTTTAGCCAGAAGATACTACTGCCTTTAGTCGTTGTCAAGCAGTAAAGCCTGCAGGAATGAAATATTCAAAAACCGGGACTGTTTCTGTTGCTGTAGTGAGGAAGTGGTTGATACAATTTATGCAACAACCACCGTTCAGAAAGAAAAAAATTATAAAAAAATAAATCCAAAAACAAGATGACAGACACAGACACAAAGGAATTAGTATGAAAATGAGGTAGACGGTCAACTAAATGGTCAGGCGTCGGTCGGGTCCGGTGTCAAGACTTTTCTACCTCCTATTTCTTCAACCCACACGCTGCATTTTTAAATCTCCACAGAGACTTTTTGCTCTACTTCAGCTAATAAGCTGGGTTTTGTGATTTGGTCCTGATGAGCTCTTAGCTTAGCCGTTAGAGCGACCCAATCAGAACGACTTGTTTTCATTAAAGTCGGGCTGTTTACATCAAGAACCACTTGCAGCTGCACTGGACTCTGTCATGTAGATCAGTGATCGTGAGGATTTAACATTTTATTTTCCTTTAGTTAAAAGAATATATACGATTAAGGTCTTTGGTCGAGATCGCGAACATGAAGCTCCTTTTGTCCTGTGAAGCGACGACATGTGAGGAACACACTGAATAAGATGTTATGAATCAAATTGCTCCAGGTCAGTTCGGTTTTGGAACATGTTGTTTTCATTTCGTCCCACTTCCTCTTACATGTAAACAAACCGTTTCTTACTCACGTCCTTAACCGCTGAGTGAGCGTGTGTTTCTCAGTAGTTGCAATTTTGGGAAACTACAGAGATAAATGTAGTTTGTAGTTCACCACTCTCTGAAGGCTTTGAATTACTTCCTAATTCAGGCCTGTTATTTACATTAAGCTGTCAAACATGGCACCATCTGATCTGGAGAGAACAAAACAGTCCAAAGTCACTGGAATACACAAATATGTGTATTTTGGCTTTGCTAAGAAAAAAAAATCTCTTTATATCCACTGCCCTCTGCATGTTCTTGAGATGTTATCTGAGGTTAGATGAAAGCAAACAGGGCTGAACAAGGAGAGCAAGCGGTCATTACATGAGGAGAAACGCAGAAATGTGAAGGAGTTTGACTGAAAGCCCTCATCAGTTCACAGACGTGAGTCAAATACTGCAGGAGGCCGACAGACACACAGAGAGAGACGGGCGTGAATGCTTCAAAGAGAGCGGACTGTTTTTATTGTTGAGCGATTTGTGACTGCGTATTGAAAATTCGTGTTCATTTTGTCTTTTTAATGTGTTTGGCTTGGAGTGAATTCTCGAAAGCTGATTTGTAAAACGTCAGGTGAGGCTCTGGCTCTTGTGCGCGTTGCTGTGTGATTGACAGAAAAACAAGAGCGAGTGCAACTGGAAAAACTGGAGCCGTCGTTCTCATTTTTCACGCAGCTCAGACGTCTCTGCTTGCTTTCAAGGTGAAGACTTCGTCATGCGGGGGGTTTTTGTTGTTTCCCTTTTCTCCTACTGTAACAAATGAAGTGCTTTTGAAACCTTAGAGCTGGCATAAAAGTAGAGAAGTTTAATTTATGCCTCATTTAGCTTTTTGTAGCTGTGAACTACAAAGTGAAATTTACCATTAGTGGCCCGTGCGATGGAGCGCTGTCTGAGTTTGCAAACAAATTTACGGTAAAAGTGAGAGAAGTGAAAGTGTTTATTACTACAGAGCCTGCTTTGTGGTACATGTCTGGATAAAAGTTTTTTTTTTTTAACTAAATAGAGAACTATAAACAATTAATGAAAGCCTCAAGTATGAATATTGAATATATTACTGCATCCAGTCTTATATTTAAAATAACGGGAATAAATGGAAAAAATATTGTGAAATAAAACGAGACAACCACTTTAAAGGTCCTGGCATAGTTTCCTTACCTGGCCAAAAAAAAGTACATCATCAAGAAATGATGTCCATTTGTATTTCAAACAAAAATGTTTCTATTTATTTTATTATTTTTATTCTTTACTAATATGCCAGTATTTTTATTGAGGAGAATTTTAAACAGCAAGAAAGTAATATATTCAGAACATGTTCTTAGGATGATTAGTTAATTAAGCCACGCAGCAGCAGCAGTGTCTAATTTTAGTAATCCTATTTATAGGATAAAACTAATTATTTGGGTTGCTGGATGGCTAATCTAATTGTTTTAATAAACTTATTCCCACTTTAAAAAAATAAATAAAAATAAACTTTTTAAAACATTTTTAATCCCCTTGTCCAAGTTTGTGTAATTTTCATCTTAGGGGATTCTTTTGTTTCTAATTTGATGTATAAAATGTTCACAGTAATAAAAACCTTATAAATGGCTTTTGAAAGAAGTGACTTTCAAAGGCAGGGTAGGTTTCTCTCAAACAACTGTGATGGTCTACAATTAATACTTTTATAAAACCATAAAAACTTTCCCAGTCAAGCTTTGTGGTTAGCTCTAAACCGTGTGATTAGCAGAGGGAAAGGACGTATCCAGTGGGGCTAATTGCTGCAAGAGAAAAACACCCGCCTCAGCAGAATCTGCACCGTCTGAACACTTTGTACCTTTTTATACTCGTGACACATTGACCTACATTTAGTAGGCTCCCTCGTCCCGTTTTTGAACTCCTTCATTAAAAACATGTGTCGTGTTGTGCAACAAATTACCCTCGGATATCTTGAAAGTTGCATCGGTGTTTTCACGGCTCCTCTCTGGGACAGATCTTGTAAAGCTGCTTTTTGACAAAAAAAAACAAAAAAAAACCAAAAACCCGAGTCTTCTTAATGATGTTTTCCCTTCTGTCTAATCTTTTTGTTTAGAGCAAAAGTAGGTGAGAGGCGGGATGTTCTGGATGAACTATGACGTCACCGATGTTTATAAGACTCACGAGCTGCATCCGTTTATCTCGGCCTGTTTTTGCATGTCTGGAATTGCCCAAATTTAACCATCTGGAATGTTATTTATTTATCCTTCACCATCTATTCAGAGACATGCTATTCAACGTTGAGCGACAGTTAAATCAGTTCAGAAACGCGTCATTTATTTATAGCAAAAAAGAGAGAGAGAGAGAAACAGACACATTTTTATCCATTTGTAGTGCGTATTTGAGTTACAAATGGATATTGTTTGTCCTAATGTATTTGCAAAAAAAAAAAAAAAAAAAGGTAGAAAAATACTATCGGAGCAACTTGGTAATTTGCTCCGATTACCAGAGTAATCCGAGAGTAAGAGTAAGGAAACTCTTACTCTCAGTTTCCAGAGTAAGAGGGTTGGTGCCTGTCAAACTTGCTGCATAAATTACTCCGATTTTTCAAAAAGAATTGTAGACATATTAATAATCTTTCCTTTTTATATTGAGTTCCTGAGGAAAATGTCAACACAAGCGCCGTTTCACTCATTAGACAAAGAATACATTTAGGGGAAAAAAGCGTTCAAAATGAAGAAAAAGTTTTAACGCTTTTGGCTGAAATGCGTTCAGGGAGAAGCTGCGACATCAGTCAGAGTAAAGCTTGCTTTCAGCAGTCACACACCATCTGAATGAGACCAGTAAGCGGGCTTTGACTAGGACAAAGCCCATTGTGGTCTTACTGGGACGTTGCTTCATTTTGTCTCTTTCCTGTTGCTCACAGTTAACTTGCTCAACATGTTCCTTTTAACTAAGCTCCACGATTAAACGTTTATGCAGCAGTCAGTAACAGAGAAGGTGGAAGCAACAAATCAACAACTGTGTTTACAAGTTGTGGATTAAAAGGTTTAGCCTGTAATTACTTTAATTAGGCCTGCTTACTAAGTTGTGCTTTTACTTCCCTTGCCTGTCAGCCGTAGGCTGGCCTCGCTGCCCTCGTTTGCCCCCTCCCCCGCTTTTCCTTTAACCACAGCTGTAATTTTATTTGGAGAGGAAAATACCCTCACAGTTAAAGTCCCACACAGAGCGCGCTCTGTGTCTGCCTATGTGTCTTTGTTCCCTGCAGCACCGGCTTCAGAGTTATTTAATGTGATGAACTTAATCCAAGCAGGCCCTCTTATTTAATGGCACCCTATTGGTTCAAACCCAATGGCCTGTTTAACTCAGCAGCATACAGCAAAGCCAATTTGGTTCTGTGTGTAGAGAAATGCTGGCTAAAAGCCTCAGAAAGGTGAGCAACATGTGGTTCTACACTGAATTACTGTGAGCTTTTACAAAACAAAGCGACATAATTTTACTTTGCATCATTTAAGCTCTAATTTAAAATCGGTTAAAACATATTTCCAGATTTCCATCCGGAACATAATACAACATCTAATAACAAAGCTCGTCTTCATCAGGCTAAGCGTTGCTTATTTATTAAAGTCTTCAAAAAATGTTTGGATTTTTTTTTTAAGACTTTATAGTTGGTGTTCAGGTATTAATCTTCCAGTAACACATAATTATCAAGTAATATTTTCAAATTTTCCATCAACTTTAAACATTTTTTAACTCAAAAACACGACGGGGGGTGGGAACCTTGGTATGTGTTGAAAATGCATCAACAGGCATTTGTGATACACATAGGCTAAACACTAGATTTTACTGCTTGTGGTAATTTTTGCTTTCCTTTATTTTTGCTTAGTGCTGCTGACCTGGGTGAACTGCTCCAGCGTGCGGTGGGCCACCAGAGTGCAGGACATCTTCACGGCCGGCAAGCTGCTGGCCCTCGCCTTAATCATCATCATGGGAATCGTTCAGATCTGCAAGGGTGAGCTTACCGCTGCCATCTGTGCTCCCCAGAGGACCTGCAGCCACAGCGTGTTTGCATGAAATAACACCTGAAACCCGTCCGCACATGTCCGCGGTCAGAGGGGTCATCCTGGGAGGCTCCAGGCCGCATAGTGGGGTTGACGAGTTGCTCGGGTCCTTTAGGTTAAAACCCATACAGCTAAAGTCAGCACAAGCGTGGGGGGGTTTGTCCTGCAAACATGGATCAGGGCCAGTAATTGTAAGGACAGTCTGAAATATCAGAGTGAGGTTTTTCAGATCCCAAAGTGTTGAAAGTTTGTAGAGTACATTGGGAGATTTGTTGTAAGATTCAACGACCTAAATGAGGGACGGTATAGAGAAAGGACTTCTGGATAGGTTTTGGGATTCTATCTGTTTTCCCTACAATGAAGTAGAAAGAAAGCGATAAGTTGTTTTTAATGTTTTCCGGATAGAAATCAGAAAAGCTGGCAGTGCATTAAAGCCTCTAAATCAGGGCTGGCTGGCTGACGTCCTGCATGCTTTTGGTGGTCAAACACACCTGAATCCAATTAATGGTGGAACCTGGTCACATCTTCAGGAGCTTACTCAGTCTTTGTTCTGGTAGAACAAATTGCCTTTAGAGGTATTCGACAAAAACAGAGAATGTGCTGACTGGACCATTAAGGAACTGTGCACTCTGTACACTGTGGCCAGTGGAAATGAGAAGTCCTGTCTTCAGGTTCCCACAGTCCAAACTGACACAATGACTATGTGGAAGAACTTGTTCTAGTCAGATAAAAGAAAAAATAAATAAAAAAAATAAATAAAAACTGCAAATATATATATATATATATATATATTTGCAGTTTTTAGCCTGAATACGAAAAACTGTGAGCATCACCCTGAATACTCGTTCCCATCAAGAAACCCGGTGTTGGCAGCATCATGCTGTTGCTTCATGGGGATAAGAGAACTGGTCAGAGTCAGTTTTGAAGGAAACTTTACTTCCCGGTTCACATGATTCCCATATTTCAATGCAGGTTGTCGTCTCAAGGTTATACATTTCGACCTTGCAGCTGCAGTTTCTGCCCCTCCACTCACCCTGAGAGATTTTCTCGTTTTTATTATTTCTGCTTCAAGAAGGCCATGAACCGCACTGTGAGACGTTGCTGTAACCTTCCCTGAGATTTCACCTCTGGTGAAACTGGAGCCCAGTACGAGATAACGAAGGCGAGATGATAAGCGATAAAGCACTTCCTAATTGATGCTCTCCATCCACTCTGATTGAGTTTGTGCTAGTTTGTAAAGAAGAATGAACAAAACATTTAGCTTCCAGATGTGCATGAAGGTAGAAACGGTTACCAAACAGTGGTTCTACAAAGTATTGACTTTTTAGGAGTTTTATTTGTAAAATAAAGGAAATCAATGCATCGTGTTGCTTTCATTTCATAATTACGATGTGGATTGATCCATCACATAAAATCCCACTGAGATACTTTGAGGTTTGTGGCGACATTAGTGTGCAAAAGGCCCAATAACTGAGACACGATGGGACGGATTTATTTTAATTCAATCAGGATCCTGCCTCATTCAGTACGAGAATATTTTAACGGTTCTCTCGTTTCTGCCTTTGTTTTAAGAGGAATGCTTGATGAGGGATTGTGGTACAACACATTTTACACACACACGCTGATCTTGTTAGGTGATGGTTTTCAGCTGGAGTTCCTCACAACAAGCCAGAACAGCAATAAAAAAAAACCCAGCCTGTTTACCCCTTCAGCAAAACAAGTTTATATAACCAGACATAAATGATCAACACACCCCCACTACATGTGGTTCGTTGTAATTTAACACAGATATGGCAGCATGTCACTAAATAATGTATCAATACTGCTGTTCTGAGGTCAAGATTGATTTTAGTTTCCTGTCCCGCTCCACCTGCAGGAGACTACTACTGGCTGGAGCCGGCCAACGCCTTCGAGCCCTTCCAGGACTACGACGTGGGTTTGATAGCCTTGGCGTTCCTACAGGGCTCGTTCGCCTACGGAGGCTGGAATTTCCTCAACTACGTCACAGAGGAGCTGGTGGACCCCTACGTGTAAGCAGTCTTTGCTTGTTATTTTCCAGCTAATCTTCACTCGCCGTGTCCAGAAATCTGCCTTCACTCAACTGGAAAAAGGCGGCTTGAAAAGCAGCTTGTTGCTGTTGTGGGTGATTAGCGGTCACATTCCGACAGAGATTCCCAGTTTAAGCCTTTTCCCCTTTTTAGTTGAAGCTGCCTGATGTTAATACAGTCTAGTCAGTCTGGGCTGCAGATACTGATCAATGCTCGCCATCTTCTTTCCTTTTGACTCAGCTGTACCTCCTGTTTCCTCCAGGAATCTTCCGCGCGCCATCTTCATCTCCATCCCCCTCGTGACCTTCGTTTACGTCTTTGCCAACATCGCCTACGTCACGGCCATGAGTCCCCAGGAGCTGCTCGCCTCAAACGCCGTTGCCGTGGTGAGCCCTGGGCCCCGATTCAGCTTGTGCTTCTGCACTTACTCATTTTAGTCGCTGTCGCCCTCTAGTGGCGTTTGCTGGTCGCTGCATGTGTCAGGTTGGCGACTGTAAGCCTCTCCTTTCTGTCGCTCCCTCTCAGACGTTTGGTGAGAAGCTGCTGGGAGTCATGGCATGGATCATGCCCATCTCTGTGGCTCTCTCCACCTTCGGAGGGGTCAACGGTTCCCTCTTCACGTCCTCACGGTCAGTCCGCCTGGTGTCGCGTTACCCGTTTGTTTCCCTTCCAGGGTTCACGTTGTTGAAGTTTTGAGTCGCCCATCATTGGGGTTATCTTCTGCTGCTTCTGAGGTGGTTCAAAAACATTGTTGTTTTGTCTGGCTTCTTTGTCTTTTTGTTCAGCTTATTTTAAGCAAACACTGCCAACGTCATGGAAAGTTCTCTTGATAAAAACCTATTTAATGCTGACAAATTTAGGAAAAATACAAAGAACTTAGTTCTGCGTGGAGCGCATAGGTTCTTCACGCCTCGTATTTCTGTTCATGAAGAATTCACACTCAATTACATTTCTAAACATAGCTTGGATAATTTAATTAGACCTAACAAAGTACAGTGCTAAGAACTAGACATCATGATCTACTGATGTAGAAAGGTTGTTGACATCTATCAGTTGAAATTCATTTTAGGAAATTCAAGATTTAACAGTGAACAAAATGAAGACTTGGAGTGGCCTAGTCAAAGTGTGGAGTTAAATCCAGCTTGGAAGCTTAAATATGAAGTTCGTGCTCAAAAACCCTTTAAAGGGCCAGAATTTTCCCTCTGTAATATACATAGAAAAGTACATCAGGGAGTACCAAATGAAATCATTTGAAAATGTAATGAAACTGATGCGCTGATAAACTCCTGTTGTTGTTCCTGAGGCCTCTGAAGTCACATCTTCTGCCAGCAGAGGTCAGAGGTGAGCGTCTGATGTTTACCTCTGCTTTGTGGCAGGTTGTTCTTTGCTGGGGCCAGAGAGGGACACCTGCCAAGCCTTCTGGCCATGATCCACGTGAAACGCTGCACCCCCATCCCTGCTTTGCTCTTCACTGTGAGTACCGCTCTCATCATCTTCATCGCTGGTCCGTTTCTATCTCAATAACACAGCCAGACGATAAACTAAACCAGGTACACTCGTGTGTCTGTCCTCTGTCAGTGCCTGTCCACTCTGCTTATGCTGTGCACCAGTGACATGTACACCCTCATCAACTACGTGGGCTTCATCAACTACCTCTTTTATGGAGTCACTGTCGCCGGGCAGATCGTCCTCAGAATTAAACAGCCCAACATGCACCGGCCAATCAAGGTGCGTCCATTTGTTCTGGATTATTCTGTACTTCCACAAATCATCGTTTTTTTGTTTTTTTTTAATAACATTACACAAGCAATGTAACCTATATAGTATTCCAGACTCATTCATTTGTGGTAGTTTAAAATGTGCTTCGGAAGTGCTTTGAAAGTAGAAAATATGTTTTAAAAATGGATGATAACAGAATAAGTTCCCACATAGATGAAAAAGTAACAGCGGTCAAAAGGAAAAATGCTGTAAATAGAAAACAGATCAGCTATAATTCAGACGACAGACCATTTAGATTGAAGCAATGCCTTCGTCACATCTGCTCAATAGTCTGAAACTTGGTCAGAATCAATCAATCAATCAAATGTATTTGTATGGCACATTTCAGCAACGAGGCAAGTTCAAAGTGCTTTACATCACACAAAGAAATAGTAGTAGGAGAACACAGGTTCAACGATTGTCAAGTGCAGTCGTTGCACCTCATAATGTTTCATTTAAAATGTTTCAAAAGCAGCTCAGTGTTTCAGCTGTTTTACAGTTTTCTGAAATTTGTTCCAGATTTGTGGTGCATAGAAGCAGAAACTAACCAAAATCTGTAGCCATAAAAATTAGCGCTCAATGATTTAAAACAAGATGTGTATGTCAATAAAAAAAAAAACAAAGCTATATTCATCCTGAGCTGAAAAATGTTTACAATTTTTTTTTGACAGACTCAAAAAAATTGCAAAAATAACTTGATAGGACATATGAAATCAATTTCTTGTAAAAAAAAAAAAATAATAATATTTGAACACACCTGTTATGTTAGGATACAGTAGCATTTAGTATTTTCTGTGAATTGTAAAAATGTCTGCATTTTCCTCCCTTTAGATCAGCCTGATCTGGCCGGTCATTTACCTGCTCTTCTGGGCCTTCCTGCTCATCTTCTCGCTGTACTCGGAGCCCGTCGTGTGCGGCATCGGGCTCGCCATCATGCTCACCGGGGTTCCTGTCTACTTCCTGGGGGTCTACTGGGAGAACAAACCGCAGTGCTTTGACACCTTCGTTGGTAAGTGAGATCTTCACAAAGAAACTTTCTCTGTGACACCAGATGGGACTGAACTTCCCTGTTTCACGTCGGTTTGAGTCAACCAAATTATTTTTTATTTGTTATTGACTGATTCCTAGATGAACTTAAAGAAGGAGCCATTACAGCCAAACAAGCTTCGAAATCCTTATTACAGTTTATTAATGCACTCAGGGACAAATATCTTATTTCTCTCTTCTTCCTGCTCGTCTTCTTCCAGACAAAATGACGTACGTGGGCCAGAAGATGTGCGTGGTTGTTTATCCGGCCGAGACCGGCGGCGGCAGCGGAGGCGACGAGGAGGGCGAGGAGATGAAGGAGGCGAGGTCTCCCCTCTCCATGGAGGACGGAGACAACCACAAAGCAGCGGACTGTTGAATCTGAGTTGTTGATTTTTTTACTATTATTATTATTCCTACCTGGTCCCTTAAAAAAAAAAAAAAAAAAAAGAGAGAGAAAGAAAAATGCAGACAGACACGCCAACATGGGTTCGCTCTACAAGTGCAGACACAATCCGCAGTTTGTTTACTGATCAACACGTTTTTCTCCAAGTGTCTTTTTAATCAGCGATAATCTGCAACCAAATATCGACGCCTCAGCCGGGTGAGTCTGAGGTCCATCACAAGTGCAATAGAGACGGGTTAGCACCTTCTGGTTCCTCAGTTCTCAACATCGACACTTTTAACCCTTTACATTTTTTTTATTGTTATTATTATTGTTATTATTTCCAGAGACTCTTACTGAACTGTGACGGACGTTTTTTCCTTTTGGTTTATCCTTTGTCACTCTTGTAAACCTTCGCTTCGCGTCATCACGTCAAAACTGCGTTCTTGATTGTCGACGCGTACGAAAGATCCCGTTCAGATAATTTCGTGTTGTTTGATACTCGATTTATGGTTTGTTTTTAAGTGAATCAAAGATGTCTCTTTTAAAAAAATATTTAATATCACTCTTAAAATTATTCTTATTGTCCAATCATCTTCAATATTTTTTACCACATAAACTTAATTACTTTTTTTTTGTATTCTGTTTCTCTAACATTCATTTCACCTCGTTTTTATTCCTCCAACTGAAGATTTATATTGATTGTAAAGTCGATGTGGGATTGGTTGTTGTGGTGGCAAAAAGTGCACAAATTTTATCACCTGCCTTAGTCAGAATTATGTTATTGTGCGCTTTAGTGCGATTGTGGCTGTGTTTCGATAGATGTGGAAACATCGTCGTAGTTGTTTTTTTGTTTCCTTTCATCAAAACTTCTACGTAGAAGTGACACTAAGCAAATAAAGTATTTGTTTGCATGTTCCTGCGGAGAGAAGAAAGAAGTCATAATAAGTGCAAATCACTCTAAAAGTGTTTTTCATCGTTTACGTCTGTGTTTTAATTCCCTTCGATGCACAAATGAGAGCTTTACACGTGATTATTGTTTTTCCAGCTCAGTTAGCTACAGGAACCTTTTTGTGCAATATTCCCTCAGACACCAGGAAAAGCCAAAGCATTCTCGCCATCAATGATCTCCCATAGGTTCTCTGTTTATCCAGTATGCTGTATTGTAAAGGAAACAACACACAGAGACTAATTATTCAGTTTTAGTTTTGTTTTTGTCTCAGGGCATCTCCACATACACTGCCAAAAGAAACATGTCTGAATTTAATCCAGTTTAATTATGCTCTGCGCCTTTGCTTGTAGATATTTATTTTTTAAAGATTTTTGATCCTACAAAGAGATGGAAAGTACTAAAAGGAAATTTAAAAAAATGAGATGATAGAATCAAAACGTTCGGTCAGTAGAGTATATCATTTGATCTTGTTAAACTGTGAGGGTCGCAGGGTGATTGGCCTCCTACAAGTACAATAGAGAGTATTTTCATTGTCCTGTATGGTTATTGTGCATTTACAGTATATGAAGACGTCACAGACTGTGTCACGATGTCCCTCAGTAATAAAAACCACTGATTAATGTTTGGACTGGTAATTTGAAGCTCACTTCTTTATGACTAGCCCACGTTGCTGTGGCAACCTTATTTGGTTCAAACCTGTCGCTTTGCTTCTTTGTTAATTTATACGCCTATTTTAACGGCTGCATATCAGTTTATTAATCTAAATTAATCTGTAGAATGATGGAGACAAAAAGAGTCGTACATATTTTCAAATCTCATAATTTAATCTCATCCATAATCACATTTCCTTCACATGCACTGCAAAAACACAAAATGTTACCAGGCATTTCTGGTCTAGTTTCTAGAGCAAATATCTTGGTACATTTGGAATAAGACAAAACTAATTTATGAGTAACATTTCAGCACAATATATGAGCTTTTTTTTTTTTAAGTAATTTTTATTTTTTGCAGTGTAGGCTGAATACCTAAAAAGTCGGGCATGAAACAATGGAGGTGGGGGAGAGCATTCTCTTTATGTTTTAAGTCTTGTTGTGTTTTGTTAACAGATTTGACTCCACACGTTTGCTCATGCAGACATGAGGCCTGAAAACATTCCTTGCTCAAAACGTCAAATGCTGCAACTTTACTTGTCGAGACAATCTAAACGGCGCAAGCTGCAACACAAAGACAAAACCTCGTTTCTGCTCACCTCTGAGTACTGTCGATCGTTGCTCCCTGATGAGCTGCAACCTTCGTTTCTTTGGAGCTTAAAAGAGACGCAAAGTGTCAGCGTGGTCCGATAGTTGCCGATCTGTTGTTTCAAGTGCATACTACATAGCACTGTGACTGCAATGTTGTGATACAAAGTTCTCTAACTTCTGATGTCTCTTGTCATTTGCAGTCTGGCTACCATGCTGAAAAATGTCTCTCAAATATTCCGTCTTAAAATGTAAAATGTACATAACAGTGGTCAATGTTTGACAAGAATAAAAAATGTACACAAGCGGCTCCAGGTTTTGATGTCTTTAGTGTTCGATCGAGAGAGAGAGAGAGGTCTGCATGAGGTGGCCGATTTCCAAGTTCTAGTTTGAGGCTTTCACATCAGTACAGGTCACAAATTAAAGCGGACACAGTGAGCCAACATCAGAGTGTGACCTCAGGGATGGATGCACTTCTGGTCAAACATTCCCATAAAGACACTCCTAAACCTCATGGAAAACCTTCTCAGAACAACAGACTCAGCTGGGATTCCTCAGAAATATGTTTTAGAAAAATATACAGGAAACATTCTGCTGTTCTGCTTTTTTCAGTCTACGTTCGGTGTTCTTGCTACCGACAGTAATTTCATTTTCATCTATTTCTGTACCAGTCTTGTTTATTTTCTTTGCTGTTTTGTTTGCTTTTTTTGACATGTATGGAAAGGTTAAAAGTACCAAAACGAACTAAACTGAAGTTGTTATAGCTGTGAAACGTGATCCCAACATCATACTAAACTCTACAGATTAAGAACAAAATGTGACCTTAAATTACTTGTGAAGGCTATTACCCCGTACTTTAAGCAATACAACGTATTACACCTGACAGAAAATGGCTCAACAGCTTCTCACATCTCCGCTCCATCTGACTGGACCTGGCTGATTCAGATCATCCGTTGTTTTCTCTGTAAATCCTCTGTTTTTAACACAGGACAGTAAAACACAAGGCCTTCACACAGTCTGTTTTATTTCACAAAGTGATACGTTTGAAAGGACACTGAACACAAGCGGAGGGTATTACAGGTGCCGACACAGCGATAAGAAAAGTAAACATACTACTTCTTCATGAGTCGGAGCAAGTTCAAATTATCCATGAGCACGCAGGTGGGGAAAAAAAAAAAAAAGCCATGAGGTTCATGATGGTCGCGCCGACTCTTGACCATCATGGTAATGTTCTTTACTTGCTCTTTTCTCCGTTATAGAGAGAAAAATGTGTGTTTTTGCTGAGTATTGTTTTTGTTCTGAAACAGAACAAGACAAAGCAAGTATAAGATTGTCTGGAAGTGGAAACGGCCTGCCTGGCATTTCATTCGCCAAACCAAAACCCAACAATGGTCCCTGTGTAGTCTAGGGTTAGTCCTGTTATTAAAGCTATAGTCTTCTCACACTTACTCTGCTACATCAGTGCTTCGTAAGAGCTCAATCAAACCCCGTGAGATACTTTGTGACAATCTAACTCTACAAGGGTTGACATCCCTTCTCCGGCTTTAAATTACAGTTGTCTCGTTTATTTCAGGCGCAGCAAACATCCTCTGCTCCATCACAAACATTACTTGCACAGACTGACAGAAAGACGATTGAATAGTGGTTTTTGTCCTTAATAGCTAATCAGTCAAGTGTTAATCCAAAGCTAAAGAATTGATCATCTGCGCACACGGCTTTGGCAACAAAACACACGAAAGGCTGTGAGGGAGCCGGAGACGGAAAGCAGAAACTGGTTCGACGACTCGGCCGGTGACTCCGTGGTGCCTTCGGTGTCACCAGGTGATTGTGCGACCGCTTCCAGTAGCGCTGTGGTTCTTGAAGGCGTCGTGTCAGTTTGAGCTTGTTGTTGAGCCGGAGGTTAAAACATGGAGCGGAGCGGGCAGCCTCCTCTGAGGGCGAGCACCAGGTGAAGGACGGAGCCGCCCTGGATCTTGTAGTCTGCGGCCGTTTTCTCGTCGTTCCTGAACATGAATTTAAAAAAAAAAAAAACAGCGTGTATAAGAAATCCAGACAGTAGAAATACTTTTTATTAAACTAGTGGCGATAGATTTAAAATATTTCAAATTAATGTGTTCAGACTCTGTGGAGGAATCCAGCCAACTTTGTTTGATGTTTTCGTTTTGAGAGCAAAACGCTGCAATATTCTTTCTCCCACAAGGTTTTCCCCCAGAAAACTTGGTTGTGGCGCTCGGCAGTCATTCATCCAGCCGCCCGTCGGGTTTTTGAGTTTAAAAAAAATGTTGAAAGCCGACAGAAAATTTGAAACTATCACTTGATAATTATGTGTTATTGGAAGATTAACAGCTGAACACCAGCTATAAAGTCTTTGAAAAAATGCAAACATAAAAAAAAACTTAAATAAGCAATGCTAAGTCTGGTGGGGGCACAAGTAAAGCCTGGTGGCCCACCAGGCTTATAATACACTGTCGCAAAATCTACCCTCTCATTCTGATTATCGTGTTTTTATCCAATTCTGCCCTTCGCTTAAAGGGGGAGATGTTCTCAAAGGGGCTTTGTTTGTAGCTCTTCTTGTAGCTCCTCCAAAACTTTATAATTATTAAAATTTAATTTAATTAATTAAAATTAAAATTTAATTAATTAAATGAAGGAGGCATTCAAATCTAATTGTTAATACTTGAATTAATAACATAATTATTTGGTGCTGCTAATATAATGTGGGTCTCATTTCTGGGCGCACAATTATGCTAAATTATTTTGCTATTGACAATTACATGATTTAAACACACAAAAAAAACCATCTCACTATCAACTAAACAGATAAATAAAACTCTTTAAATGAAATTGTTGAGTTTGTAAATATATGGCAGCAATTTACTAAAATTACTGCTCACTGAGAGAAAAAAACAATCTTACATCTGTTTTCCACTGTAGATCAACCTCTGCTGTTGGGGAGGGATCCCCTCTTTCTCCTCCACCCTTTCTTTAATTCGCTCCACCTGCATTGGGATATATTGCAGTCAAACAGAGATGAGTGCTTGGAAACACATTAAAAAAATCAGTCGATTTAGGTCTGTTCAAAGTCCAAATGAAGATGTAAAATGCCATCATATACCTTATCTGTGGGCTCTATGTCAATCTCTATCTCCTTGCCAGTGAGAGTCTGTGATAAAAACACTTTAGAGTTAGAGATAAGCAGATTATGATTCACTACGATAACAATTAGCCACACATAGAAGTCATTGTTTCATGTTACTTACCTTCACTTTTATCAACATCTTTGTTGGATGACTTTTGGAATAGATATACACAGGTGTAATAATTTAACGAGCAGTCTGCTAACAGGATTTATTGTTTAACCTGCTGTGGCTGTAAATAAAAAAAAAAGATTTTTCAGCTTCTATGTCGGAGAATAATTGTTCGAGAAATCCAGTGGTTGTTTCCTGTGTTTTTTTTTATTAAATCCCCCGCCACCGCTTAGGAGAGCAACACTGTTCCGCTTCACTTACTATTCGTTTTATTTGTTTTATAATAAATAAATCTACACAGCTGCAAAGCTATCTACATATATGTCGCTCGCATTCACGTAAGTACCCTACAAAGAAAAGCAAAAATTAGATTTGTTATCTAACTGCCTTAAGATGCATTTACGACATCAGTGCAGCGGGACGTAAAGTAAAGCGACTCTCGCGTTTGTAGTTCTTACCCGGCTGTGGCCTTCGAGAGCACGACGTCTAAAAACTACAGCGCGGCAGAGCAGCCGGTGTCCGTCGCTGTAAAACCTCCCTGACAGCGGCGAGAGGAAGTGGGGAGGCGGTGCAGACGATTTTTATAACCTCCTGTCTGACTTTTTTTAACGGTAAACGCTTTCTTCTGCTAAATGTGTCGCATTTTGTTGTGTAATATCCACCCTGTTCTTATGCAACTGCTGTTTGTCCTAATAAAGTAGCGGGAGTTGTGCGGGTGCGCACTGATGTAACCTTGAATTTTGACAAGAGGTTGCCCTGTCTGCACGCTCTGACATGTGGAATCAGCTAGCATGCTTTAGATACATGCTACAAAACTCTCTCTCTTTTTCCATAAAGAAAACATGTTTATCTCTTATATTTTTAGAGTCCTTAAAACTTAAATCGGCTTTTCCGACCTTACTGTCAATATCTAAAGTTGAATGAGGGAGAAGATGGGTAGGAAATGAGAGAGAAGGCAAAAAAAAAAAACGCGGCTCCGTCTTGATAGCTGATCTCTGTCTCTTTCAGAGTCTCCTGTCATTAATCGTTAGCCTACATCCCGTTTCTCCACCATGCCTCGCATTGAGAATGACATCAAGCTGGACTTCAAGGATGTTCTCCTCCGGCCCAAACGGAGCACGCTCAAGTCCAGGAGTGAGGTGGGTCAAGTCCAGCTGTGGACTCTGTGTCACAGACCGAAACAAAGCAACACGTTGTGTGCGTTTGTATCTATTTGCACTCTGACACCCCTCAATGAAAGCCGTCAACTTTGAACAGCGTGCATGTTCCTGCAAAAGACAAACTTCCCCACAGCATGATGCCGCCGCCACCACCACCACGTTTTTACATATTATTCTGAGTGATGTTCACTATTATTTTTCCACCACAGATAGATTTTTTTGCCTATACAAGTTCAACACTAGTCTGATCTGACCAAAACGCCTTCATCTACGGGTTTGTAGTAAACTGCACAGGGGGATTCATTTGACAATTTTTTTTTTTTTACCAATCTCCCTTCTCTTCAGTGAAAAAGGATCAGATTTGTGGAGTGTGTGGCTAAAGTTTTGTTGTGTTCTCCTCTCTAGGTGGACCTGTTGAGGA
This sequence comes from Poecilia mexicana, assembly GCF_051168715.1. Classification (NCBI taxonomy): domain Eukaryota; kingdom Metazoa; phylum Chordata; class Actinopteri; order Cyprinodontiformes; family Poeciliidae; genus Poecilia; species Poecilia mexicana. Next base: position 10,849,051 of record NW_028263387.1, read on the forward strand.
GCTTCACGTTCAGGAACTCCAAGGGCAGCTACAGAGGGATTCCCATCATCGCCGCCAACATGGACACCGTGGGGACGTTTGAGATGGCCCAGGCTCTGCACGAGGTTCATTAATGTTTGAACACCGCGTCATATTTACCTTCCTCTGTGTTATTTACTGGTATAAAATCAGGTAGTTAAGAAAAATGTATCGAAGCTGTGTAGAAATAATTGCTTGTACTTCCCACTTTGAATAATGGATAATAGAAATAAGCTTCTGGGATGTCCTTTTTTTCCCCCCCTTTAAATAAATAGATGTGAATTAAATGTATGTTTTTTCTTAATTGACTATTTTCATCTTTATCTGTGTCCCCTAGTTCACTCTCTTCACTGCAATCCACAAACATTACTCTATAGATGATTGGTCAGAGTTTGCTGCGAAGCACCCTAAGTGCCTGGAGGTATTCGAGTTCTGCACTAAAACCCAACGTCAAATCCTAAGTGTGTATTTTTACTAATGTCTCAGATTGGATGCTTTGTTTTTTTTTTTTGTCCCTAGAGTGTTGCCGTCAGCACAGGGACCGGAGAAGGAGACTTTGAGAAGATCTCGGCCATCGTGGAGGCCGTGCCACAGCTCAAGTACATCTGTGTAGACGTGGCCAACGGCTACTCCGAACACTTCGTTCACTTCGTCAAAGACGTCCGGGAGAAGTTTCCCTCACACACCATAATGGTCAGTAAACGTCCAGGAAAGAGCTTAAAACCAAAGTACGTTGGACTGTAAAATGGTGTTTTGGCAGAAAATAAAGCCTTTTTTTTTTTTTTGTTCAGGCAGGGAACGTAGTGACGGGAGAAATGGTGGAAGAGCTGATTCTTGCTGGAGCCGACATCATTAAAGTAGGCATCGGACCAGGTGATCATCCTCCTGATTTTCAGCGTTTCCAGGCTGAGTTAAACATTTCCAGAGTGTTATGTTTGCTTTTGTCACAGATCAGGAACTTCCTTAATCTCTCCTCTGGCTTTAACACATCATCTAAATTTATGCCGTTTGCAGACGTTTCAGGCTCTCTGTGTCTTCTCCCTCAGGCTCCGTGTGTACCACCCGTAAGAAGACGGGCGTCGGCTACCCGCAGCTCAGCGCTGTGATTGAATGTGCAGATGCAGCCCACGGCCTGGGCGGCCACATTATATCTGTGAGTCTCCTGGAACAAACGGTCACCACATCAAAACTTCTCAACACAATGAATCAACACTATTAGGATTTCTTTGCCAGAAAAAAAAAAGCATGTTAAGTCCTTTAATTAGTTCTTCATACTGCCTAACAAGTGTCTTCACCTCTGTTTTTTGCATTGTAAAAAAATGGGATCATAAGAAGTTATTTTGAAACTTTTATCTGAAATATTCTGTTCAATTAGTTTGCCAAGAGGAATGCAAGACAGAAGCCTTTTGTTCCAATGAAAACTTTCCAGAAGCGGCTGAAATCTCCCTAAACCTTGTGGGAAAATGTTTCGTGGTCTCATGAAAATCACGCTGAACCTTTTGGTTTCATTTACAAAAGGTTGGCCTTGCACGAAACAAAGCTGGGTTGCTTTTCTTTGGTTTCAGAGCGGCCTAGCTAAAGTTCAGACTTAAATCTGGGAACAAATCAAGAAAATGCAAAACAGGTTTTCCTCTTAAAGCTAAGCTAAAATTGTATATGCTCTGTCATAAAGGCAAAAATAAATATAAACATGACTATCGGTTTTTTATCTCTAAGCATCTTTCTGAGCTCTGTTAGAAATTGATCTCAAGGCATTTTGAGCTATAATGAATCTTAGAGTTAAAGTTAGATGACGCATGTTGTTGCCAATTTGTCCTGCAGGATGGAGGATGTACCTGCCCAGGAGATGTGTCCAAGGCTTTTGGTAAGTTTCATTGTTTTAAAATGAAAGTAGTAAATAGAAATTCAGTAAATTTTGTTTATAGAGCACCTCTATGTCTCGGAGCATAAAAATTGAAAGACGTTGAAAGATGCAAAAAGGTGTTTAAATGGTGCTGATGCCTGAAAACAAGTCTGATATTATTTATACAGCTCTGAAGGAAAAACTGGTTTCAATAATGACGGCATTGTCATGTCTACTCTTTGTCTAACTTTAATTTCTCCTTTGGGAGACTGATAAACATCCATTAACTGGATTTTTATTACCACTACGGTATTAATGTCTTCAGCTGCTTTTAAAATGAGTGAAGACTCAACACAAAGCGATTCCCGTCAATTTGAAATCATCTCACTGTTTCCCGCGGTTCTCTTCAGGCGCCGGAGCCGACTTTGTGATGCTGGGCGGGATGCTGGCTGGTCACTCCGAGAGCGGCGGCGAGATCATCGAGAAAAGCGGCAAGAAGTACAAGCTGTTTTACGGGATGAGCTCCGACACGGCGATGAAGAGGCACGCAGGAGGCGTAGCTGATTACAGGTGAGATTCTGTAAAAAAAAAACAGCAGCTTTGTTGTTTTTGAATCTGATTGTGTTTTTTGCAGTGACGGATTCATGCTTTGTGTTTTTTCTTTCTTTTTTTTTTGTTTTTACGCCTGCAGAGCGTCAGAGGGGAAGACGGTGGAAGTTCCCTACAAAGGGCCGGTGGACGAGACGATACGAGACGTCCTGGGAGGCGTCCGCTCCACCTGCACCTACGTTGGAGCAGCTAAGCTGAAGGAGCTGAGCCGCAGGACGACCTTCATCCGGGTCACCCAGCAGCTCAACACCGTCTTCGGGAACAGCTAAACGTCCACCTCCGCCTTCTGATTCTGATTCCATTCCAGATTCCAGTGTTTTGTTTATAGAGAAACGCAACTGAGCTGATAGAAAGCACTTATAAAATACTGTCCTTCTTATGCCTGTTTTTAATCCAGATTGGCATTTTTAGAAAAGCTTTCCACATGTATCGATCCCTTTAGACGTTGCAGGAGTCACACGCTTTACTAAAAAACTAGAGCTTTTATTCCTCAGCTTATCGTTCCAAAGCAAAAATCCTTCACTGTAGTTTATTTTATTTATGCAACATTCAGTTTTTTCCTGAACAGTAAGCCTGACATCTATTCACTGTGTTCTGCTGCAAGCCTTTGTCCCCAACGTAAGATTTCAAAGCAAATGTCTTAACGCCTGTTTTAAAAGATTTTATATTATATGCAAATGTTTTAGCAATTTAGAGAAAAAAAACTATTTTTAGAAGCTCTATCATTCCAGGACCCATGTATTGCACTTTAAAAAGACTTTTTTTGTATGTCGATTGTAATATTAGTGGACCAATAATGGAATATATTAAGACGGTGTTAAATTAGGAGCAGAGGTACCAATTAATACAAATATATTTCCAGTTCATCTACCAACATTTTTATTTATTATAGGCTTCGTGATAAGAGATCGTTCTTAGGAATTAGTTTTCAAAGATTTTCGACATCACCTTTACACAGTTCATGTAATTATGATTATTTTTAAACTGTTTTCATCTTTTTCTCTGTTATACATAACCATGGTGTTTTAAAGTTGTTGCCAAGTCCTTAAACCCGCCTGGTCTTTCTTTTACAGTGAGTCAATAAAACATTGCACGTTTCAACATTTCTCTGGCTTTATTATTTACTGAAGCAGTTACATTTTCTTTAATGTACATTGTTTAGATTTGTTTACTACCACCACATGGAGACAATTATCACACTGAAATAATAAAGAAATAATAGCAATTTAAAATGTGGCTGCATACAATGCCAACAGAAAACCAAATTAATATCTATTTATCAAGCTGAAGATAATAATCTGATTACAGTGAAAAGTATAACACTTCAAAACTTTCTTGAATTTATCTTTTATTATGTTCCATAATATAGTCACCAACAATCATCAATCACAAGCCACATTCGTGCTCACTAAATGATCAAAAACTATGATCATTACTTTTTAAGAAGCTAGCAAAGCTCACAAACGATTTCTGTAATTAATGGGGCGCCAAGTAATCTGCCACATTGGGGGCAACTTTTCTCATAAGAGTACTGGGAGTACTCTTTCATTCTAATCTTTCCAGAGTTTCTGTACCCACAAGAGCATTGACATTGCTCCCGGGGAGTGTCATGGGGATTTTCTTTTTCCAGTTGGACAAAAGGGACCAGCGGCCAGTTGTTGATAGTCATCTCAATCGTGATTATTTCCTCTCTCTGATGCTGTCCAGTTCTGCTGAAAAAAGACAGCTTCGAGGCCAAAACATTCCAAAAGACTTCCACCCTTCCAGGTCGGGGTATGTCCTTCCCTCCGATCTTTTCCTTAGATCTGAGGAATGCAGATTGAATCTCATGTTGGTTCCTTGTTTGGGCTTTCAGAGGTTTATATAGACTATCAGAAGCCGTTAAATTGTCACAGGCACCTGGACTGTCATAATACTTTGTTGCAACACAGTTCAGGCAGTTATTGAAACAGCTCAGTCCATAGACAGGATCATTCAGTTTGTTTGCAGACTGTTTATCACACAAACCAATCATCCAATCACCCTCATCAGGAAGACTGAGGATCCATCTCTGATAGTTGGGAACTGACTGGGTGCTTTGGATTAGAAAAATGCCAGAACATTGACCCATCCAGCTGTGGTAAAAAACCATCCTTTTGTCTCTGGACAGGGACATGCTGCTATTGGGAGTCCGGGGTTCAAAGATCAGGTCTGAAGAATCATTGACATCCTGGTGGCTTTCAGGATCAACCAGGGTCAACAATGACTCTAAAAAGTTGGACGCTTGGTTCACCATCTTCTCCCCGTTCTGTCTCATCTCCAGAACCAGTTTGTCCCGATTGGGGCCCGGCTCCAAGCCTTTCCTCAGATCCACAGCCTTGGCTTTCTCCACATCCTGGTTCACCTGAGAGTACATCTGCAGGAATCTGAAGGCATCCTTCTCTTTCTGGGCTGCCTGCATGCTGCTCCTGCTGGTTCTGATGGACACCATTCGAGCAGAGACTGAACTTTGGACACTGGTCAGAGAAACGTCCCGTAGATTAGTCACAGCCTCGATGAGACGCACACTGCTGCGAGCCAACTTCTCTCTTTCAGTCTTCTCCCACTTCTCCAGACTCATGTTATCATCCTCAGTTTTCACCTGTAAGTCCTTCTGCTCAGCTTTCAGCTTCTCCAGGAGCTCTTTGTGGGCCGTGGAGAAGGTCTTCATGTTGTGAAGGCGGTGCTGGTCTTCAATGGCGCAGGAAACGCACACACAGGTCTTATCATCCAGGCAGTAGTACTCCAGGAGCTTCCCATGCTGGGGACATTTGGTGTTCCCATCTATAGCCATGGGCTCAGTCAGAGGATGAGTCTGCAGTAACACAGGCGTGGTGAGGTGGGCCTGCAGGTGCTGGACGCACATGGAGATCTCACATTTCATGCAGGTCTTCCGTGCTGGTTTCCTGTCCTCCCCTGTACACATGTCGCACAGAATGCTGCCTGAATCTTCCTGACCGGCGTCAGACATGTTCTCAAATGCAGAAAGATCCTCAAAAGAGCTACCTTTGCGTTTGTGTCCTCACTTCAGTTTAAAGATCCTGAAGGAAGAGTTCTTGAAGTTTTGAGAGTCAAAGAGTCTCTAAATTCTTGAGAGTGCGGCGAGAGCTTTGAATTTGTCGAGGGTTTTTTGTTGATTTTTTTGTGGTGCGTTGTAAACTACGGAGCCCCTAAGGGGACATGGAGAAAAAAAAAAAGGAAAGAAATCTCGACTTATTATCGCGAGATCCCGACTTATTATCTCGAGATCCCGACTTATTATCTCGAGATCCCGAGAAACTAAGTCAAGATCTCGAGATCCCGACTTATTTTCTCGGGATCTCGAGATAATAAGTCCCACACTGACGGTTAGAAAAATTTCCAGTCATCAGACGTGTCCTCAAATACAGGAAGTCCTGTTTACTTTGTTGCAGTGTTATTCAGAGTCAAATAAAGTAATCCTTGTTCTACTCTTTCTACTTCATTTTCCTCTTATTAACTAAAAGCTAACCAATGAGTGAAATTTTCCAAAAAGGAGATTTTGTTTTTGTTGTTCAAGTCTTGGGTCTGTCCCTGGCTAGTCTGCCAAACAACATTCTTGAAGGTTTTGTTTGAGGGTACACCCACTACGACACTGAGGGGAGGAGATTGCTATTTATATTTCACTGGTTTCAGTTTTTAAAGAGTTCATGTACAGACATATTTGTTTGAGCAGTTCTTTAGCAGCTGTCAAGAAAACCCGAGCTCATCCCACTTCCCCATGCTGGAGATTTTAGTTTAATAGCAACAATACATAAAGTTACCTTTAAATTCATCACACAAGTGACATCTAGACCCAACAGTTGACTAAACTTCAATAAAATCAATCAGGTTGTGTTTGTTGTGTTTTGTCTCATGCGAACTTTCTTTAATTCTATTTCTTTTTCTATCTAATTATAATAAATTACAGTCAGGCAGAGAGAGTGTCATGAAACAGGAACAGCAGGCTTCCTGAAAAAAGGAAGTAAGTTTCCAGTTTGCAGATTTATAAAATATAGTTGAGACTACTCCTGATTTCAACGCATAAAACTTTTAAAGAATGATGACTAAACATTTTGAGTAATTGGATAAGACCCAAAGCAAAAAATACTCATATTAATATTGTTTTAACTTGTAAAAATAAACAACTCTGACTTATTATCAAATAATTAGAATAATAGATTATTCCTGTTTTCTTTTCAGAAGAATGCCTGTAATAACTCACATCATGATTATAATAATAGTAATTAATAAGTTATGGTCATAATATCATAAATGAACGCAAAATCAGAGAGGCTAAAAGGTTATAGATGTGATTTTGACATTGAACTGGAAATGATGCTAAATGTGTAACTACATTTAAAGATCACTGATGTTGTGTTGGGGGTAGGTGGTAGGTGAAAGGTTAGGGAAAGGAGGAACTAAAAAGAGAGGAGAGATGACCAACGCCTCAGAGTTCGTGGATTTGAAAACAGATTGTTGAACACCTTAAATTGTGAGGCGGTGCACTAACCTGAGGAATACTGAGGCGTTTGTTTTCACTAAGCTTCATTTTAAAGGGCCTCACTAATCCCATCTGTAATAGTAGATACACTATATAATGCCCAAAATAGCAATTACCTCTGAGAAAAATGTGAAGGCTTTTATTTTGTAGGGTACGTTTTGCTCTTATTTTGACAGTCCAAATTGATTGTTAGGGTGAACATTAACATTTACCCTGTCACACCTCTTTACATTTATTCATAGCTAATTCGTAAATTTCTACAAGAGCTGAGGACGTAGGTCGTTTAGACCCAAGAAGATGGAATTAAATAAATCTTACCCAAAGGTGAGATACTGAGTCAATCAAAAATGAATCAAAATGCATTTTGTTATTTTATTCAATGGTTAGAGAGGAAGAAAATTACCACATTGTGACTCTCCCTAATCGAGGGTGTAGAATAAGATGAAAGTACATCACTTTGAATATCTGCCAGCCCGTTTACAAAGAGAGGAGGGCCGCTCCATATATAACTCTTTAATTTGCACTTGCAGACTTTGACCTTGGACGGTTCAAACCAAGTTCAGAAAATCAACCTCACAGAAGCAGCCCTATACATGTGCTTCCGGAATAAAGGAAGCTTTATAAATAAAATTGATTGATTAATTAAAAAACAAAGTTTGTCATTACAAGCAGCACTAGGACAGCCATCTTTTAGACCAAGACCTGCTATGATGTGAAGTGTGAAGTCCACCCTATCGACTACAACTTTTTATGTTACCATGTTTTACCTTGTTTAATTCTTTCTCTATCCTTTTAGTTAAAGAAATAGCCTTCACCCAAGGGTATAACTTAAGTTTTGTAACTCCTTAAGTTTTAATGGGCCCCTGATGTTTTGCCGAAGCTGACATGTCAAAGCAAAATTGTTGCAGGGTCCAAGTATGAACTAAATCTATAAAGCAAATCAAAAGGTTGTGCAGTTGTAGATTTCATGCATCCACTTGCCTATAAATGGTTGAATCAGTTGTACAAGTGCATATTTGTGAACTTTGAGAAATTTGTGGCATATGAATACAGTGAGACAAATGTAAGATTACGTTACAAGTCATGATGTGAATTTGCACTAGTTTTGAGTAATTTGTGGGGGGGTTTAAACCTGTTATGTCAGAAAAAAGTTTTAACATGAGCTTGGTTGAGAATCCGATTCACTTGTCCTGTTGTACTCCCTATAAAGCTCATCAGCAGCTGTACCTCAGTATTCCACTGTCCGGACAAACAAAAACAATCATTTTGTTGTAAGAATCTTGTCATACTTTTTAAATACATGTGGCGATGCTAATACTTTTGTTCAGCTAATTGCATTAGCATAATGGTTTAAAATGTGAATTGCGAAAAATAATTTATGTATTTATGTAGTAATGCTGTGTGATGCAAGCTGGGAAATTAGCTGAGAGAAGAATACAGTAGTTTATACATTGTTAACTGTCTTTTGGAAATCCTCAACTTTAATATGAATTTTTTTAGCAGGTGATATGTGGTGCTTCAACCAAAAACAGATTAATATGGAAGGAATCTTATTTTATCTTCAGCAACATATCCCAGGAAGTAACATTTCTCCAATATGGCGCGATCACTCTGCTTGTGCAAGTCCTTTGTTTGCCTTGTTTGGTCCAATATATTTTAGCCTTTCAAATCCAAAATCTTGTCTTAAATCATCTGGGGTCGACTTTATAATTGCAGTCTGGTTTACTAAAGCAGCCTATTTCTACAACTGTATAGAACCACCTCTATGCCATAATTTTAACTACGCTGTATCATTACAAGTAGTTGTAATAATGTATGAAATACAGCATATACTAAATAGACATATAAGAAAACTGCCAAATATTTCTTTTGTGGTGAGTCAATAAAGCATTTCACGTATTAGAATTTTTCTCACTTTATTCTTTGATGAAGCAGTTACATTGTTTATAATGTAAATTGTATACATGCCTTTAAAACCACTAGATGGAGACAAATATTAACTTGATAGAATGGAGAATAAATATTTCTTTAACGTGGCAGCATGAAAAGCAAAATATGAACTAACTACAGTGAAAAGTACAATAAAGATTCAAATCTTTCAGAAATCCTCCAGTAATTGTGTTCATATATTCACAGACAACCATCAATCACAGGTCACATAATGCTCATTAGTTGGCAACAAAAGTCATGATCATCATGTTACAAACAATTAGCAAAGCTCACAAACAATTTCTGTGATGAACTGGTCACTGAGCATTTTTCCACAGCTGGAGCAGCTTGCCTTGTAATTTGCCCACGGTGGCTTGGGACTTGACACCACTGGGGAAAATAGACTTTTGGCTTTTGTGTTGCTGCAGACACAAGAGCATTTTCCTTGCTGCTGGGAGGTGTTCTGGGTATTTTCCTTTCCCAACTTAACAAAAGGAACCAGCGCCCAGTTGTTGGTTTTTGCTTCAATTATGACTATTTCCTCTCTCTGGTACTGTCCAGTTCTGCTGAAAAAGGAGAGCCTGGAGTCTTTGACATCCCAAAACACTTCCACCATTTCAGGTCGGAGTATGTCCATCACTTCATTCTTCTCCTCAGATCTGAGGACTGGAGAATGTATCTTAAGTCGGCTCCCCATTTTCTCCTTGACAGAGGCCTCTGAACTGACTGACTTACCATGATGTGCTTGATTCTTAGCACAGCTCTGGTGGTTATCTTCACAGCTTAGTCTATAGACCGGTCCATTTATTGGGTCATTTGCATACTTTTTATCACATAAACCAATTATCCAATCACCCTCATCAGGAAGACTGAGCATCCATCTCTGATAGTTCTGAACTGACTGGGTGCTTTGGATTAGAAAAGTGCCAGAACATTGACCCATCCAGCTGTTGTAGAAAACTGTCCTTTTGTCTTTGGACAGGGACATGCTGAAATTGGAAGTCTGGGGTTCAAAGATCAGGTCTGAAGAATCATTGACATCCTGGTGGCTTTCAGGATCAACCAGGGTCAACAATGACTCTAAAAAGTTGGATGCTTGGTTCACCATCTTCTCCCCGTTCTGTCTCATCTCCAGAACCAGTTTGTCCCGATTGGGGCCCGGCTCCAAGCCTTTCCTCAGATCCACAGCCTTGGCTTTCTCCACATCCTGGTTCACCTGAGAGTACATCTGCAGGAATCTGAAGGTGTCCTTCTCTTTCTGGGCTGCCTGCATGCTGCTATTACTGGTTCTGATGGACACCATTCGAGCAGAGACTGAACTTTGGACACTGGTCAGAGAAACGTCCCGTAGATTAGTCACAGCCTCGATGAGACGCACACTGCTGCGAGCCAACTTCTTTCTTTCAGTCTTCTCCCACTTCTCCAGACTCATGTTATCATCCTCAGTTTTCACCTGTAAGTCCTTCTGCTCAGCTTTCAGCTTCTCCAGGAGCTCTTTGTGGGCCGTGGAGAAGGTCTTCATGTTATGAAGACGGTGCTGGTCTTCAATGGCACAGGAAACGCACAAACAGGTCTTATCATCCAGGCAGTAGTACTCCAGGAGCTTCCCATGCTGGGGACATTTGGTGTTCCCATCTATAGCCATGGGCTCAGTCAGAGGATGAGTCTGCAGTAACACAGGTGTGGTGAGGTGGGCCTGCAGGTGCTGGACGCACATGGAGATCTCACATTTCATGCAGGTCTTCTGTGCCGGTTTCCTGATCTGTGTACACATGTCGCACAGAATCCTGGATGAATCTTTCTGAACGTTGTCAGACATGTTCTCAAATGCAGGACGTCCTGTTTAATTTGCTGCGATGTTATTCAGAGTCAAAGTAGAAGAAAAGCTCTTTTTTCCTCTTGTTGACTGAAAGCTTGCTGATGAGTCTAGCCTTCCAAACAGGAGATATTCATGTGCTGTTTTCAAGTCCCAGATCGCTCTCTTTAGTCTGCCACAGAAACATGCAGTACTTTTAGCTTGGAGGGTGTACTGACGCTGAGTGGGTGGAGATTGGTGTTTTTATTTGCTGATTGGTTCCATTCATAGGTTTCATTTCTTACAAAGGTTTCTCCGTAAATATATCTCAGCAGTGAATGACTACAGTGTTGTATTAAAACACTGGGTGACTGTTGTGGCCCACACCGGACACACAACATAAGGAGTCGAGACCAATTTACATATAGTGGAGAGATTTTATTGAACCCAATTCTGGACACAGAGGTACTGGGAGTCGTGGCAATATAAACAAAACGGTGGGGAGAAGTCACAAACCAGCCAGCAGTTGGCCGTCGGATTCGGGCCTCTCCCCTGACCCTGTCTCAGCATCTCTCACCTCCTACAACTAAAAACCGGAAAACCCAGCTTATCCTGCGATTCCCAGACCAAACAGTTTAACAGATAGGTGGTTTAAGAACAGAAAGTCGCATCTATTAAAACAGGAGCAGGAGCGGGAGCGAGGCTCAGAGTGACACGAACACGCAGGCGCTCAGACGAACTCCCTCGCTGGCCTGGTGGGTGGGGCTTGTTCCTTTTAAACCCCTTTCAGCCAATCAACTGCAAGGAGAAAACAGGGACATGTCACGGTGACATAGTCCATTTTTATTTACTGCCAAATTATTTTAGGTATGTTCAGTTTTTTCTATGCGATTTTTCTATATATATCTTTTGTTTGTCAGATTTCAGCCAATTGTATACAATAGCAATCCATAAAACTGCTAGTGTGATGGATTTAAATTTGGTTATTTCAGAGACTGACTAGTTTGATTTGGCTGAAGCAGTGGTCAGATTCAACCAGCAGGGGGAGTATAGCGCTTGCGGTAGCTTTAGTGAAGATCACCGGTAATAATCGCTGGAGCAGAAGCACCGTGTCCGGCTCTTTTATTAAAATTCTCCCCTTCTTCAGGGCTTTTACACTAGCAGATGTCATTCTACAGAATCTTGTAAAAAAACAATATTCATGGTATTTGAAATCTTTAGCATAGTTTCATGTCATAAGTAAAAATTTGACAATATTTTATTAGAATTTTATGGGATAACTATGGAAAGAACCTTTTTTTTTTTTTATCTTAGACAACTAATGCCAGGAAGTAACATTTCTCCAAAATGGCGCGATCGCTCTGCTTATAGTCTTTTGTTTGCCTCATTTGACCCAATATATTTTTTCATGTAAATCTAAAATCTTGTCTTACATGATCGACTTTATAATTCTATTCTGGCTTACTAAGGCAGCCTATTTCTGCATCTCTAATGAAAAAGAATCATCTCTATATCATAATTTTAACCGCGCTGTATCATTATTATCAGAAGTTGATGTTACCATAACTTTTATTTAACTGTAGAAAAAGTTACAAAAAGAAAAGAAAACAAAAGTAAGAGAAATATAGTTGAGGACTTGATTTAATTAATTTTTTTTAACTCTTCTCATCTTTTTTTCTGTTACACGTGTAGGATATTTCTGCTGTATAAAGTGTCACATTTTGATGTTATGTCATATTTCTTTCACAGTGAGTCAATAAAACATTTCAAGTATTAGAATTTTTCTCACATTATTCTTTAATGAAGCAGTTACATTGTTTATAAAGTAAATTTGATACATGCCTTCAAAACCACTAGATAGAGACAAAGATTAATTTTATAGAATGGAGAAAACATACATATTTATTATTTAATGTAGCTGCATGATAAGCAACTCCCAAGCCAAATCAGTGTTGATTTATCAAGCTAATGATGATGAACTGACTACAGTGAAAAGTATAATAATAATTCAAATCTTTCAAAGTCCTCCAGTAATTGTGTTCATATATTCACAGACAACCATCAATCACAGGTCACATAATGCTCATAAGTTGGCAATAAAAGTCATGATCATCATGTTATAAATAATTAGCAAAGATCACAAACAATTTCTGTGATGAACGGACCACTGAATATTTTTCCGCAGTGGGAGCAATTTGCCTGGCAAGACTGGGAGTACCTGTCATTTCTGAAAGAGTTGCTGTAGCCACAAGAGCATTTCCATTGCTTCTGGGAGGTGTTCTGGGTATTTTCCTTTCCCAACTTAACAAAAGGAACCAGCTCCCAGTTGTTGGTTTTTGCTTCAATTATGACTATTTCCTCTCTCTGGTACTGTCCAGTTCTGCTGAAAAAGGAGAGCCTGGAGTCTTTGACATCCCAAAACACTTCCACCATTTCAGGTCGGAGTATGTCCATCACTTCATTCTTCTCCTCAGAACTGCGGACTGGAGAATGTATCTTAAGTCGGCTCCCCATTTTCTCCTTGACAGAGTCCTCTGAACTGACTGACTTACCAGGATGTGCTTGATTCTTAGCACAGCTCTGGTGGTTATCTTCACAGCTTAGTCCATAGACCGGTCCTTTCATTGGGTCATTTGCAGACTTTTTATCACATAAACCAATTATCCAATCACCCTCATCAGGAAGACTGAGCATCCATCTCTGATAGTTGGGAACTGACTGGGTGCTTTGGATTAGAAAAGTGCCAGAACATTGACCCATCCAGCTGTTGTAGAAAACTGTCCTTTTGTCTTTGGACAGGGACATGCTGAAATTGGAAGTCTGGGGTTCAAAGATCAGGTCTGAAGAATCATTGACATCCTGGTGGCTTTCAGGATCAACCAGGGTCAACAATGACTCTAAAAAGTTGGATGCTTGGTTCACCATCTTCTCCCCGTTCTGTCTCATCTCCAGAACCAGTTTGTCCCGATTGGGGCCCGGCTCCAAGCCTTTCCTCAGATCCACAGCCTTGGCTTTCTCCACATCCTGGTTCACCTGAGAGTACATCTGCAGGAATCTGAAGGTGTCCTTCTCGTTCTGGGCTGCCTGCATGCTGCTATTACTGGTTCTGATAGACACCATTCGAGCAGAGACTGAACTTTGGACACTGGTCAGAGAAACGTCCCGTAGATTAGTCACAGCCTCGATGAGACGCACACTGCTGCGAGCCAACTTCTCTCTTTCACTCTTCTCCCACTTCTCCAGACTCATGTTATCATCCTCAGTTTTCACCTGTAAGTCCTTCTGCTCAGCTTTCAGCTTCTCCAGGAGCTCTTTGTGGGCCGTGGAGAAGGTCTTCATGTTGTGAAGGCGGTGCTGGTCTTCAATGGCGCAGGAAACGCACACACAGGTCTTATCATCCAGGCAGTAGTACTCCAGGAGCTTCCCATGCTGGGGACATTTGGTGTTCCCATCTATAGCCATGGGCTCAGTCAGAGGATGAGTCTGCAGTAACACAGGTGTGGTGAGGTGGGCCTGCAGGTGCTGGACGCACATGGAGATCTCACATTTCATGCAGGTCTTCCGTGCCGATTTCCTGTCCCCTGTACACATGTCACACAGAATGCTGGATGAGTCCTTCTGAACGTTGTCAGACATGTTCTCAGGAAGATCCTCGAAGGAGCTGTTCTTGCGTTTTTCTCCTCGCTTCATTTTCTATATCCCAAAGCAAGTGTTCTCAAATAAGTTTATGAGTCTAACTCCTCTAAGTTATGTCATCAGCTCTTTTGTTTCCTGGCCAATGACCCACCCACACAGATAAAAAAAATTTATTGTTTAACAACAGTACAAAAGAACAATGGTGCCATTGAATAAAAAATGACTTACAGTTCTTATCGATGTGGAATAGTAAACAACATACTGTAAAGGTACATTTAGTTAAAAGTAAAGCAATGTATATGTTTTTTGTTTTTTTATTGAAACCATTTTCAAAAGAATACAATATAATTTAACATTCTGGAGGTCTAATACAGTGTCTAGCAAAACTATGAATACCTCTTCATATTTTTTCACCTGTACAGCCACAAGCCTCATTGTGACTGATTAGGATTTTATGTAACAGTCTGACACAAGGTATTGCATGTTGTGAAATGTGACCAGAACCCCTTCTTCCACAGGTTTCTGTGGCCTGGCTTGTCACAAACTGCAGACGGGATTTCTCATGGCTTCCTTTCAACATTGACTTTTTTCTTGACTTTTTTCTTACCACTCTTCCAAGAAAGACGTGGTTATAGAGCTTAGTATGTAACTTCAGAAGGAAATAGTTGTAATGTATTTTTTTTTTTTTTTTTTACATATCAGAGTATCTTTTCATTTGCAAAATATTTGACAATATTGTGTCCATCTGAACTGTTACATAAAATAAAGTAAAAAGTACATTTTGGGGGGAAAAAACACAAGGGGTTTGAATATTTTTCCAGTCATTAGCCTGTAGATTGAAGAGTTTCACCAATTTAAAATTAATTTTTAGAAGACCAACTTCTACAGTGTTAAATACGGGTTAAAGAAGTCAGTACTTATATTTATAATGAAATTGTGACATTAACTGTTTGATGTTGCAGAGAACTAACCATAAGAATTTTTCCTCCTTTGATGTTTTTTTTTTTTTTATGCTTCTTTTAAGCGAAAATTACAACGTGAGCAGCACTAGCTCACTTGATTTCGCGTCTGGTGAGAAGACATCCCAGTTGCTGTTGATCATGTGGTGGCTCTAAGGTGGCTTAAAAGATTAGCAGGAGCTAAAGGACATATTTTCCCACTTTAGTTTGACCCGGTTGAAGGAAGTAGAAAATCCAACCTAAAACAAAAGGTAAGATCAACATTTTGTGTTCTATTGTTCTATAAAGGTGAGCAGGTAATACTGGGAGACTCAAATTTTAACTGGAGAGCCGTTAGTGGCTAAAGCTAACGAGGCTTCGGCTAGCTAAAATGATACTTGAAATACGCCCGCGCTCAAGCTAACAGGCTAACGGATTAACTGAAATATGCGATGTTGTAGGAAGTTATGAATAATTAACACGATGTTGGTTCAATTAGCGTTGTTTTTAGGATAAACACAGCGGTCAAAAACAACATAATTAATTATTGAAGCAAACTACTATTCAATTTCTTCTCTCTCTCTTCGCCATTGTACTTATAATCCCAATTTACTTTTGGTGGGTAGATATTAAACCCTTCTGCTTCTCGTCCTCAGCTATACGTTTCAATATCAATATACAGGTTTCCTTATAGTCTGGGAGTCTCAAATCTGATTTTGACATTTTTCTGGCTTCCATGTGCATGGAAATAACGTGTTCTTAATGCACTCGCTAAAAGTTAACTTTTAAACTTAACTTTTCAGAACTCAAAGTAAAAATATATCTATGAATTTATTTTTTATTTCAAATTTACTTGTACTCCTGACCCCTCTAGGAATAAGGGTGTAAAGAAGATGGATGGATGGAATTTACTTGTAGTACAGATGAGTGTTGAAGAACACAAAAGTGAGCAAAAACATTCAAAGAGATGCTGAAACATAAATATTTCGCATTGTAATTTTCTATTAAAATTAGCCGTCTCCTTTACCACATGAGTACAGGCTGACATTGCTTAAGGTCATTACGCAGACTAGACTGTGAACTGTGCAAAGGTTGGTCTGTCTCATAAACAATTTGAGCAGAGAAAGGGGTTTGGACAACTAGAGTCAGATTGATTTTGCCCACTGATTCAGAAAATAGTAAACTCAAATTAGTTCACATTCTGTATGTTTCTAACCTCTCTGTTTGTCTACTTTGCATAGAAGTTGACTACGATGAGGCAACTCGCTGACAGAACGAACATCAAACCCATACAGACTCCCAGTTCTCTTGAAGGCAGCCAGTCGGCGTTGGGCATCGCTGTGCCTCTGTGGAGCCCCCGCATCTGTCTCCCCCTGCTCTCTGAGGATAAAAGGGTGTTGTGGGTTCATGCAAATGAGGTTAACGTGCAGACAGATAAAGTGGCGGAGCTCGAAAGTGCCTTTAGCAGGTCCCCCTATCTGACACGCAAACAGACTAATGCTCTAGCCCAGCGCTGCTCCCTGCATCCAGACCAGGTGAAGGTGTGGTTCATAGCGCAGAGGCTCCGCTACGGCATCAGCTGGGACTACAAAGACATCAGGGAGATCTGGAACAAGTTGAATTCCAATCGCAAAGATGAGGAAGGAGATGATGAGTTCCAAGACTTGGTCAAGGATGACCAAGTAAAGAGCAAGAAGACGTCTTTGATGGAACGAAAGGTGAATTGGAATATGGAGCAGGAGAGACAGACGGAAAAAGAAACGGGCAGAAGAGCGATGGAGAACGAAGCCGCCACTCCAGAAAAGCTCAGAAGACAGGCAGTCATGTCAAACAGGAGAAGGAAAAGAATGAAACGAGATGTCGAGTGGATCACCGATCAAGCAGAAGAACTAGGAGCGAAAATTGATACATCTGAGAATGAGGAGCAAACATCCAGCACATGGGGAGGAGCATATGTCTCCAAGATAAAAAGAAGAGCACACACAAAACTGATCTCCAGCCCAGTTAAAAATGCCTACGAGAATCTTCTTGTCGAGGCTGAAATCCCATTTGTTGACTTCTCTTCCGTCGTTCTCCAGCCTCAAGCCCAAACCTCTACCGCCGTTCCCGTAACAGAGAGCCAGTCAGACCTGCAGGGCAGAAGGATGACTTCGCTGAAGAGCAGCTTGGAGGAGAACGCCGACGCACTGGCTTGTCTGGAGGAAGCTCTGTCTTCTGAACCGCCAAAGGAAAACAATGTCGTCTCCGAAGTGGACGAACTAAAGGAGCTCGTTAAGGCCGAAAACAACTTTCTTACTGCCAGCAGTCCGACCGCTGGGAACAGCCAGGAGGAAGTTCTCTTGGCAGAAGGGGCAGTGCTGCGTCCCCGCAGCAGACTGAAGACGCAGTCTCAGCTGCTGATGCTGAGGAGGGCCTTCCTGGAGTTCCAGTACCCCGACGCCGAGCAGTACAGCATGCTGACCAGGCTGGTGGGCATACAGCGCCACCATCTGGTGCAGTGGTTCGGTGACCGGCGTTACTCGATAAAAAAATCCAAACCTCGCTGGATGACGGAGGAGCAGTACAACGAGATACTGGCCAACATCAGGTACCGGCAATACAAAAGCATCCTGGTAAAGGGACTGCTGGAAGAAACTGAATGACGGCGCGGCCTGGATTATTGCAGGCTGAGAAGGAAAGTGCAAAAGAAGCCTTTTCTGACACATGAGCAGTTTGTTCTGTTGGGTTTTTATTGAAGGACTTGAGAAAAAGATTTCCATCAGGTTCTTTACATCTTTGTTTTGTTGTTATACTTTCAGTTTTTGTGGCCGGGTTTGTTTGTGTTGAAATGCTGCAGCTGAGGTGCAACTTTATGTTAGTGAGCTTGTTTGAGCTGTAAATTTAATTTTATTTTTATATATATATATACACTAATTAAAGTAAAAGTCCTTTTGAATAAAAACCCCTAAATGGTGATTGTTCTTTTCCAACTCAAAATTATTTATACATTCCCTTCTGAACACGGCAGAAATGTAGGTATATTTTATTAAATGACACATAACCTTAATGTTTCTTAATCCCCGATGTAAATCCAACTACACGGTTAGGATAACAAAAAAACATTCAGATTATCTCAATGTCAGAATAAGAACAGAGCAAAAAATTATTTAGGGATTTGTTAACATTAAAGTCTCATCCTAAATGTATGAGACTTTAAATCCCTACCGAACCAAGAGGACCTGGTTCGGTAAACCAGGCCCTCTTGGTCTGGTTTACCGAAATAACATTTTGACTAAAGTGAATTAAAGATTTAATCAGTTACTTGCATATATTTACCATACACATATTTTTGATTAATTTATATGAATGTTAACATTTTTAATTTGGTAAATTGACCTAAAGCATCACATTTCTAAAAAAAAATTATTTGACAGATTGCTGGAATAATTGGCCATATACAAGAAACATTTACAAAGAAAATCAATTTTTTTAAAAATAGGACATTTCAAATATATTACATAAATATATTGCACAAAATAATTTCCAAAACAATAACAATGATGTAGCATTTATTTTCTTATTAAGCTACATAGTGCTGCTCTGACTGTTGCTTTTTTCCCCCTCCCTCCAACCTGTTTTTCACTTTTAGGCTTAAGAAATACTGTCATGCCACAAATCATTGTAAATGATGTAGTCAACATGTAGGCCTCAAAAGATCCCTGAGGTCAAACACCAAGGTCTTGATAAGTTTTGTCGCTGCTTGGTCACAAGTCTGATTGTGATAAGACCATGTTTCAATCATAAACAACACCTTCAAAATATTCTAAAAGAATGAATACTCACTCATTAAAAATACAAAATTATGCATCCGTTGATATTGTGTGGTTGTTTCAGATTCCCTTAAGGAGGAAATCATATTTGTAAAACTGTTAACCAGTTAAATGTCCAATTGTAGGGGAAAAGTCAAAACATTTTCATTGTGGGTCGGGGTTTTAATGCCAGGTGGCTGCGTACTCGGCCCTCTGCGGCTGCCAGAGCTCAGTGCCTTCGATGACGCGGCGGATCATGGACGCAGAGGTGATAAGCAGGTGCCCAGCGGCCTGAAGGAGGGTGGAGGCGAGACGCAGCACTTCCCTGAAAACACGACCATCGTCATACAGTTATCAGCTTCAGGTTGCTCACTAAAGTACATGTAAGATTTGTACGAGCCTGAGAAAGTCTAACCACAGATGTAGCTTTGGGACGTCAACAAAAATCTAATTTGAGTATCCTAACACCTAGAGAACAAGCTCAATTTTGAAATTAATAACTCTCAGAAAAGTGCTATGTATAAAAACATTCAAGCATTTCATATCTTAGAAACACAATGATAAGCTTTTTTGTTACACAGAAAAGGTAAGGTGAAAAGTCTATTGCTCTTACGGAAAAAGTCAATATAATTATTCTTAACGTTTCAACATCTGGGTTTAATCAGCTAATGTTAAAAAATACATTATTTCTAAGCTGTCGGTCACAACCTTTGGATTGATCTTCATAACCTTTTGAGAGCTATTGAGAACAATTTTATGAGCTAACAAAAAAAGCATTACCCACACCAAGAAAGATATTTTATGAATTAGGGAAATAAAAAAATTCCACTGTAATTTTCTTTAAATAAATGATCCCAACACCCTTTTTTATGTTTGGAAAGATTTACCAGTGAGGACGTGCCACTTCATAACATCCGTGACCCACTTACCTGAGGACCTTCTTGGGCCCCAGACACTGAAAGTCGGCGCTCACAGAGTACAGGCCTTGGAATGTGGCCTTCACACTCAGCGAGCCAAACACATCCTTGGGGCTTATCTTGTAAAGGTCAAAGGTGACTCGTGCTATGTCTCTGCCTGTGCGAGGCTTGTCGTGGTTTTTAAGCACAACTGCTCCCTGTGGAGACAGAAACCATGGATCAAACCCAAAAGTGATGTTGCCGATGGAGGAAAAAAAAATCAAACCTAGCATATAAAGAGATACTAGGAGCCTCTAGAACGGCGTCTGACTTACCGCTTGCGGTTTCCATGTCTGTCCTGGCTCCAGGGCCATGAGCACGGTGTTGTCCGGTAAGGTCATGAGGAACTCATCAGAGTCCACTTCTGTACCGTCCTCCTCACAAACCAGGTGCACGGATGCTGCAGAAATGGTCAGCAACAAAGCCTGGCACACCTAACAGACGGTATTATAACTCTCAGTTAGGAAGAACTTAACGCTGAGGTTCAGTTTAATCATCACCAAAAATCCTGAAAATATAAACTGTGAATACCAACCGGGATGCACAATTGTGTTTAAGCCAGGCAGGGAAACTACATTCAAATCCGCTGAAATATTTAAAAAACTGGCTCACAGCTGCAGCTGAGAGTCAGATGAAGTTGTGTGTTCAGTGTGTTACTCTGGCTTAAATGTAGACTTAATATATATTTGCATAAATATATTGAAAGAACACATGTCCTAACATTTTCACAAAACTGCATGTCGTAGTTGAAGCAAATCATTTATTTTAGGTTCATTTAAGTCTAAAGCCTTTCTTTAGCTCTTAATTTCATCATAATTCATGCTGTTATTAGGAAACTGATGTTGTTCTCACCCTCTCTTTCAGCTCCTCCAGGGTTCCTGCAGTGATCCCTTTCTTGGTCTCCCTTCTGTTGCAGCAGATTCTGAAAGGTCGCTGGGGCGGGGACCAGACCCGTTTGGTCACAGACCTGACAATAAATCAGGGAGGGAAGCAAACAAATCATGTTAATGTTGTTGTTGTTTTACCCCAGGTACTGACATTTTGACTTTATATAATAAAAAAGCAAAGATCTTTTTTTAATCACACATAATGTCCGACTCTGATCTCCCAGTAAATCCGAGTATAAGGCATCAATCAGTATTTCTTATTGATTGATGCCTTATATGGCATCAATCAATAAGAAACAAGTCAAAGTAGAGTTTCAACTTACTTGAAGAATGACGAAGTTGTATCCATTCTCCTCTCTTTCCTCCTCTCTCGTCTTGCTTGTCGGGTGTTTTGGTGTGACAAAGTGTCTCTGTGTGACCCATGAGCTGGACTTTGCCTCAAACCGGTCGATAATGCAAAAGCAGAACAGAGAAGGGCAAAGTTCATGGTGGCTGTGACTAAGTCAAGCAGGTCATAATACCTCTGATAACTGATATGGGAGGGTAAAGCTAATCAACTCTTACAATTTTTTTTGTTTAAATGAACATTTGATAGAAGAATCCCTTTTATGTGGACAAACAGACTTCGGTTTTAGTTTGTTTTTCGTCAAATTCAGCTGCCATGTAATTTGTATTTATTAACACGTCATATCTCAAAGTAATCTGATAAAAGCCTGCTTTTGCTGATACCTACATCAACACCTATATTCTGTTATGTGTCTGAAGATATTTTGACATAGGCAAATCACTTTTCATAGTCAGCACAACATTATAGATTTTAAGTGTAAAAGGGAGACTTATGTTGGCGTCCAACAATTTTGCAATGTGGCCTTTGTGTTACTTGTTCTTCAGCATATTTAGGTGTTTCCAAAATGTATTTATTAAAAACTATCAGAACATGTACGGCAAGCAAAAGTGAGACTAGGAGAAATCTTGGATTTAATACATTTTAATGTTTTCATTTTTATTATAGCTATCTGCCTTGCTTCTAGCCTACTTATGAAATGTTTATTATTCAAGTTGAGTAAAGCCTTAGAAACACCTGGCACAAACGTCAATCAAAACCAAGGTAGAAAACTGTGAAAAGAAACATCTAAATCTCAACACATTTGTACCTTTATTTCCTGCTAATGTATGCACAATTATTCGTAATGATCTAGTTGAATTGGCTCGTAATACTTTTTATTCCTTCTTTTACCTCCCCACCAACCCACCTGCTAAACAAAGCAAAAAATCTACAGGTCAGTGAATAATAATAAAGAATAGACCCATTATGTCTTCTTTTTCTTGAAATTTATTGGTGGTAGCAAAAAAAAAAAAAAAGTTAGGTGAACATTACAGCCACCAACCGGTAAACCCGTTATGTCTATGAGTTATCATGCTGGTCTGGCGGGTGAAGTTACTACGTCATATCCTGAAAGTTATTTTAGTTGTGCTCATTTACCAAGCATTAGTTCCCACCCGAGCGGAGTTTGAAGTTTAGCCCATGTTTCGCATACAGAGCCAGGAAGCACCGCCCGTTCGGCACATTCGATGAGATTATTCAAACTGATACAACTACTTGAAGGCGGGAGGCAGAGAAGCGGAACTTTTGACAGAAACTTGTTCAGTTTGGCTCGTAACTGATTAACAACAAATAGCGCGGTTGTTGTTTCACGATAGGTACTTTAAATCCACCTGACACGGTTAAAGTTTGCACAGTTGTGTTTGCTGACTGAATTCGCTAACGTTCGTCGTTAGCTCTGCGCCAGTTTTGTACAGTAACTTGACACTGCTAAGCTAACTTTTATTAACGTCAGATATATATATATATATATATATATATATATATATTTTTTTTTTAGCTAAACGGATTCTCTGGGATGGCTACAAGAAAACCGAAAGAAAATGGTAAGTGGAAAACTGAACATTTAGACTTGCTAAATGTTTATCGCTCGCTAACGTTGATAAGCACTGTTGAAGTTTGTCAAAGTTAATGTTTTGGTAGTTCTGAATGGCTATAATACACTCTACTGCAACTAATGGTTCTGTAAAAACCTCAGAAGTTTGTTGGAAGATATCAGTGACGAAAGTGTCATGGAAACCATGGAGAACAGCAGATATGCCGGAGATAAAGTTATGGGGACGTTTAAAGCAGACAGCATATAGGTGCTCGAATTTTACTAGCATACTTCTACACACCTGAATCAAATCACTGGCTCATTAACAGCTTGACCGATTTCAAGAGTTGGAGAAGAGAGGTTTGTGTGTGCATTTCTTCAGTCTTAAGTAAAACCTGGCTCGACGGGGTCAAATACAAATGAGTGGCACACATTTAAGAGACAGAGGTCTAAAGAGGAGTGGCAAAAGCAAATGATGTGGCTGAGCAGTCCTTGCCAACAACCGATGGTTTCATCAAGGACATATTGCTGTGAAATATCGTCTCTCCTGCCTGAACGTTGAGCTGTTACCATGTCATGACGGTATAATACAGCAACAATCTTCAGTCAGAGGCCTCTTCAGATTCGTTGCAAGGCTGATTGCTAGCAGAGATCCTTCCTTCTCACATTATCACCATCCACAATGACTCTTTGAAGATATGTGGGTGATATGAGTTAGAACAACGTTTACGTTTTTGTTTGGAGAAAAAAAAAATGAATTAGATTTTTTTTAATTTGCTATAAAAATGTGCAAGGTTTTTCATCTACTTATCAATTTTGGCATGAAATTCTGATAAACTACATTTTTTTTTAAAAAAGTGCAAGGAGGGTTGAATTTGTTAAGTACTGTTAAGGGCATTAACCATTTGTAAAGGGCACTGAGGGTTTACAGTTTGACTTTATAAACCCTTTTGTTTCCTCTGCAGATGTCAGCCTTCCCTTTGCTGCTCTCCAGCTCTTGGCCCCTCCCGTCCGCCTGGTGTCGGCGGCACTCTGGAAGGTGCTGAAGCAGAGGGATGTGATGCAGTACGGGGTCGTGGAGGAGTTTGTGTCTTCGGCCTGTGAGACCGTTCCTGGCCTGCTTACCCTGCGACACCAGGGCAAGCTAGTGCTGGGCCTGAGAGCACGGGTGACTATTCACTGACGGATGAGTGGTAATTATAAATCTTCAGTTTAATACATTTCTTACTAATCCGTTTTCCTTCTTTCTTGCCAGTTAATATTAGAGTTGTGTCTCAAACAGCCAGACGTTGACGTGATTGCACCACATCTGGAGAGGATCCGTGTTCCTGCTCCTCTTTCGTCTGGATCAGCTGTGGTAAAATGGAGATGGAGTTCAAATTTACATCAAAAATAAAAAAAATTCTGCTAATGGTTCGATTTAACTACATAACTACAACCAAGTGTAATCCAGCTTGGATTGCTTATTTGATAAAAAACGGGCATTATTTATTTAACTGAGTGAATTGAGTTGTGCAGAATTATAGAAGCAAATAAGTTGAACTGTTTTTGTAAACAAGGGAAATAAAACGAGCCCAGCTCATTCTACCTATAAAAAAGCAGCATAAAGGCAAAATGTACTTCAGCTACTCATTCAGGGAAGCACATATTCAGACTTGGTACCTCTAATAAACATTTTTTATGTTAATAATAAAAGTTAGTTGTTTTTAGACAATGCAAGCATATTTTTGCTCATCAGCACTTGTCTTGTCTTTTGACTTTTTTTGTTTGCTTGTAGAGAATTCAAATTTACAGAAAAGAAAAACCCTAGTCTCAGTAAAAAAAAACCCCCAAAAACAATAGTTTTAAAGTCCAGTCTTCTAGTTTTTCAGGTTTTGTAGTTGTTTCTATTTTAATGGGTTGTTTTACATGAAAAACATGCACTTTGCGTTCCTATGTCTTCCAGAAGAAGGATGTGAAAATTCAGAGAACGGTGGAAAGTTTCCATGTTTTTGTTCAAACGCTGCTAACAAATGAAGCGGAGAGAGAACATTTCTTTAAAGTGAGTATCCATCCACCAACGCCCCACTGCGTATAAACACCTGAAACGGTGAGCAGATGATTATCGATGTTTTTCCACTAACAGGAACAGTTCCCCACTGATTACGGCCCAAGGTTTGACCAGGAGCTGGAGAAGCTGTTGTGGGAATTTCTGATTCGACTAGACCAGTTGCTCCCGGTTCCCAACCTAGCTCAGGTAGGCATCGACACACCCACGTTGACCTCTGGTGTTACCGTGTGCTGCTGTAGAGTAAAAACGACAGTAAAACGATGTGATTACAGACGGTGTCGTGGCTGTGTGACGCCCCGCCTGTCCTGGAGGAGTGTGCACAAGCAGCAACTCAGCCACAGCTTCTCAAGATCTTACTTCAACATCAGGCTTGTCTGGGTCACCTGGAGTCGGCAGGTAGGATCAGGAGCATTTGGGTTTATTGTTTTGTCCAACTGGATTGGAAAGGAGGAGAGAGCATTTTATTTTTCCAAACAAATTAACCGAATTGGTTCTTGTATAGTTAAATGGATATCTTCAAAAGGAGAAATGCAAAAGAAGAAAATGTATTTTTTTTTTTTTTTAATGAATTTAGTTTTCAAAAAACTAAGACAATTGAATGTCCCATTCAATAAAAACACGGAACAATTTTAAATGGTTATTTCGATATTTGGGTTATTTTGTTTTTCCAACTCTCTGCTGGAGAGTTGTTTTTGTAACCAGTGACACGCCCACTCCATGCAAAATAAAGACAAGCCTTACATTAATGTCACTGTTAAGAATAATTACTGCTCTACACTGTCAGGTCAGCTTGATATTATAGAAAGCTTTACAGGTGAACTCTTAAAACTGAACTGATTTCTGTAAATTGACATGAATTTGATGTCTAACTGTGTTCCTACACCCTGCAAATGTATTGAATTTGTTTTGTGTAAGATTGGAATAACTGTATAAAGAAAATAATAAAAGACACAAGTCTTATCACTGGTCTTTTTAACCATCCATCTCTATCCATGTATCTTTCCATCCACAGTAACAGTTTTGCAGACGCTGTAGGAATCTGGTTTCAAGAACTCCTGAGATTTCATTCTTCAAATGTGGGGAATTTTGACTGGACAAAATTCGTTGAAACTCTAAATCCTAACAGGACTTTTACTCTGTGTTGTCTCCGTTCGCAGCGTCTCTCCCTCCAAACATGGGCGACTCCATCCTGGCTTCTCTCTCTCTGCCTCCATCTGGAAAAGTCCCATCGGATCAGTCGGCCGCCGAGCGGACAAACTGCTCAAGGCCAGGAGCGACCACGCCGTTGGTCACACCCGTAATCGGACTCATTTCTGACGGCGACGTTCCAGCCAGGGAAAAAACCTCGCAAGGCGGTGAGAAATCCAACTCGAAAGACTCAGCAGACGATCAACGGGATCCAAATGCGAAATTCACCTTAGTCAAACGGAAACCCAAACCTGTTGGCGTGAGTTCCTCAAATGAAAGCAGAGGAAGGAAACGCAAGCTACCAGACACAGAAGAAAGTGACTCTGAGGAGGAAGTCATATCTGGGGAAAAAAGCATCAACGGGAACCAGAAAGCCAAAGAAAAATCGCAAACTTTACAAAACAACGGCTACAACAGAGAACTCCTAAATAGACATATAAGTAAGCTGGGCATCAAAAAGCTGCACCTGCCTGAAGATCCGTCCATTTGCTCTGTGTTTGCTTCCTGCCTGAGCAGCAATCCCAGAGTCGTTATCCGAAAACTGTCAGTTTCTTCTGCTAGCGTTAGCTTGTCTGGAGGAGGAGTGAAGTCCTTCTACAAGGAGCAGCAGCAGCAGAAGAAGAAGAAGTCCTCAACGTGGAAACAAGCAAGTGGCTGTCAAACGCCTGAAAGTCCTGGCCTGGATGACAAAGAGTAAGGTTTAAACAACAAGCTGCTAGTCGGCCTCCGGGAGTAAAACTGTGTTAATGTCCGTTAAAATTACTTTTTCTATTCTGGGTTTTGTTTAGTGGCTGTTGATAATCTGTTATTGATCCATGTTGTTATCATTTGAATGTGATAGTCACACTTCAACGTAGCAATGAACAGAGTAATTGATTGGGTCTCTACTTTGTCCCGACGTCTGGAAATTTAAAACTTTGCTTTTCCAGTTTTCCAAATCTGGATAAGCTTGGAGAAAGGAAAACTGAGGATGTTATAGTTTCCAAACTTCATTCAATATTCTGTCATCTGGAAGCTTACAAAAAAAAAAAAAACAAAGTTAAAAAGTAAGTCCTATAGCAGTTACTAATTAAATTGCATGTTTTATCTTTGAGGTGCAACAAGCAGAGCAAAGGACTAAAGAAAATGTTAGTATTTAGTGTAAAATAATCCATTTAAGTTTGAAAGGTCGCCATATATTTTGAAGTAACGCTGATTTGAATTGATCCAGATGCCAAAAACACAGAAATAACTCAAATCCTCTGTGAAATCTAAAGCATTATGTGAATATAGAAAGCATAAGTTCTATTTTAAATGTTTTCTACTCCACCGTCCAGAAGCGCATAAATAATCAACACAAAAGATCAAAACTGATTGATTAGGAACCAAAAACAACCTTTTAATTTTTTTTTATTTATGTATTTTTTTTAAGTCCATTGAATGCACCATTCTAAGCACTATCTGGTCAAGCTGACCACAACGTCTTTAGGTTTTTACTGGGAGAAAAAGATTTAGTTGGTCTTAGTTTCTGAGCTATAACCAGTTGTAAAGGAAAATGTTTTAATTCCTTTTAGTTTGGTTGCATTTATTCACACCTCCATCTCAAAAAGGTTTTGATTTGACCGTTTCTGCACATTTTCAGGGATGCAAGTAAAGCTCCGTAGCTTCGGGGCCGTTTCTCAGGCAGTTTCAGCTTTATTTTTCTAGAAACATTATTAATTGTTAGAAACATTTGCAACAGTTCAGTGGGATAATGTTCATGGTTCTGTTCTCTAAAAAAAATCTCTGAAATGTACAGCTCTGCTTAAAGAACACTTTGCATGCAAACAGTTGTGAGGAGTCACTGACGTTTACGATCCTGGACATTTTAATGTTTGCTAAGAGTGTAAAATCTAATTAAATTAATCTGACAAAAATAAAAATGTTTTTCATACTAGTTTCTTTGAGCTCATCTTTCTGTTAAATAACATAAATTAGATGAGTTTAAGTGCGCTATTTTGATTTTATTGATTTTTTTTTTTTTTTTTGACCAAGCCTTTGTTTGTTTGGCAGAAATCAGCCGGTTTTATCCAGTGGGAACAGCTCTTCCTCCCAGCAGGGGACTCCTGCAGGTGATTTAACTCATTAAATGACTTCATTATGTGGGTGGAAAAATAACTGACTGGTTCCAGTACGTCTGGACCATCCATTGCCCTGCGTCATGTTTAACTCTGTATGTTTGTGTGTAGAAACCGTTTCTGTGTCGGGAGACGACTACGTAGCAGATTCTGAGGATGAGGCGTCAAAGAACTTCAAAGGGAGGGTATGTATGCACCAAATGATACAAATGAATGCATAGAAAGTACGATAAAATAAATGAATCGAAAATATTTGTATTTTTTTATTGTATAGTTCAAGTCTGACAAGTTTTATGCTTGTTTTTATATAAAGGTGCCGAAATGTCAACTTTTTTTTTTCTTCCACCTCAAAGTTTTAGTTTATAATTTTAGACAGTTTTTTGTGTCTTTTAGCTCACAGAGACATATGTGTGCTGGAACGGCTATCCTGGTTCCTCAGATAGATGTTTCCTTGGAAACCGAAAGGACGATTTATGAGGGGATAATTTGAGATGTTCAGTCAATTTTCTGTCTACCAATCCCTGAATACGTCTTTTCACAAATTTCATTCTTTTCATTTATCCGACAGTCTTTGAATGCACCTGCAACATGTACATTTCTCTATGTGCTTGCATTTATTCTTTCTTTCATCCAGCAGTCTGTGTCTTTCCATCCACTTTCATCAGATTTTATCCATCTGTTAATTTCCCAAATCTCTCTGTCCATCAAGCTGGGTTTATCTATCCATTATTCCTTTCATTTATCGTTCTGCTCTAGTAATTATTCATCTGTGTTCATTTATCTGTCTATGAAATGGTTCTTTACCTGATCACCATTAAGCTTATTGATAACCTTTATGTTCAGGTTATCGGGAACTTCTGGAAACTGCATCGTGAAATAATAAAAATGTGAAGGAACACTTTTGTTTTTTTTAAACACTGAGGACTATTTTCAAAATCAAAATCCTTCATGAAAATATAAAATCTTTGAGTGTTCCTGTGTTTTTTTTTTTTTTCTGGTATTTTATCAAGTCAAACACATCATTTCAAAGTCCTCACACGTCAATGTGTATCCTGTGCTCTACCTCCCCCAGCTGTTCATGAAGCGTTACTACAAGACCAAACACGGCACATACGTTCCCACCCTGAGGGAGTTCTGGAAACCCGGGACGACCCGACCAGACCTGCTGTCCGCTGGCAGCAAACCCAGGCGATAAGAGGGACATTCAGTGGTTTACAGCCTGGAAACTAAAACATTTCATGATGTGTGGAGTTTGGCTTTTATCCTTCCTTCTGCTAAATACATTAAACTGTCTGAAATGCAGCTGTCACTGCAGTTTAGACAATTGCCAGCCAATAAAATTTGACGTTTTCTGCATGTTAAATGTGATCAGAATGCATAAAGTAGAAAATACTGAAAGCATGCCTTCCACTAGAAAGATATGAATTTATAATTTTAGAAAAACTGCAAGTAATTATTAATCTTTAATTCAAATTTATTCGTAGGCCTGTCGCGATAAACAATAAATCAATTAATTGCACAATAAATTGAACCTATCGACCTCATTTTAATTATCGGCTTTATCGTCTCTTCATGCCTTTTATTCTGTTTCTGACACTGAATGAACAAAGGCTCAGCTCCGGTGCTCTCCACTGACCCTCCCTTCCTCATTTCCTTTGTGTAATATCCAGCGCACACTAAGAGTTGTCGGCCGACTGTCGGCCCATTTCCAAAACCTGAGAGACACATTAGCCGACTGAAATCCTAGGTATAACAGTTCGATCGGGTTCGTTGTGCCTTGTAGTGTCCAGCCACATGGGCACAAAATAATGGCTACAAGTCCAGTTAACTAATTTTAAAAGCGGGCATTAATCAATGCTTTACTAGAATCTACCTGTGATGAATGTGGCTAGAGTCAGCGTAAAGTCCTGACTGAATGAAAATCATAACCGTAACACACCACACACTGCAGGATGATCGGTTACGACATCACCAGCGACAATCTTAGATCGGCCAACGATCTAAGATTATCTTAAGGGAAAAATGGGGGCAAAAAATCGTGTAGTATGAACTACTGCATTAGGTAGTCGGATGTGCCCATCTTCTCTATTTAAATCTGATTACTGAAGGTCAATATAGTATACAGACTTCATAATCTGCACTCTTTTGGTTGAATGGAGCATTTATTTCCACTTTGGCTTTATGTTTAGTTTTTATTCAAGTACGTTTTTTGTTAATGGAGACTGAGAATCCGTTTTGTTTTTGTTTGCTTTATTTATTTAGTTTATTTATTTATTTAATTTTTTTAGACAATCACTCAGCAAAATTTGTTATCGTGACAGGCCTATCACAAGACAAGTTATAATTGCAGAATGGTATCTTGTTATAAAATTTCTCATCTGTATTAGCTTTCTTATCAATGATGACTTATGTACAGATCCAGTAGGAAGGCCAAAGTATATGATAGAAAAATTGGACAAGGATAAAATTTGAAGAAAAAAATCATAAACGGGTCTGAAGTCAGACGGGGTTCAGAGTCGACAGCTCATCCCTCCCGTCACCGTGACGGTCTCTCCTGTGATGTAGGAAGCGTCATCAGAGCACAGGAAGGCGATCGTCCCTCCGATCTCTTCAGGTTCTCCAATCCTGAAGCCGCAGACAAATAAACACAATTATTTCAGATTCAGCAGCTCAACCACAACAAGTTAAACTAAACTTCACCTCTTAATGCTGAGCTGCTTTTTTAACTCATCCACAATGTCTTTGTTTTCCCACAACTGGAACAAGAAAAAAAAAATTACAGTCTCATATGGTAATCAGGAACACAACAGGCCTGAAGATCCATGAAGCGTTGGTGTCCTTACTGCAGAACTGAAGCGGGTTTTGATGACTCCAGGGGCCACGCAGTTCACCCTGATGTTACTGTGAGCCAGCTCAGGAGCCAGCGCCCTGGTTAAACCCAGCAGGGCCGTCTTACTCACACAGTAGGGGCCCAGGCCCTGCAGAGAGACACAGCAGGTCCGTTTTGCTGAACCCAGAAGACAATGGGGTATCAAGAGTGACGAGGAAAGCTAGTTTTTTGCTATGCTTGACTGTAATGTATAAAGTTCCTCCAACCATCCCATATAAATATTTTTTTTTTTCCAGTCTTAAATTTCATTGACGGTGGCATTAAAAAGGTCTTCAAAAGTCTTAAATTTGACTTTCTGAAACCAGCGCATATTAAGTGAAGCTAAAAGGGAAAAACTTGATTGAGAACCTCACTTGCATTGGTTGGTATCCACCCACAGAAGACACAAATATCACGTTTCCGCCTCTGAAAGAGAAATTCAGGACCACTGAAAACACAACTAAGAGTTTCATTGTTGGCTCTTCTTTTCCTACCAGTGCCATCCTCACCCTCTCTTCTCCATATGAGGCACCACCAGCTTCGTCAGGAGGAAGGCAGCTTTTACATTTACAGACAGAATCTAAAATGATACAAATATATGTTCTTTTTTTTTACCGTTTCGGTAGAAAAAAAGAAAGAAAGCGGGAAACAGAAGTTTTTCGTTTAACTTGAAATTTGATATTTTGCAAAAGCATCCATACCACTCAACCTTTTTGACATTTGGTCACATTACAAACACAAACGTTAAAGGCTTTCACTGGCATTCATGTTAAAGATAAACATTTATGTTAAAGAAAATGAGTCCTGAAGCTTTACCTTGTCCCACACGTCCTCTGTGGAGTCCAAGATGTTTCCAAAGAACGGGTTGACCGCTGCGTTGGACACCAGGATGTCAATGCCCCCACACTGGTCCACAGTCTAAGTGCAACAAAAAGTGAGGAGTTAAACTGCAGCGTAGCATATAAACGCAAAGAGACACAAGAGACACAGGCCTCAAATAATATGAAACACATTTAAAACCCCGGTGCAGTTCACAAAAAAAAAAAAAAAAGGAAACTCGAAAAGTCAATCTGCAGATTTACACGAGTTTGGAAACTATTAAAGATTCATTTCAAAGGGATGAAACGATTATTGCTTTGCAGACAGACTGTCCGACGGCACGGCACATTAGACGCAGGCAGGAAACAAAGGACGCACAAAACAGGAGCTAAAGAACTGGCTGTTTATGGGTCTACCATATGTACCAATCATTTATAAAAGGCATGGTTTCCATGGAGGCACCTCACACAGCAGTCAGGTATCCTCCAAGTCAAGCAGAGCTGCATGCTTGTGGTTTTCCGAGATGTACCTCAAAACTTATCTCTGCAGTGGAAAAGTTTACGGGCTGCCGAGATTAAGATCGAAGTACTTGGGAAGATTGCTGGTCTCCAGGAATAATAAGAGCCTCAAATGTGAAGTGAAGTGACGCTGGAGAGCACCTCTAGCAACAACAAACATCAGCGCAAACCATCTGAATGTCTTCAGACAGAGAAAATGTTCCCACCCGCCCCCCCAACACCCTCAGACAGACTGAGGCCCCCTTTGGAACGACTTCACCAGAGTCGTCCGCGTCGGGCTCTGAAAGAAAAGGAGCTCAGCTGAAGCTCGGCGAGGAGCAGTGGGTTTCAAATCCCTCCTGAGCAGAACCTTCTACAGGTTCGCGGCAACAGGAAATGTCTGAGGTTTGCCTGGAAAAATAACGCAGTTATTACCCAGGAGTTTAGTCGGATTTTCCATTGACTGGGGGTAAACGTAAATAAAGACGCTCCCTCAATACCTCCGATTCAGTTTTTGTTTTTTTTTAACTAGTTTTCGATGAAGGCCTGCATTATTTCCACATATTTTACCACTGAAGACGCTCGAGCTCACCAGTTGGACCAGCCTCTCCCTGTCCTCTCCTTTGCCTACATTACATGTGGTTCCAGTTACTCGGATGCTCTGGCTCTTCAGCAAAGCCACAGCCTTGTCCACGTTGGCCTGCCGCCGGCTGCTGACGACCACATGGGCCCCTCTCTTTCCCAGAGCCTGAGCTGCAGCCAGACCGATTCTGAGGCGAAAGAGGAAAAACGGAGCCTTATCACGGACGAACAAAGCCTCGCAAAACTTTCCAGACCCGTCTTATCTCCACAGCAACCGCAAACTTCAACGTGGTTTGCTGGGATTTTACGAAGTAGGCCAACAAAAAGTAGGATGCAAGTAAAAATGCACAAAAACTTACAGTACGGATTTGTATTCAATCTCACAATGTCAAATAAACCAACTATGCCATTTAATCGAAGTGTAAACGCCACTCTGCACCTCTTCTCACCCGATTCCCTTAGGGAAACGTGGTGGTGGCAGAATCATGCAAGCTGGTTTAAGGCAATACAAGATAGCAAACATGGTTTCTGCAAGTTTCAGTAACTTAACTTTTGTAAAGACCAAAGCAAATTCTCCAAAATAACTTAAGTAAATTTAAAATATTGCACTTTGTCCAGGACCTTTTTGTAGATAATGGTGTTTTGATGTAATTTTATTAAAGAACCAACAATAAGCAAATGTCAGGAAGAAAGAATAAATAAAGTAATATACTAATTTAAGATCTAAATAAAGGCAATTTTAGACCTTGTAGGAGAATTTAGACTCATCTATGACATTCTTAAAGCCTAAAATTGAAACAGTTAGATGCTCATAGGTGCTCAGCATAGCATATTCACGTGCTAAAAGGTCCCAGTCAAAGTCCAGCGCTAAATTAAATGGAGAATGTGTGGGAAGACTTAAAAACTAACACTTACAGGTTGGTCTATCACAAAAAAACAAACAAACAAAAAAATCCCAATAAAGTGCATTTTAGATTTTAGGTTTAATTGTGGCAACATGTCAAAAAGTGTAAGGGGTAGAAAAACATTTGCAAGGTACTGGAAGTCAACATGTATCATTTGAAACATCATCGTTGAAACATGTATTTATTTACACATTGGCAACATATCGGAACTGAGAAACTACATTTTCTTTCCTCTTTTTGATTTGGAAATCCATTTTCTTAGAAAAGCAGACCACAGTCACGTCCTCGGTTTCTGCTAAAGCTGTTCCAGACACTAAGAGCTCTACAAACAGTTCAGTCATTCTCACCCATCTGTGGAGGCTGTCACAATAGCTACTTTCCCATCCAGACTGCTATGAGACATTCTTCTCTGGACAGAAACCGGGTTGGTCCTCAGAAACCTGGATAAACCCCGAAACATCACCTGCGACACGGAGCAGCAAGGTTACTTCATGCACAGACTAGTTCACGAGGGTAAAGGTCAGGGACTCTGACTGGACTTGTTGTTAGGCGGGATTCAGAGGTATGAAAGGTGGATGACACAGAATTCCAATTGTACATTACGCAAACTGACACCGTTAAGACTCATACTAAATCAGCAATGTAAATAATGGAATACCTGATCGAGGTTCAATTATAACTTTACGGCCAGCGAAGGAATACTGACGTTTTAGCGCCAGGAGGAGGATTATCTCACCAAGAAGGACATGCAAACTGTAACGGACGAAGTCGCAAAGGTGGAACGTTTGATAAAACAAAAAACTCAGGCAAACTCTGGCGAGAGGACCTTTGACTCTTGCTACATCTACTGTATTCCGGATACAGGTACCGCTGTCAAAATAAAAGCCTCAAACAAGCGCCTCGTTTTCATTTGACAACTTTTAAATGTGTGACCTGTAATAATAGCATCAGTTGGTAGAATAACTGTTTACTGTTAGGTTCGTGACTTACTAATAACGTTACGTGTCTCCGTTTTGACTACTTGGGAAGATTAGATATCTGATTAACAGTTGAAATCGACGCCCCTGAACGCACCCACAAAACATCAGCCAATCACAGAAAGAGGTGCAGCTAACTACGGATAGAAGCCAGATTTCAGTGAGAAACGATTGGACTAAATAATTGTGCCAACAAGACAGGTTTCCCTTACAGTTCAGGGGAGCATCCGAACCCATCGATATATATATATTACGAATTATGAAGTAATGTATCCGAACCACTGAAAGAGGCCGAGAGGCACGTCTCTCTAACAAAAAATTATTTTTGATTTAACTGCACAGTAGAAAGTGAGCTCGTCCGCCATCTTGTGAGTGGCATGTGAACCTGGAGGATTATTACTATTAAACGTGGTTTGCACCATAACAAAGGCACTAAAATTTATTGTAAACTACCTCGAATATATATAGTTTTCATACACAATAATGTGAAATCATTTTTTTTATTGTAGATTAATTTACTTCTTAGTATATGCGAAATAATTTAATGAAATGTAGTTTCAGTCTTTTTAACTAAAACAAGTTAAGTTTTTCCAGATTTGTTTAGCTCAAAAAGTACTACTTAATCTATAAATGTTAGACTAGTTTAGGTGTTGAGAATGTATTATTCTTATTTTTCTGCTAATTATTAAAATATGAATAAATAATGAATTACTTAGATTTTTAGGAGAAAGGGATATCAAAGAGCTAACCATAAAGATCTCATTTAAGTGACTAATAGTGTAGTTTTTCTCATTTGTAAATGGTCTAGTATCTCAACCCTGCCAAAGTTATGAAGGTCTTATCTTAATGACATACTCAATGTCAAAACCATGTAAAGACCTGCAGACCTTGTTCCTGGATGAATGATTATGTTAGGGAAATGTTTAGTGAATTCAATACTTTAAATCACGAGGGAAAACACATATTTTAAAGTTAAGTGATTTATGTCAAGTGTCTGTTAACTTTGAAGATTAATGCAGCCAATAGAAATCAAACCTTTGAATGAGTTTTGTTTCATAATCCTCTGAAGACTAAAGATATTCCTTACGCTTGTGCACCTTTTTCTTCCATATTTTTCAAGCATTCAACCTTCCACTAACAAGCTTGGAAACTGCAGTCTTTAAACAACCAGTTTCATTGATCATTACATCTTTGTGTCATATATGGAGGGCGTCAATGACTTTTGCTGGATAGCTGTTAAGTCAGCAGTCTTTCTCTTGATTGTGTCATCATATCTGTTTTAAAAATCATTTTTTCATTTGGCTTGTGTAATATTCTGATTTTCAAATAAACTACTTTTTTTCTTTTGCTTTCTGAAGTTGCAAACCTTTTCCATCAAAATGAACAGAAATGAGAGAAATGTATCAATCAGCTTTATTTGCCAAATTTGAAAGAAAAAAAACAACAAACAAACAAGAAATTCCACCATTTAATGTTAAGCAGAGAGACAGCCTGGAGGAAAAAAAAACTGTTTTGTTTTTGCAAATATCACTCTGCCATGCCTACCTGAAGGTAAAACCTTAAATGTTTTACCTTAAATGTGTCCAGAATGTGTGGGATCTGCAAATATTTTAGTTA
Organism: Poecilia mexicana; assembly: GCF_051168715.1. Lineage (NCBI taxonomy): Eukaryota > Metazoa > Chordata > Actinopteri > Cyprinodontiformes > Poeciliidae > Poecilia > Poecilia mexicana. The sequence continues at coordinate 10,885,488 of NW_028263387.1, forward strand.
CCTATTTCTGAGGTAACTAGGATCTTACCTGAAGGTTAGCATTGAGGTAAGGTCAACACTGACATTCCTATGTGCTGAACCTTAATGCTTGAAATAGAATAGGCAGAATAGAAAAATGGAAACTACATGTATTGCTCCTCAGTGAGGAAATTCAGAAGAACCAGAGACAAAGTGAGAGATTATTCAAACTTTCATGCAGATTCACAAAAACACATCATTTTGTGCAATAAATCTATATAGTAGTTTAGTCTTTTGAATTATATTCCTGAAATAAATTTAATTTATAAATACATCAATATTATTATGATACAGATGTAACTTGAACAAAAATTCACGTGACTAAACAGTCTGACAACAGTTTGCTTGTGAGTCCAAAAATAAAAAAAATAAAAATGCCACTCACAATATGGAGGCGAAGTTGGCCTACGACTCTGACGCCCATGCGTCGTCTGCTCTCCGACGTTTGTGTGATCGAACCTCAATGGCCAAAGATTTTCACGCCTGGAAAGAAGCGATTCCTCACATATCTCCCTGAAAGCGTTACGTCGATGGGAAGTTTATCCACGATAAGACAGAAGCCAGGTATTTGTTTTTATTTTAAACCGACGGCTTTGTGCTCTAGCGCCGATTAGACTGGTAACAGCTGGGATTTCATGCTACGCTCCAGGACTATTGTTTTGAATTGAGCCTTAGCAGCAAGGGGCGATATGGATAACCAGCGTTAGAGAGTGTAATCCAGTCGGTTAGTGTTTAAAGCTAGGCCTCGCCACGGCTCGTTGCCGTCTTATCAGCCCATAATTACACGAATTAACAATTATTTTGCACGCGCGCTCCAGCTATTAACGTGCTAGATTACCATTTTAACGTGCACCATTTGCTTTTAAATGCAATCTATTAGGGTGGCATTACCGTAACGTAACGACAATCGCTCGTCGCACGTCGTGTTGCATATGGATGATGCATGACTTTAGGCGGCTGGACCGGTTTGGTGTTCAGTTGTTGTATCTCATCAAAGCGTGAACGTCGTTCCCACATGGATTACAGGATCCGCACGAAGACGGGGGACGTCGAGGCAGCCACACCACTGAGATGAGTCCCGTCCAGAGCCAGCTGTGCCTCGGCAGCCAGTCTCCCTGCTGCTGCCCGTCAACACATCCGACAAAAATCTCTGCAGATCTGATCTGATCTGCACGGATGGGCTGAGCGATCGGAGCACTTAGTTTCACAGTTTCTCAGAGAAATATCTAATGAGTTTGGAGTCATGTCTGTCTCTGTAAGTACACGTATTTCCTTTCTATGTGCATGGATTTATTTAAAAAATAATAAATAAAAAATGCCAATCTTTCTGTGGTGGACAGATGAGATTATAAATGACTGACATAAGCTGAAACATGACGGCCACTTTCTAGCTGTTGTAGATTTTCACTATATTTTTTAATGAGGATCCTTATTGCCTCCATTACTGTTTTGAGGGAGGGAGGGGAGCTCCCTCATGGCTCATTGGAGCCTCTCTGTCCCTGATGGGGGTTTAGTTTAGAAAATGAAAGGGGGTCTGACTCTCTGGCTTTGGGTTGGCAATTAAACCCTAAACAGCCAGGGACAGATGTGCCTCTCATCCCCTCCCCCTCCCTCTCATCTTGCTCATTAACATTAAGCTCCCGTGTCCATTTGATCATTGATCCACCTCCGACTGCTTCCCCTCTTCTCTTTTGGCCATCATTACTGACCCAGCTGGGGATTTTGAGATTGGGATTTTCTGTATGTGTGTGTGTGTGTGTGTGTGTGTGTGTGTGTGTGTGTGTGTGTATTTCTGTGCTTTGTGGTCCACCAATTCTCCTCCCTTTTCATTCAGATGTTCTGAACTCTTCACTATTCAGTGTCATTTCTCCTCATTTAATGGCTCTAAACAATCAACAAACTCTTTATGACTTGGCAGTACCATGTCAATATGACTCTGGGTTACTTCTCCACTTAAAATTAAATAATTATCACTAATTTAAAACGAGGGCAAAGAGATTTGGGATTGACCTTTTGAACCGTATTCAGACACTTCTGTTGGCAATTAGTGTGGTTCGAGGATGTTGTGTGAATTCGCACTGAGATTCCAACAGACAAATGTTTTTACCCACAACACTTGGCTCCAAGTCAAATCTTTCCTTCATCAATATGACCAAATGTTCCCAAGACAGATGCAAATTGACGGCTATTTTTTGTTCCCATGAAATGTCTAACTCTGCAAACAAACAAAAACTAAAAAACTTTGGTTAACAATTTCATGGTACATCTCTCATGCTGAAATTATCATACAAGTGGTTGAATTGAATATTTTTTATATTTACATTGAATATATTTCATTTGCCTTAATTAGCCTGTACAATGTAGTTGGGATTCATTTGAATTCTGAGAGCTTATAACCCCAGATCACAACAAAATAAATTTCAATCTGGAGTCAAATTTACTCTCTTAAAAGTCCGGTATGAAACAAGCAAAATATGGTGACACAATCAACTACTGCTCACTACCGCTTGTGGTGTAAACATGTGAGACAGGACAAACAGGTGTAACCGTATACTGCAGACTACAGCTCTTTTTCATTTTCTATTTGGTGTTTAAATTAGTGAATTAGTAAGTATTCAAAGTCCCCACTGTCAATCCTCTTCTTTTTCTAGACGGTTTTGGCTAAAGCCCTGTATGACAACACAGCAGAAAGCCCTGAGGAACTGGCTTTCCGAAAGGGCGACATCTTGATGGTTCTGGATCAAGAGAAGACTGGCGGGCCAGGCTGGTGGCAGTGCTCCCTGCATGGCAAACAGGGCATTGTTCCCGCCAATCGCCTCAAAATTTTGGAGACCGCTCCGCCGCCGGGCTCTGAGCCTGGTCCTGGACCGAAGGAAGACTCTGTGTACCTATCCCCTGGCCTTCCTTTGGCTCGGACTGCTTTCGGCGAAAGCACGGACGTTGCTGACGGAGTATACCTGTCGCCGTCTGCCACAGGCGAAGGTCGAGGCGGGGGAGTCGCGACTCGGACTGGAGAACTACGCAGAGTGGAGGCCGGCCGTCCGCGCTCACACTCGAGTTCTGGCACTCGCCCCAGACCGGACTGGGATATTGGTGTGACAGGACGGCCGCGATCTCCGTCTTTAAGGGGGCGTGGTTCAGAAATGTCTGGAACTCTTTACCAGAAGCCACTAAGTCCCATGCCTTCTGCAGCTCCGCATGCCAGGCAGCCTGGAGTTCTCCTGGCTTCAGAATCTGTTTACCTTTCTCCCAGTGGCGTCCCAAGGGCTACCGATGAACCAGAAGACACTACATACCTTGTTCCGAGAGACAAGCCAACAGTAGGACATTCAGACGACTGTTACTTGGTGCCCAAAGGGACGCCGCTTGCAAGCGATGATGTTTACCAGTCCCCAACAGGTGGTGGTGTGAGCAGTACTCTCTGCGCTAACGGCACCTCTGGGATCAGTGTTACACCACAGCCCAAAGCAAGTCAGGACACACCTGGGGTTTACCAAACACCAACCCCTGTCGGGTCAAACCTACATCGGCCACCCGCCACAGTTCTGGCTCACCAACACCCATCTTCGCTAACCTCTCCCCAAGCATCTCCCCGAACCTTGCTCAAGGGTCTTCCCCCAAACTCTGCAGCTGGAAGGGGCAAACCCGGTGCGGCTAGTCACCGGGGATCCTCTTTTTCAATCAGAGCAGGGCAAGTTAGGGCTCCGGGATCGCCAAACTTTGCCCGCAAACCTCCTCCACCAGCCCCTCCTGTGAGAGGGGTCACCAGGAAAGAAGCACAGCAAGCAACACCTCAATCAGTTGCCTCCATCCCCAAACCGATGGCTCAGGCAAGTCCCGCAGGCCAGCTGCAACCAGAGGACAAGCAAATCAGAACTCCCCAGGGTAATGGAGAAAAGATGAGCAACGGCCTGGATAGAAGCAGCGGAGTGCCGAACAAAACTGGAGAAAAGCAGGATTACTCGGATGCTGCAGATGACCAGGTAACATGTCTTTAAACTTACTTTTGTACCTTACATCAGTTTTTATGATGAATGATCTCATACAGCTTGATGTTGTCCTCTGCTGCCATGTTAGGTGTATGACACCCCTCCAAGTGTCAGGTGGCAGCAGCCGATCCAATCTACTCGCGTAGCGGATGTCGATGGCATTTATGACACCCCGCGCAGCGTCCAATCACAAGCTGACCCTGAGACAGAGGTAAAGCAAGCATTTAATTTCTGGTATGTGTCTTAAAAGACATGAAATAGCTTTGATGTTTTTAAAGAATCCGAAAATGCGACTAAAATCTTCTGTTAAATCCTGTTAATAATCCTTACCCTTACCTCCAACTGTAGAATGCCCCAACGGCCGTTTAAGGGAAAGTCAAAGCCAATTTTTCTATCATCTCATGGTTTTAAGTTATTTTAGTGAGACCCCCAGAGTAAGTATTGAGAATAACTGGAAGTTTCTAAAGCTGCATTGAACACTCAGCCCCTTCCGTATCTGTTGCTACACACTGCAAATGAGTGAACTGAAAGAAAACTGGTGCACTAAGACAGACAAACTTTGGTGTTTTTTAAAATATTTCAGTACACGTGATTGTGAAGCATGTAATCAGATAAAGTATGATTTAACAATATGCTAAGCAATTGTGAATAACATTATACCATAAAATCCTGGTTTTTACTGAGAATCTGAGACCAGTCTACACCTTAAGGAAACCTTGACCAAGTTTCCAACTGTCCACTAAACTACCCTCAAAAAGCAACGATTCCTTAATTTTATTTGCCATATATCCAACATCCCCAAAGAGACATTTGATACTTTCTGTAATTACATAAAATTCTGAAGTGGAAAGTCAGAGCTCCTCCACAGCTCAGAGTTCAGATTAAATATGGCTGCTGCTCATGGAAAACATTGTCTATTTCGCAGGAGTAAGTTATTTATTTGCACGTCTGATTTTTTTTTTGTTTTATTTAATAACAATAATAGCATTGTGCAATTTCTATATGTGAGCAAGTTCCTTCTGTGTTTTAAATACATAGAATAGAGGAAAATATGCCATTGCCCTGCACGGCTAACACCTGTTTGCACCACAAAAATGAGGAAATGCCAGTTGTTTTGTGACTTTCCAACTGTACGACGTCAAGCAATTTGTGATGCACCAATTAGGTTATTTATCGGCAAATACCAGTTTTCTTCAAAACCTGACCTATAATATATTCTGGTTAATTGAAGAATAAAAAAAATCGTCTGATTACATTCCCGGTCTCTGACTGATCGGTGCTTCCCAACAACTAACATTTCGAATCGTTACCAGACCAGAGATCACAACATAAGTAATCAGGTTCTGTTCAAACTTAAAAAAACTATAGAAAGTGTTGTATAAAACTGGGCTACTCTCAATTTTGGGGGTTTCCTATAACTTTGCCACTTTTCTTTTGATTTAGAACAACAGTTTAACTAGCTTGGAAATGGTTCGTGAAGGAATTGCTTCGATCGGCTGAGTTTTACAGGGGCTGCGAATGCAACTGCTGTATACGTAATCCTGATAGTTTTGTGACATTCGTTGAAGTCATTAGTTTAGAAATTATTGTAAGCTGCGGTATTACTCTGGAATTCATGTCTATACAAGCTCAGTGGGTTGTGAATGCGAGAGATAACTATCACATACCCTGTCACTATTTCTTCCCACATACCACCATTAGTCTGCCTCCCTGCCCCCCTCTAAGGCGGGGCCACACCTGTCTCTGTCGGCTGGGGAAGCCTGTCTATCCAGTCCAAATGTTGTTACTATTTTCTCCCAGTCACACCCATGTGTGAGGGCCGTTCTACGGTTGTCCCACCACCAGCACTACCACCACCCTGACCACAGTGGCCTCCCCTTTAATCTTAGCTTAGAATGTGTGCCAGCTGTTGGACTGTTTTTCCCCTTTTGTCCCGATCCTCCCTGGTCCCAAATGCAATTACAGACACAGTTTCTTGCTGTTATTGGGTGTACAAAAATGAGTGGTCAATAATTAAATAGGTCAGTAATTCCAAATGCTGTATATATTTGCTGATCTTTGTGTGATTTCCTTTTTTTTTTTTTTGCTCATTTCAATTTTATTCTAGACTTTTTGATAATCAAAAGTGCAGTATTTTACTCATTTAACGGCACAAGCTCCATCTAAAAGTGCAGTTAGGGTGAGTTTTGGTGAAGTAAATTAAAATAGCAATATTCTAAAACCTTTCCACTTCTCATGGTTGTGTTCCCGTACAATTCAACTAAAAACAACAAAATCTGTTGGGAGGGAAAAAGGTTAAAAGACAACAACAACAAAAAAAAAAACAATTATTTGATTGCATAAATGTGCGTCCTCTTAAGTTAACACTTTGTTGACGCACTTTTTGATTTTATTTTATCTCTCAACCTTCCTGAGTTCACAGCTGCCCTCGGGTATAGTGCATGTGGTTAACCTGAAATAAAGTTCAGCACTGTCTTGTATCCTTTTGTCAAACCCATGGTGTACAGACAGGTTACGTAAGCTTAAAGGAGCTCATTGTTCAAAAGTATCTGCTGAGCAGCGATAAATAAAGACCCGCTCACATCAATTTTAAACAGTTTTATAACCAGGAGCAACCAGGAACATCTTGTAAGTGTTGGCTGTGCTTCACACCTGACAGCAATCACCTCTGCTCTCCATATGTCCGGACTAAGAACGTTACATCCAGGCTTACGTGGCTAAAACCGTCCAAAACAATGTGGTTTAATGTGTTATGGTCAGATAGCAAAACTTTGTCTCTGGAACAACACAAACAAACGTACTAATGGGGCAACTTTTCCTCAAATGGATACAATTCAGTTTTGACTGAGCATTCAGGTATCTGCTTGGATAACAAGACGATAATCAACACCAGAATGACTTCACCAGGAGAAAAATGTCAGAACGACCTGACAATGATCCAGATCTGAATTTAACACAAAGTCTAAGGAGTACCGTGAAGAGGCTGCGGCAAGACATAGCCGCAGAGTCTGATAGATTTAGGGGATGCTTACAGGGCTTAGAGAGGAAATATTGCCTAGTGAGGATGTGGCCTGCAGATAGACTCCTATTAAAGTTTTAGATTGAGGGTGTGCACACTTGTATAACCAGATTGTTGCTGCTTTCTTTTATGTATTTTTCTCACCAGCAGATTAATTTTCTTAGTGGTGTTGGTAAGAAGTTCTCAAATGCATATTGTTTGAGAGAAAACATCATCCTATCACATTCTCCGAGAATTTTCATTTAACTTTTCCTCATTTCCACAGTTACAAAGTAAAAGGAATATGAATTTGGTGAAAATGTGTTGCTTTCGCCACTTGTAGGTCTATGACGTCCCCACAATCACTCTGATCAAACCCGCGGCAGACATAAAGCCTGAAGAAGATGAGGACGAAGTCTACAGTGTCCCCACTCTTCCAGGTGTCCCTCTGGTGCTGGCTGAGTCCACCGGCAGCCTCCCCACTGAGGACATCTCGCACGTTGGACAGGTCTGTTTTGTCCCGGGACCCGACAAGCGAGCCAGCGGCGGAGATCAGAAACAAGACTCCACTGAGGTTGACTGTGGGATCTACGACATGCCCTCCCTGACCATTGAAGTGCTTCCCCATTCGTGCTCGTCGTCCTCCTCCGCCTCCACTCGCCGCCACTCTGTTTCCAGCAACGGCTCCGGCGACGTCCAGTGGAAAGCTTCGCTGTTGAACCTCGTCCACTCGCTGCTGGGCACCGCCTCGTCCCTGTCCTCGCGGGACCTGGCTACGTCTCTGGCTGAGATCCTGTCCACCTGGAAGGCCAGCCACGCAGGTGACCCACCGCCGCCTCTCCAGCAAGCCTGGGTTCGGCTTTCGGACGTGCTTCCGGCGTTGTCCGCCATCGGGAACGCTCCTCCAAACGAGGGGCTCTTATCGCTGGTCCAGCGCTCTCTAGAGGAGTCCGCCCTCCTCCTGCAGGCTCAAGGGCGACCTCGTCTGTCTTCCCAGGAATCTCTGTCTCGCAGGCCCTTGCCAGCGCTCCCGGTGCCTGATGGGAAGTCATGCGGCGGTGGAATGGGTTCTCGTAAAGGCAGCTGGATCCAAGAACGGCCCCTTCCTCCCACCCCTCAGCCTATGTTTCCTTTGACTCCATCTCCGGCCTGCGTCACCCTAACGATGGGCCCCGTTAACGGAGAAGAGGACCCTAGCAACGAGTATGCAGGGATTGGCTTGACCCCAATCCCAGCCCCGGTTCCTTCAGGAGACAGTGTTGGATATGTCAAGCTGCAGGTCAGTCCAACGGTCACTGTTTATGAGCGAAGAAGTATTCATGGTCACCACTGACGGTTCTTTGTTCCTCATGCCAGGGTAAACCAGATCTTCTTCCCGATGTCCTCTCTGAGAACAGACAAACTTTCACCGGAGAACAAAGGGTGAGTAATCTCCACAATGTTAATCACCTCCACATGCAGTCCTGTGGAACAAGGAAGTACGCTGTGGTTCGGTTGTGGTTTTACTAATTGAAAAAGTCTTTTGGTCTTCACTAAGTCATGGCAATTAGAGAAATATTGCAAATTAGTTGTTAACTGCGAACTCTCTCTCTCGAGTTCTCACCGCTGCATATCAGTCACGTTTAGGTCTAGACTTTGACTCATTCACTAGAAAACCTTAATTATGTTCTTTTTTAGCCCCTCTGTTGTATATTTGCAGTGATGTTTAGTGTGAGTCCCCTGTTGCACGACCCACTTTGGACAAACTCCCTTTGCTGGCCTCATGCTTGACTGTAGAACTTTGGCATGGAGCAGAGTTCATAGGTGACTCAATGACCAGAAGGTACAAGCTCAAATCAAAACCCCTCCACTAGTGCGCTTGACGGTGGGTATGGATCGTTGCCCTCTTATGCTTGTTTAGTTTGGATAGGATGGTGCATTATGCCCAAAGATCTTGTCTTGGGTCTCTTCTGTCAGAAACACATTGTTCCAGAAGTAATGTTGGAGTCATTCTGTCATATTCTTTAGAAAGAATAAACTTTCTGCTTTCAGCAAATCTTTTTTTTTTCAATGTCATACTTCAACGTACCAACTCCGGCCTGCGGATCCAGAGAGCTTAGCAAAGTCAGAGCTCGGGGTGAATTTCCTGGGAAATGCAGTCCGTGGAAGATTGGTCTCAAGTGTTTCCCCGCTTGAGAAAAAAAATCTTTCTCACTGTGGGAGTAAAGGACTTTAAATGTAGGTCTTCCCACAGATTGACGGCCAGCAACAGGTGCTTTGGTGAAGTCACTGTTGACAACTTTCCACCTTCGCGCTGTGTTGACAAACTGCCAATGCTGCTGTTTTTATAGAGGCAACCACACCTGCAGCTGATCAGCAAGACCTGGATACAACTTTCCCTTTTAAAAAAAAAATAAAAATATGGAAGCAGCAGAGGTGCCCTTTTCTTTTCCTTGTGTTTTCTTCTACTCTGTCTTTATTTTTCCCTTGCATTTCGAAAGTGTAGGATCTATTGTGTCTTTGTGCAGTTGAGAGTAGATTTTATTCACTTGAAGATTTTTTTTTATTATGACTTGATATGTAAACTTTTAAAGCTGGAGTGCACTTTCTGTCTTTTTTCCCATGACGGTACCACGCTCCCTCTGCCTGCGGTCACAGATGATTTATGCGCAAACAGCAGCTCCACTCGGATAAGTCACTTATTCACTCTGAGTTGACAGTGCGCTCTGTTCACTAGTAAGCACTGTGACTCATTAATCCAGCTAGCTGTAGCCGTTTGCCTCCCAATTCAGCGCGCGAAGACTCGCTTTGCTTCGCGCTGGCCTTCGCAGCCCTGTCTATCGCTGTCGAAAGTGTACACACAGACATTAGAAACCGTAATTAGTCACTCCAGCGTCAGACTCTGAGGTCTTGTTGTGCTGCACCAAACTGAAGTCACGTCTTCTGTGCAGCAGTCTGCATTTTTCCTGCTCCTTGCAGGGTTCCCTTGTCATCGCGGCTCAGACGAAAAACAAGAGTCCGCTTGTGAGTCCCAACAATCTGGCCTCACATAGTAAGGAGGCCGTAGGACAATAAGTGCCAGAAAGCACAGTCCTTCCTTCAGCAGCGTCTCTTGTTTTTGATATACTGCGCCGAGTTGTGCGCTTCACTCCGACTTTTCAAACCGTGGAGTTGTCCTACACTTTAAGGCAGGTCCCAATAACTGAGTGTGCCTTAAATAATAGTACTTGTGCTATAATTTTGAGAAATAATTGGGACTGTGTCGTATGACCTTGTTTAGGGATGGATCATTTTCTGGGCTGCTGTTTCCACACTGGAATCTGAATCTGTGCTGCCTTTTCGTTTTTGTTGTGTCCTCTGCTGTGGTTGTTTTAGATGTTATAATCATTTCTCTCTTTTTTCACACCTTGGTTGACTAAGCGACCAAGAAAAGGTATAAAAGTAAGAAGACAATGGTAATAGCCTTTTTTGTGCCTCAGTCTGGACTCTCATTAGGGTTGTTTTTATTTCTTCATTGCTCTTTCCCCAAATCATATGTTCCAACAATTTATTGAAATCTGGAATGGCTTTAATTTATCCACATTTTGCCAAGTAAAAACCGTAAACTTTAATTTATTTGAATAGAATTTTATGTAATGGAACAAAACAGGATAGCGCATGTGGAAGGAATATAATACCTGATTGTAAAATTCTCACTGATGAAAATCTTATAAGTGTGGCATGTTGTTTTAATAGCACGTTTTACGGAGCGTCTCTGTTGTTTGTTTGCAGTCTAGAGACTGAAATCTTTGCCTGTGCTAATTTGTAAAATAGCTCAACCTCAGAGAGCGCAAGAGACATTGATTTTCAAGTCCTGCCCCATTTTCTCAATCATGTTTATGTGCTGGTATTTTGCCCATACCAGCACATAAATGTGCTTTGATCTAAACTTTTTCATTAAAGGTGTTTCTGTATGTCTGGGGTTGTTGTCCTTCTCGAATGCTCTGGTTGATATCGATGCACCAATATCTTTAAAAAGCCTGACCTGCAAAGTCGCTAAATATAAATCATCAAAGTATCGACCAGTTTCCCAAATTATTGGTACACGCCTACTGATCGGTACTCTCCTCGGATTATTTGTAAAACTTTGAAAACCCTATGCATCATGTTTGTTCTACTTCATATATATATGAAAAAAAGAGCCTTAAAAATGCATTCAAGTTTGCAGAAGCAATGCAAAAAACTTGAAAGAGTGTAAATACTCTCTCGAGACATAGCGAGTTGAAGTCTTCTCGTCCGTGTCTCTCGTTTCCACCCCTCACCGTTGCGTTTCCCCCGTGCAGCTGACTCCCTCGCCTCCTCTGCCGGTGGCCCTCTCCCTGGAGGACTCGGAGCTTCTCTCCTTCTACTCCTCTCAGAGCTTCGCCCACCTCTCCTGCCTCGCCGACGCCATCAACGTGCTCGACAGCAGCGTGCACGGCAACCAGCCGCCGCGCATCTTCGTCGCCAGGGGGAAGAGCCTCATTGTGACCGCGCACAAGCTGGTGTTCATCGGGGACACTCTGTCTCGCCTCCTGACCTCCGCCGACCTCCGGGCCAAGGTAGGCTCCCTCTCTTCCGAATCTTCCCGTTGTAAAAACGCTCGAACCGAACCGAACCGGAGCAAACGTCGCCTCCTTCCTCCGTTTCAGATCACCACTTCCGGAGGGAGGCTCTGCCAGGTGCTGAAGGCGGTCGTCGTGGCGACGAAGGGAGCAGCACAAAACTACCCGTCGACGACCGCCACCCAGGAGATGATGGACCGCGTCACCGAGCTCTACCAGCAAGCCGCCGGCTTCTCCACTCTGCTGCAGCGTCTGGCTGGAATATCGTCGTGATATTTCATTTCGCTTGTACAAACACTACACCTGTATTTTAGTGTTGAAATGCCTTATTTGTCTTTAAACTATTATATTTCCATACCTTCGTCTGTGAGGGGAAGCCATACCCTGAACCACGTGTTTATCCACACTGCAGCTGTTGCTCAGCTGGGGTTTTTTATTGCATTGAGTCTTTCTACAAAGAGTGTGTGCGTGTGTTTTTTGCTTTTTTTTTTCTTTTTATGTCCGTTTGTATACTGACGTTTTTGCTTTGATGGCAGACACTCTTGTTTCTTTTTTTTTTTTAAGTGTTAACTTATTGAATATTGAAATCCCTGTGAGGTTGAAGCAGTCCTTGTGGACCTGTTATTTTGGGAGCTTTGCTTTAATGCGCTTGCCACATTTCCTTTTCCTCACACATGATAGCTGTTTCTCTTCCTTCCTCTATTTATTTAGCAAGCCCCTGCTCCGAAAATAGTCCAAAAAGAAGGCCTTTTATTCCGGTTCTGGCCTTCCTTTGTACAATGATACCCGATGGGCCTTTTCCTTTTTTCCCCCCCCATCGCTCTGAAAGCATGTTGACTTTTGTATTTCAAAGCAAGCACTGAAAGGAAAGTTTACCTACGTCTTGACACGTGGAGCAGTAGTAGGTCCGTTTCCATTAGAGAGCAAAGGCAGTGCTCACGATTCCCACATTTGCAAGATGCATCACTCGACACATTCTTCGGTTCACCGTTATGCAGGTTATCACAGTTTCTGAGAAGTCACTGAATGCCAGAGAATGACTAATGGTGGTTCAGTGAGAAATTACCTAATCCTGTTCTTTCCCACAGTGATGTGGAAGTATAAGGAACCTGCTGACCGAGTTCACCTGTTGGAACACGTCTCGTTTGGATGTGCACCTTCGCATGACTTCTGCTTTGTGTTTAATCTTCTTACTTCTAAGATGCCTACCAATGATTCGTACTTCAGTAGATTTAAACAGCCAGGCTGAGACCTTATTTCACTTCAGGATGTGTACATTTTTTACATCTAAAACCTGACTGTTGCAATGGTTAATGTGACATTGACCTGACTCAGTGAAAACTGCAGCATAAATCACACTTTGTCATTAGACCTAAAAAAACAAAAAAGAACAGACGTGTTTTTGAACACTAGTATCTGTATGCTTACACTAATCGTCATTCTGAGTACTTTTTGGCACATCTTATACATGCTAGCTACTAATTTATGCAACTAAACGAAGTCAGCACAAAAGGGCTTAAACTTAGAATATAGTTTTAACTTTTTTTCCCCAAGATTATTTTAAATAGTCCTTTATACAACTTGACTTTATTCTGCAATATCTGATCCGAATCAGCAGGGTTTTCATAGGTTTTGTTTTTCTTAAGGACTGTGATTTTATTGTCTTGTTCACCCGCGCCACCTTGTGGTATCCTGAAGTATTGCATAAAAACTATCTACTTCCCTAGTTTTATGTTTGAGGATTTTGATCGATAGTTATAACCATATTGTTCACCCTTTTTGTTCTGGACATTCTTGTTTGTATGATTTTGATTTGCTTCATTTTTATATATGCAAATCCTTCATCTGGAATACTTGAGCAGTGGATTGCAATGCTACAATGTCTTTTTTTTTAAATCAATATTTTACATAATACAGGTATGGCAATTTTTCTTTTTTTACAGGTTTTTTCATCGATAAGAAACCCTCTTTTTCGACCACTACATTTGCTGTATGTCTTTTGTATTTCTGTTCAGAATACAGAAAGAATTTTGAAACAAAAACAAACGTGTTTTCTTGGAAGAATTTATATTTAAATGTGTATTTTACGTCTTATTCAAATTTTGTTAATAAGGGTGTTATTTATTGGTTATTTCCGTAAAGCAGTATAAATCCTAATAAAGTCACCTTTTCTGAATAAACCTTGAGAAATCGCACGGCTCGGGACTGCTGAGCCCTGCCACTTTATTTTTTTTAGCGTTCCGGACAAGCCGAACGACTCCGGAAGCTGCCGAAGTGTGACGCTGAGCAGCAGCCGTAGCGACGTTCGTCGGAGTTCAGACGAGCGGAGGGAGCAAAATGGCGGACGAAGATATTACGCTTGATGGAAAACCTCTACAGTCGCTCCGAGTTGCTGATTTGAAAGCTGCTCTGGAGCAAAGGAACCTACCGAAAAGCGGGCAGAAAAACACTCTCATAAAGAGACTTAAAGGGGTAAGTTTTTGCCCGTGCTTTGGGTGTCTGTGTCGAGTCCGGCTAAGTTCGGTAAGAAGGCGAGCAACGGCATCAGGGGGGTAAACGTTAGAGGCCGTAACAGTGTGTAGAAGCGGGAATGCCTAAATCACCACGCACACGATATTACGCGTCAACAACTGTACGCTGTAATGGCCCCAAGTGACAGTAGGACAAACAAAAAACCTACCGAACAGCTTCGGACTGTATTTCTAACAGTTCGCCGAGCACCGTGTTGCACACTGTTGAACTGTGCACCTGTCAAGTCGAGGCCTAAGCTGAGAGTAGCCAACAGCCGCACAGAGTGTACAGTACATGACAGCCCCCGTCCGCGCGCATTGCATCTCTGTGTGTGTGGGGGGGCTTGCGGGAGCGCGCGTAGCGATGTAAACAGTATACAAACGTCAACAATTACTACGGTAAACGCTTTTTATTTCCCGGAATGTCTCCTATGCATAACAGGACTATGTTGTTGAACCGGACTTTTAGCCAATTAGCAACCAGAAACGTAGTTTGAATAAATGCTAAAGATTAGGTTCAGATGGTCCTAACTGTTGAAAGATGCATCCTCGTTAAAAAGTAGCCAGATTTATGTACTTTTGTCTTATTCATAAAATGCTTATTTTTTCGAGGTCTTAGTATTTATTTTCAAAACACATTTAGGGGTGGCTTTGTACTAACTTTGTAGTATTTGTCCCACCTCGGCACGAATAACATATGCCATGCAGAAATGTATGAAACTCAATACCTAGGAAACACAATCTCTTAAAAATCTCCTTATTATGTGTCTGGTACATTTAAAACTGTCTTTGAAAGGTAAATGTAGCAAAAAAAAAATAAATACATAGACATTTGTAAGAATTTGTGCAATTCAACACGTTTAAATAAAATGTTGAAACATTTAAAATATTGACTCTTAATTTTTATTATTATCATCAATAAAAGAATGACAGAACTTGCTTGACCGTGTATGGAATAAGCAGTCCAAATCCCTCTCAGTGCACTGTGAATTCAGGCCTGCCTACAGAAAGTTTGTGTATACCTGGATAAATCTGGATAAATTGCTTTTCTCAGAATAAACTGGTATCTTGGCTAAATAATTACACGAGTGCTTTTTGCTGAAAATTGTGTTACGAGTGAAATATCCTTAGGGAATGTAACAAAAGCTTATTGCATCCATGAACAAGAAATGATATTGGTGAGTAACTTTCAAAACTCATAAATAAGTTTGAGTATTTTGGTGTTTTGAGTTGTTCCATATGAACTGCTGATTTATTTGCAACTCTGGACACAAATGTAGCAAACGCTGATTTTTCAGAATAAATACTCCCATGTCACACCTATGTCTTCCCATTTGCTTTGTTTCCTACTTTATTTTGTGCAACATACAAAAAAGTTGACATTTTTATTTCATTGATGTAATTTAAGGAGATCTTGCATTATTTATTTATTTTTTATTCGAATTTAAACAATAATCTGAAATTGAATTTTCTGAAACCTCTGAATATGAATGGGATTAGTTGGAATATGTCATTTACTGAGTGATATGTCATTGGTATATTTGTGACATAAGCATTTACAATTGTGCTTGTCTAAATCTTGATATGCAGTAACATTATTAGACATGTAAATATTGTTTGTGGTGAAAATATCTATAGACTGTTAAAAAGTGCTGCACGGTAGGCTTACAATGAACACTCAGAGAAGTCTTGAGTTTAGGTAATATAGACGACCATTCCTGTGATTTGCATGCAGCCAAAACATGTTTGTTTTTGGTGCTAAGCGCGTCATTCAGTGCAGAGTGTAGGCTGTTTGAGTTAGTGTTAACATGAAGTTGGAAGCTGACAGCAAGATTTAGCTTTCAGTTAATAATAAAAGTGTTTTTCAAATGGATTACTTCCTTTAAAAATTCAATATTTCCTTTGAAGTTAAGAACATTTGCGTGTGTTCCTTAAAGGTAATGATTTTCAAGGGAATGCAATCTAAAATTGTTGGTATTTTGACGTCAAAACACATGCGCTGTTGCATTAGGGCAAAATTAAGATTAATAACAAATAACACACGTCATCGTTTGCTTCGTTTAACCTCTTAAATGTTGATTCATTTCCTCCCTGTAGGCTCTGATGCTGGAAAACCTCCAGAGGTCGTCGTCTTCTCACAGCGGGCTGCAGCCCAACTCTCAGGTCGGAGATTATTTTCGAGCGATTTTAGTTTGGCAACATTTCATGTCCAGATCTTGCCGTTTGACCTGTCGTTCTGTGTCGCAGATAGGAGAAGAGATGTGCCAGAACAGTTTCATTAAACAGTACCTGGCCCAGCAGCAAGAGCTCCTACGTCAGAGACTTGCGAGAGAGGCCAAAAAGGAGGAGGAGGCTGACGGTACAACACTTCTACAGATATTCAAGATAACCCAAGCAGCCGTCTGGTACCAACAGCTAATTACTATAAACCCCGCCTTGTGTCCCGTCCCACAGAAAGCGCAACTGGACCAGAAGAGGATGAAGACCACTCTGAAGACAATGACAGCCCTTCCTTTGTCAGCAAGGTCAGTAACCTGAATAGAGAAATGAGAAAGACGAGGGATGTAAATCGTTTAACCTGAATAAATGAAAAGTATGTTTAGTGCAGCTTAAAGGTTGTTATTTTCAAAAGGTGCTCTTAGTCTGACAAATAAGCCTCATCAGAATGCATGTCACTAAATATGACTGTATATCCCATGGAAATTTTTACAATTTGTCCGCCTACAAACACTAAAGTCAATCTCACTGAGATTTTATATGATAGCCCAACACAAAGTAATGTCTAACTCTGACGTAAACAAGAAAATAATGCGGATATTCATTACATGCAAAAACAATATTTTTATAAAAACCTTCAAAGATAAAAAGGAAAATATTCCATCTTCTTTGTCCAATAGCATCCAGGCACCCTGGCCCAGCCCTCGGCTGCTGAGGCCGGAGGAGAAAATTTGGTGATTGGTCACCGACCTGCCGCTGCGTCCCACCACCGGGAGCCCACCGAAGCTCCAAGAGCCAGGACGCAGCGGTCTTCCTTCCAGCAGGGACACAAGGAGCCGGCGGCCGCCTCGCCTCCTCGAGCCGTTGCCTCCTTCTCGGTGCGTGTCGTGGGACAACCGGACAGCCAGGGTCACCCGGCCGCGGCGCCCCCCGGCCAGGAGAAGGACGCCGCCTCCCTGAGCTCTCCCAGAACGGCCCAGCCTGCGCTCAACCTCAGCCGATCCGCCCGCAGTTCGGCTGACAACCACGTCCAGAACGACAGCGACGACGACGACAGCGACGACGACGAGGACTGGGGGCCCAGTTCTGGAGGGGCGCGGAAGAGAAAGGCGGCGGTTCCCTCGAAGCAGCAGGCGGCTCCCAGCATGTCGTCATCAGCTGCGGCGAGATCCAAACGCAAGCTCCAGCCGCCGCAGCACATCCCACCTCCACAGGTCCACGACACTCCCATGCAGTTGCGCCACCCCACGCCTCCTCCATCTCCGCCCCCGAACCTCTTCCCCCTGCCCGACACTCCAAAGCAAAGCCCCCCAGACGATCAGGACCGAGACGGCGTTCGTGACGCAGGGATGGCGTCCTTCCCACCTCCCGCCATGCAGAGGCAGGACTCCGACTCCAGCTCCGACTCCAGCAGCCCCGAACCTCCGGCGAAGCGTCGCTCTGGCCCGCTGTCACTGCTCATGCACAGGATGGAGTCAGAGGAAGCAACCTCATCCCCCGGGTTCTCCGGAGAAACGGCACACTCGAATGCCACGTGTTCAAGCGAATCCCCCCTTCAATCAGCGGAAACCAAAATGCAACAGGAAACCAGGGAGATGGAGGAAGAGAAACAGCTGAAGGAGGAGAAGGAGAGTCTTAAAGCACAGGAGCGAGAAAAGGAGAAGAAACGCTTGGAGGAGGAGAAGGTGAGAAAGCGGCTGGAAGAGGAGAGGAAGCAACGGCTGAAAGAGGAGCAGGAGAAGGAGAAAAGACGCCAGGAAGAGGAAAATGAAAAGAAACGCAGGGAGGAAGAGAAGAAACGAGAGACGAGGCTGAAAGAGGAGGAAGAAGAGAAAAGAGTGAAGAACGACCGGAGAGCGGCAGCTGAAGAAAAAGATTCAGGTTCCTCCTCTGATTCCGACTCCAAATCAGAGTCCTCCTCACGCTCATCATCATCCTCCTCATCTTCCTCCTCCAGGGATAAAATTCAACCTGCCAGTCAGCTGAAGGTTGGTGCTTAATTGGTTTCAGTGTTTTCAATCTCAAGGACTCAGAAAATGAGAAAGTACAGAATAATCTCTTCAGGGTTTCGATACCGATACTAAGGGTTAAATACACTGAGGGGAAATGAATGTTTTACTCACAAATAGCCCATTAGAAATGTATTTATTTATAGAGAAAAATACTGACACTTTATAATCTGTTTACCTATTCTGTTTACTGTTAATGTATCATATGCCTTTTTGTTTAATCTTGAAAGGCTTGGCTGATGCAGCATCTTTACCTCAACAAAAACCATAATGAGACCGTTACTTTATTGGAAACATTGTATGTTGCTGGACAATTTTGTCTCAAATATTAGAAAAGATGTAAATAGGATAAATCTCAGTGAAATGCAGCCCTGATAGTAACTATCCAAAAAAAACAAAACATGGTTTTGCAAATGCCACAGCTGGCACTGATATTAGTGGAGCCTCTAATCAGATGCTAGTTTTTACTATGTTTTATCAAAATCCCAGTTCCTGTATGTGCACCAATCTGAACATTGTTTTGTTTTAGATCTTATGGAGCAAAATAAACTTTAATTTATTCTTGATGTGCATTGTTTTGTTTGCATTTGCCTTTCACTTGTCCTTCTTTCATTCATCTCACAGAAAGCAGACCAAGAGCCTGAGGTTCATAAAAAGACCGAGTTCAGAAAAGACTCAGAGAAACCTAACCTTTCAAAAAGGTAAGTGATCATTTTAATTAACCTATTGAGATGATCTTAATATAACTATATCTGTGTTCAGTCAACAGATTTATTTTCAAGTTTTAAGTTAAGAGATTTAGATATTTTTTCTACACTAACATATTGACAATACAAAGTCCATGGGGTGTATAATGGACATGTGTCCAGTCTTTGGTCTGTTTCATAACAAACAATGAAAACCAGCAGACATCACATGGTGCAATGTGGCCGTCTGCAGGTGGGGTTTTGGACACTATTACATTGTTTATCACTTTCTTGTTTATTGTGATGTTAGATATGATGTAATACATGATTTCATAGATATTACTGTAAAATTCTCAAACCCAGTACCTCTGTGATTTAATAAATGCAGGCATTAATTTAACAGACTTAAGCAAAACCTCTGAATCCTACTGAAGTTTTGAATCAGGGTTTGTGTATCTGCTGACTTTTTAAGCTTATTTAAGATACAAGAAACGAGAGAAGTTTCCAGTTTTTTGATACAAGTAATATCCATATATTAGCTGATATCAAAGCAAACAAAAGCTCAAACATGAAGTGTCCTGAAGTGCGCATTATTTTCAAGATTATGAATGAAGAAGCAGCTTTCTGAGTCATGAGATTATTAGAGATTGAGGTCATAAGATTTTCAGACAGTTCTGAACTTGGAAAGTTTTTGTAAACACAATTGGCATTTGTTATTTTGCTGTTTTTTTTTTAAGATGTCTTGTTTGACAAGCTTCTTTAATTCTGAATTTCTGGATCATTCACACATGAAATGGCTCCTAGGCTTACAGGGAGAGCCAGTGTCGTCTCTACACACAACATAATTGGTTTTGTTAAAAACAGCCTTTCACTTTGAAACAAACTGCTTGCACTTAGATCAAAGGCACTTTCAAAGATGACAAGAATGTCCTTGGATGTAAAATATCAAGAAAAAAAAGCTAAAAGCAGCACACCATGGCACATTAAAAGCATATGTTTTTATTTAGCTGTTTCTTGTGGTTTAAGCTGCTGGGAAATATTAAGTTGAAATCAATTCCCAATAAGTGTTTTACATTCCTGGATGGTCCTTGTATTATTGACTTTGTGAAGACATAGAGAACAGCAGGTGTCATTAGACCAGCAAAAACCTGAGACCGGATCTGGGAGAAGAACTAGGCTTCGGTTGATTTGCAGTCTTGTATTTTGTGCCTGAGTATCACTGGTCAGACTTAGGTGGCAGAATAAGCAAAAAAAAAAAAAAAAAAAAAAAAGAATTAATATATGAACTAATTGATTTATAAAATAGCAATTGTAAAAACGAGCAAGCCTTTAGCATTAAAACAAAGCCTAACAAAATTTTTTTTAAATTGTAAGAACAAAATTGGTGGTTTAAAACAAAAGAGTGTGCAATCTACACTGGTAGAAGTTAAGCTGATGGAGCAGCTTTAAAAAGTGATTAAATATATTTAGAGCCTTACTTATCCTTGAATGCCTGGGGGAGTTGAAAATCTCTTGACTTCTATTTAGTTTCTTTGAAAGGAACTAAAGAAACTGTTACTTTGTGCTTTTTTTAACTGAATAAAGGACAGATATGGAGAATTTACACAGATAAGAAGAGAATCATACTTATAAGACAGAATATTGTCACTTTTTCTTCCAGTTGTTGTCAGACAACATGACCAGAAACTGATTCAGACAAATGCTTACAAAATTTCACAAAACATATTTCATCAATCCAAAACTGTGTTTTTCTTTTAGTCCATTTCATACTATAGTAACAGAACACATACCACCTGCTAACAATAAAAAATAAAAAACATTTGGAAAGACTGTTCAGATTTTTTGTTTATGTCACATATCCAAAAACTAAGCCTGGGAAGGTAACTGGTGCATGATAAATCATTTTAATATTTAATTACTTAAAAATAACGGTGCTGTGTTATAAAACAAACCCATGTCTGGGCTGTTCAGCATCACAACACCTCCATCAAAACGGTGCCCTTATTTTCTCCTTCGAACAATAATTATGGACCTACCTAATAGTTTTCAGCCATTACTCGTATGTTAAAAGACGTGCGCCACGTTAAAGCGTCATGCTAAGCTTTTATTTTGGAACTCCCAGACCGGAACTCGGTCTGTAAGGCTTGCTCGTCCTTAGCCAACATGGCCATCGTGCATGCACCGCATCCCTGATACCGACGCAGTGTTCGGCTTGTGAGAAGCAGAAACGCTCGCGTCAGATTCTGCGTTTTATTTCTCCGACTCCGGCCCTCACCTGAGCGAAATAGCCACTAGCGCCGCAGTGTCGATTTTACCCCACGGGAGTTTTTTTTTTCCTTTCGCGGCCGGTCATAATGCTGTCCGAAGGCAACAAAAACGGGTAAGGGTGAGCCAAAAGGCGACGGAAGGCTTCAGGTTGCAGCTTGTACTTTTCCATCGATTGTGTGGAAATCGGAAGGGAGAAACGTCTGTCGTTTTTTTTTTCTCTCTCTCTCGCCGCATGCTGCTGATTTAGCCGGCAGCTAATGCCTGGCTATGAAATATCGTGTCATCCATTCACATTGGCCTGGTTAGCGTGTTGCATGTTCGCCCATGTGAGGAAGACCGGGGGTGGGGGCGTTGGTGAAAGCCTTTTGTTGGGTGAAGGAGCATTGAAGATTTTGTTGGGGGAGGAGGAGGGAGTGAGGGTCTCCTTTTCTTTTGATCAATGTCTAAAATAGCTGATCATTGAAGGGAACTAATGAATAACTAATGGCCTCAGATACCATGTGGAGAGGAAAAAAACACTGCTTTCTCTCCCTGCTATTCCACAGGAACACATTTCTAATTCTTCAGGTCCATAATGTTCTTGCACGAAGGTCTTTAATGAACATCGTATTTATTTCTGGAGTTTGTGTGGCTATAGCTGGTAATGATCTTTGAGTTGTCAAGGGAGATCATTAAAGCAGACATCTGCTAGCTGTGCAGTGGTCCCTGATGGTGTGAGATAATTCTCCAGCTGGCACCAGCATTCATGATCTCCTGTGGGATTCCACTTTACCTCTTATTTAATAGGTAACAAATGTGTTGGGTCGATCTGGTCATTTGTATTGGATCTGAATAATTTTGTTAAGCTGCTGTAAGTCGTTAACTAGCAGGGTTGTTGTTTGTTGCTTGAACATTTGAAAGTACTTTCACGGCACATTTTACAGCTTATGAAACAGCTCTTCAGGTGACAGTTGGACTTCATTCACCTTCCTCATTCCTGCCTCGTCAGACGGATAGCAGCCTATTTTAAAAGAGCAGCAAGTGAATTGATTATTCACCTCTCTGCTGAGACCTTTTATTGCTTTAAGGCAGTTGTAGCAACACACACACACACACACACACACACACACACACACACACACACACACACACACTACTCCCCCCATGTGTAACAATTTTACCCTCTTGCACTCTCCTGACCATAAAGGTTTGAATCTTTAGTTACACCTACGCAGGTGTGCTTCTGGCCTACGCTTTGAGAATTTGACATTCAATCCAGAGGAAAGTGAGGAGAAATTGTGTTCGGTGTCCCTGAGAGTAAAGAAAAGGATGTTCTTTTGCTGAAACCTAGCCTGTGACTTAATCTTTAGAGTTGGAGGTTGAACAAGTTCTACTGGATCTGGAGCTTATTACTATCAATCAATCAATCAAATTTTATTTGTATAGCACATTTCAGCAGCAAGTGCTTTACATCATTAAAAACAAAACACAGAGTAATAAACGCATAAAAATCTAAAAAAAAAAAAAAAATTAATAAAGAAAATAAATATTAAAACCCGCACCCCTTTCCTAACCCTTTTGAGCTTCATTTGAAACGCCGTCAACTGGGACTCCAACCCTTATTTAGCCATAAGCAACTCTGAACAGGTGGGTTTTAAGTCGAGTTTTAAAGGCACTCAGTGGTTCAGCTGGTTTACAGTTTTCTGGAAGTTTGTTCCAGATTTGTGGTGCATAGAAGCTGAATGCTGCTTCTCCTCGTTTGGTTCTGGTTCCGGGGATGCAGAGCAGACCAGAACCAGAAGACCTGA
Source organism: Poecilia mexicana (assembly GCF_051168715.1). NCBI lineage: Eukaryota > Metazoa > Chordata > Actinopteri > Cyprinodontiformes > Poeciliidae > Poecilia > Poecilia mexicana. The sequence goes on from NW_028263387.1 coordinate 10,908,532, forward strand.
GGGGTCTAGATGGTTGGTACGGTTGGTACTACTTTTCAGGCCCTCCCCTGAAAGACACTTTGGAACTGTGCCAGCTGGGATATTGCATGTTACACTCAAAGAAATGAATGCAGAGGTTAATTGTTAAAGCATGCTATGTAAAACTAAGTAATTATTGTGTGCGTTATTTATAGTCTGTTACTTTTAGAAATCTTTGACCCGGCAATGCCGATTTTAATTGATTACACTTAAAGGACCGAAATGTTACTTTTTTTTTCTTAAGCTTTCTGCAGTGATTGGTTATTAATTATTTATTGGAGATGGATACAAAGTATCAGTGTGTGAGCGCTGTTGTGAAAACAGGGCTGCACCAGTAAAAAAACAAACAAAAAAACTTTTAATTAGAGTTTGTAAGCCATTTTTGGTGTGTTGTATTAGCTGTTAGTGCAGTTAGCATTAGCAACAGCAAAGTGCCATCTTTGTAAGTAACCCTAGAGAATCTAAATGCTTAGTTTAACTCTAACATTTCCACAAAGCTCCCAACCTCTTCGAAGTCCAGGATGGGGGCTTGACCAGTCGATTCCAGTCAACACAACATTGTATTTGTTCTATTTTCGGTCTGTTAAAGAGATGCGTCGTTGTCTTTGGTTTTTTTAGATCCACGACATCAACAGCTTTGGATCAGACATCATCTGTTACAAGTCTTAGTCTCTTCTCAGTAGTGCTGGCGCACTTCATTCGGATCAAATGTCGCATTATTATTTGTGGCAACTAAAAGGATACTCAGCAAGTGGGCTGTAGTTCCAGCTCGTTCCTTTTTTTATTCAATTACAATGTGGTTTCCTCTTTCTGCTGTGCAGACTAATCAGTTTTTAGCTTAGGATAACTAAACTAAAAACTGATCAATATTATTGGTACATTTGTATTTTGTTCGTCTCATGGTTCATTTAGCCTCATTTTGGAACAGAATAAGAGGATGAACATTTCATCAAGCTAAAGACAAATCATTCCCAATTGTTCTGTTGCACATGCTTTGCATTTCAGAAACGCGTCCTGTTGCATTTCGTAGTTTCTGTTATATGCAAACTCCGGCATACAGATTCAGGGAATTCAGGTGGTGGAGGAAAAGGAGCAAGCAGATAAGAACGAAGGGTGCTGGAGGATGCGATTCTCCCACCCACAGGATGCCACTTCTGTCAAACCATGAAGGCAGAAGCCTGCGATGATGCTGCCAGAGTGGGTTGATGGTTAGCTAAAAATAAAATTCTGTTTTGTTTCATTGTAGAAAAGCCTAAAAACTCTGAAAGTGGCACCATTAGGCGAACAGAGCCGTGTGAGGTCTGACTCATTGTAAGCACAATGGGTGTACAGCCGAGTGACCCCCAGATGGATCAGATGAAGGCCACCCACAGACTCATCCCTGAGTTTACGTCTGGAAGTATGAGTTAGTTTGTGACCCTGGGTGTCAGTTAGCTGGTGAGGTATTTATAGCAGCAGTGACCCAGATCATCAGCCTCCGGCACCCTTCTTCTGACTCTTCCTGTTTCTCCTCTTGTCTTGACCGAACTCATTTTGTGTCCTGCGGCACAGACCCTCATATGGCTCGTTGTAAAACGGAGGGCAGCGGCCATATTGGTCACCTTTTGTCTAGATTTTTGCTCCTTCAATAAGTGATTTAATAGGTAATTATGCAGTTGTTAACCTCCAGGTTTACTTTTACAGTACAGTTGTTGTTGAAGTTGGGAAGATATTTATAGAACAGATTTCTTTTTCTGTTTTTTTAAGCCAGGGGGCAAATAGTGATCATTAAACAGATTAATTATTGACTCTACAAAATGGAGTGTTAAAGCCCAAACCATTTAAATAGTTTCCAGTAAAAGCATTAAAACTGGGATTTACTGACCATCACATTAAGAAAAAAGATTAAAATGGAGTCTGTTGGTTTTGGCTGAAAGTTGAGGTTGTCTGGATCAGGATTTTTTTTTGTAACATTTGAACATCAGCTGTGATACGATGCTCCAATAGGACCCAGACTTGACTAAAGAGCTGCTATAATGCTCTGACACTTGAGCTGCTTTAGTTCATGTATTGCCCTTGCAGATTTTTTTTTCCTTTTTGTTACTGCAGAAACGCCCTTCTGAACTTCAAAGCTAAAGTTAGCAGGTATACTTTCTGTTGTGAAATGAGTTAATGTCTCATCTCATGGCATATTTCAGTCAGGTTCCAGTTAATTGTGTTCAGATATGACTTTTAGGGAAAAAAAACAGTCATGATACCTGTCATTTCAAAAAGATTACTTCAATTTTATGTGGAATTAGAGTGGAAGGTCATAGTCGATTTTCACTCATGAATTTTTAAAATGATGACATTTAATTGCATTTCACTGTCATTCTGTTTAGTATTTAGCAAGCTGATTAGGTAGTCCACATCTTGTCATCATCGAGCTGAACGCATTTAACTTTTTCTCTACAGTGGCGAAGTTTTGAAACTTTTTCAAAACTGCGATATTCTCTCTGAGTAAAGTTAAAACTTGTCGTCAGATTTTTACGTCACCATTTAAAAAAAAGAGAAAAAGAAAGCCAAATTAATGCGACACCTGATTAAGACATCCCTAATAACAAACCCTCTCCAACGAACCTGCTTTGCCTCATTTGCAATTTGTAAATGTGTATTATTCTTAGCATGTTGCTATTGATCGAATACCAAGCAACTTTGATTGTCCATTACTAAGTACTAAAGGCTTCTGAGAAAAAAATTAACTTTGTCCTTTTAAGAAAACACGGCTCATAGTTCCGGTCTACGTCAAACTGAACGTGCAAGGAGCTGCTAAGCTCTCTCGGTATAAGAATTTGAGTGGGATTGTGCTAATAACCAGTTACTTTAACCCCTCTTCTCGCAGGGAGGTGTCTGAGCCGAGCACAGCCGCTGTTACGGAAGCAGAACCGGAGTCTGAGAGCTCCATGGCCCAGCAGCCAGCTTCTGGGGCTGAGCCAGAGAGCAGCGAGAGCCGCATGGAGGAGGTAAGGTCACTGGGAGGGTGTGGGCGTTTGGGTCTTGGCTCTGTCTCCCACTAACCTGCATCCTCACTCATGTGAAAGCATGCTTCGTTAGCAGCGCTCGGGGAGGGTCACTCAAAACCAACATAGCCCCAAACTTAAACTATTTTGGCGCATATAGGACTTTTTGCTCTTGCTACCTTTTCACTGTAAAAGTATTTTCTACCCTCACCAAATTATTGAATCGGATCTTAAGATAAAATCTGAAGCAACAGGGGCTGAGTTGGACTTGGGTTTTTGGAGTTACTTGGGAATTAACTCATTCCTTCCATCTGCTTTTTAACGCGACTTCCATTTCAAAGCAAGCTTAGTCATGTGGATGGTCTCGCACACGTCTGTTGTCTGTCTGGGCCACGCAGCGGGCAGGTTAAGTGCTGATGCTGCTCGAATGAGAGAGGAGAGATGTTGGTCGCGTTTTAAGTCGGGCTTCCATTTTGTGAGGAGAGTGGATGCTTTTATCACTCCTACACACTCATGAGTTAGTGGAGAGGAGGAATGTGTGATTTTAAAAACCTCTTTCTCAGAGACGGCAACTATTGCTTAGCAATTTAATAATGTGTCTGATTATTTCTGCCTCTTACTGACCTACTGGCAGCTGTTTCAATGGATGACAGTAATAACATGATTATAGATGTAGTGAAAGTTTTGTTGTTGTGTAACTTGTTTTAAATAGGAGATGCACCAATCAGATGTCAGAATACGTCGTTTTTACCTCGATGCACTCTGATTTGTAATCGGCAGTTTTTTTATTTTTTCTGTTGGACAGACTAACGGCATGTTCTGTAAAACTCACATGTTCTGTAAAGCGGTGTTGCTTTTATGAATAAATAAGCATAATCTTGAAATTGGATAATCATTTGTTTTATTCAAATGAGGGATAACGGCAGATCAGACATCAAAGAAAAGCCCGATTGGTGAATCTCTGCTCATCAGTCTCACCTCTGTTCATTCAGTCTAGATGCATTTTCCCAACTCATGCATGTCAAACTTGTGCAGAGCTCCTTTATCATCCCGCTTCAATCAGGCCGTGCCCTGCCAGGTGGTTTTTTGCTTCATTACATCAGAAATGAGATGATCCTAGAGCATATTTCACTGCTAGACCTGAGCCGGTTGAAGACAATCAGATGATGGGTTTGTTCTTATGTGGCCGTTTTCAGCGCGTCTCATTTTGGCTCTACCTGTCTCAGCTGTATGCGCCCTGTGGCTCTGCATGGTGAAGGCCGTTAACAGCGTGTGTGCGCATCGAGATGCATGACCAGAGCTTGCTTCTCCTGTTTCTTTCACGCCGTTCTCACTTTGTTTGGATTCCCACTCGTTTCCTTTCTCACTTTTGTTCGCCCTTCCTGCTTACTCTCTCTCCTCCTCTCTATCCATTATTTGCCTCTGTGTCCCATCATGATTGCTTTTCTCTCTGTCTCTCTCTTTCTCTCTCTCTCTCACTATATATTGATGGTGTGACTGCTGTTTTAAAACCCCATTGATTGCTTTGTTATGAAGGTGCCCATGCCTCTTCCATTGTCCCTATTGGTACCTGCTGAGTACTACTACCACCAGCACCACCAACAGCACCTCTTCCACTCCTCCTACTCCTTCTACAACTCCCGCCCCGCTATGCCAAAGTGCGTCGATGGCACCCGAGTTAGGCCCAGAGTCTGCAACCCCGCGGCACTGAGCAGAACCCGCCGGCTTGGCCCTGCAGTGGCGAGCTGAGCCAGCAGGAAGCGGAGCTCGCATCAGAGCTGTGCCGAGCAGCAGCAGCCATGGTTACTGCAGTTGTCATAGCAACATGGCTGCAGGGGTTGGAATCCTGCTGAGCTGAATAAAGCTGGACTGTACTGCACCATGTGGGGTTGATTCCCCACCACCATCTTGAGGAGAATAAAAGACTCAAGGTGTCATCCTGAGGCAGAGGAAAGAAAGAAAGCTTCAGCTCCAGCTCGGATTCGACTCTCATGGTCCCACACCGCCCTCTGCTTGTGTGGTGGAGAATTGACTTTGGACTGAGAATTGATGCAGTACGTCACGATTCACCCAGAGGATTATTTCTGGGTAGAAACATTCAAACGCGACTCCAAGAAGAACCGCTGCCGAAAAATACTTCCAGCCACAAAGTGTTGGATTTTTAAAATTTTTTGTTACTTTTTGATGGACATTTTCTTGTGGATTTTACAATTGCGAGGCTCCTGCTTTGAAAACATGTCGATGCCTGGACACGTGACTGCAACAGAAACTGTTATCTACCTTTCGACTGCGTGGGGGGAGGGGAGTGTGACAAACTTTTGACTCTGAAAGGACACGCCATGCGTCACACCCGACACTTTGATTTCCCGTGGACCCACAGAGAATCGGATCCGTCAGAGTTCACCTGCAGAACTGAACACGTTATGCCTCTTTAAGCCAGATCCACTCCGCAAGTAAACCCAACATGGAGTCTGTGATGCTCTGCCGCTGAATTGCAACAGCTTTTGTCCAGCTACTGCTACTCCAACAAAGTGTCCTCATCCTCTATGTGTGGTCCGATTCCAGAGGCGTTCAGCACTGGGACTACGACATGTTTTGTTTTGGGGTTTTTTTTTTGTTTTTTTTTTTCACTACTTGCCTGGATTGTTGTTTTCTAAAGACTGCATTATTTCACTTGTAAGAGACTGAAAGACAGTAGCCTGCTGTGAAAAATCAACACTCAACCTGCTGTTGGATGTGGGGGAAAGAACTGGAGCGACTCGGTCGACAAATAAAAACATTGTCATCTTTGATGCTGCTTCATCTCAAACCTCTTTGGGACAGTTTCAAGGACTCTTGACTGTTTTTGCCCACCGCCCCCTCCTTACCCATCAGAGGTACATCACACCTCAGAGACACTACCTCCACCCCCGGCCCGCCTCCATCACCATCTACCAGGCAACACTATGAAACCTGAAGTTCCTAAAAGACTGAAACGTGACTGTGAACGGCAGTAAGCCCAGAGCAAGTCCCCCGCCCTGTCCGAGTCCGATCCAGTGATCAGTTCCCGCCTGCCGGTTAATCTGCACACTGAAAGCGAGCCCTGCACTCACTGCTCTGCCTTCTCTGATTGGATCCTTGTTTCCTAGACACAGTGCACACTGTGGTGCGGTTGGGCCCATAGTCAAGCCAGTAAGGAATCAGGTCTTAAATGGTACCAGGAAATGACTTGTCAGTATTCCTCTTATTTAAAAATGTCTACAAGTGATTATCTAGTCACTTTCTTCTTGACCTTAAATTTTTCCTGTTAAGATCTGAGTTTTGTTGTAATGCAGTTAGCTCTTTAAGATCCGCCAGTTTATTGAAAAGTTGTTCTAAATTTGGGAGTTCTCGTTTTTAAACACACCGACTGTGAAGCTAAAGCGGTGCTGTGTTATTAAGGGGGGGGGGGTTATCTGCATTAATGATGTTTAAAAATATACATACATTTTGTTCAACACTTATTTAGTTACACCATCACTGTTAAATTCTGAGCATAGAAACAGACTTACAGTAACTTTTACTGCATTTCTTGTAAATTTATTCATATATATACATATATATATATATATATATATATATATATATATATATATATAAATAAAAATGACCAGATACTTTATTTATAGCACATTTTGAAATGCTGATTTTTGCAGCTTCTTTATTAGCATCAGTCTTCCACATACACATTGCAGCAATAGGTGGATGACTCTGATGTGTCAGTGTGGATCAGCGAGCCCTTAAAGTGGCACAGTTAAAGTCTGCAGGTCTCAGTTACTCTAACTCACCTTTCCCCACCCCTCCTCCACTTTTCCTCTTCACCTCCTCTGTGTTGTTGCCCGTTTGGGTCTGGACTCTGGGTTCTCATCTCGCCCCACACCCCTGGGGTCTCTGTATGCTCTTTCTGTCTCCCTGTCTTTCCAGAGCACCACTCCTAAGGCTTTTGCTGCCCGCAAGATCTCCCTGTCCAGTAAGTATTCCCGTTACACCTTTATCATCTCCCACAGCATCGGTTACAGTGAAAAGAAACGCCAAGTGAGATATTTGTCACTTTTTTTTTTATTATTATTTTGCGGCGTTGTTCTTTGTAGGTAGGCTGAGCCTGTTGTTTGTTGTCCACCAGTTTGGATTGCAACATTTGTGAAAACTTCAAATGTAGTTTAATGACTCGATTTCAAAACGAGTTCTTCATGTTTCTGTTGTCGAAGCCACAGCTCTGTTCCTGAAAAACATCAGTTGTTTTCTGCTGAAACGGAGGAAAGAACTGCTTTGGTCAGGACCCAGAGGCGCGCGCAGGGGAACAGCAGCCAATTCAAACATTGTAGTGTCACGTTTTAAAACTTCAGGGTTTAGTTTTTGAGTTTGGTACCATCCTTTCTGTTTTTAGTCACCGTAAAGTGGCACTTTATTTCTAAGTTTGACCGCCCTGCGATGTGTAGTCCATGAAGGCTTTTATGTTTTTCCTCTTTATGATGCAATTTTTGACAGATGAGAGACGTATAGTGCGGAAATACAGTAATTTTGATGAACGGTTTCTAAGGCAAGTAGTTTTCACAATTAGGAAAGATTTCTCAATCTCCCTTTGACTTGTTTACCAAAGTTAACACAGTCTGATTGATGTAAAATTGTAAACTTTGGCATTCAGATATTTTTTTATGTGTTAATTCACTCAGTTTGAATCAATGAGACATTCAGTCAAAACAAAACACAAGTGCCAAACACACTCCAATGAGACCTTTAGTTAGTAGAAAGGTACGGTTTATTTCTTCTCCAGGAGAAAATATCCCTGTGGAAATGACCCAAATAGTATTTAAAGCAACGGACAAAAAGGAGCCAATGAAAATCTTTGAAGTATGCCACTTGAAAAAAAAACATTGTAGCAAAGCTGTGTTCTTTGGAAAGCTGAAAAGGAAATGGTAAATGGTCTGAAACAGCATGGTGCCTGCTGGACAAGTTTTTTTTTTAATCTTTTTTTCTTTTAAGAATGTCTGTTTTTTTATGTATAAATTTGACCCAAATCAACCAGGGAAAGTATAAAAGGCTGTTGCTCTACACCTAAAGTAACATGCTGAACGCCTGTTTACAGGATATCATTTATAAATCGTAGCGCAGGAGAATTTAGCGGTCTGAGCTATGCTGCTCGCTCTCCTGAGGAACAGCAGAGGCAAAGGGGAGGATGGAGAAAACTGAGTCCGAAAGGAGTTTGGCGATGTACGCTCCTTAGTTTTTTAACTAGGCCTTTAACAAATGGCAACTACTTGAGACTTTCAGACAGATTTCTGAATGAAGCGACATCCAAAAGTGCCCAAAAGACAGCGACGTTGTGTATATTATGGTTTTTTTATAAGCTTTAATTGAACATCTTCATCCAACTGCAGATTTTAAGCTGACATTCACAAACTCTTACACCTAAAGTAACATGCTGGATGCTTTAATCCAGCATGTTAATATATTTCAACTGGATTATAAGGGATTATCCAACAAACCTCAGACTTTTGATGCAGTCTATTTGGATACTTTGCATTTACGTGGCATCACACATTTGGAAGAACTGTAGCTGCTAACGCAAAGTACAGCCAGTATTTCTATAATTAATGTAAATTTTTAAATAACTGGTATGCAGTTAATAAAATAACTTTTCCTAATTATTCATACTCATTCTTCACAAGTTGCTGCTAATCTTGCCTGAACTATTTGGGTCAAAAGGAATCCCTTTCTCCTTTTAGACGGTGGGCCTGCAGTAACTTGTCTGTTGGGTTTCCGTCCCCTGCAGAGCGAGCCACCGATGTTTCACGGTGATAAAGTGTCTCTTTCTAACACCTGCAGGCAGCAAGGTGTCTCCGGCCAGCACAGATGGAGGAACGGGAGAGCCCGAAACAGGAAGCGCCGCGGGGAGGAAGAGGCGGTGGGGCTCCAGCACAGCAGTCACGGTTAAGAAGCCATCGATCAGCATTACCACAGACTCCCTGAAGGTACGGACGGCTCACAGGGAGACGAGCTCACAGCAGAGTGGAAAACGAGCTGAAATGTGTGAAACTCTGTTTAGTGAGTGGAGCATTTGAAATACAATAAGCTGTTACACATGCTGGAAATTGGTTTCTCTTTCATATTTAACCAGCTTTAAGTTTGTGTTCGTGAAAATAAATCCATACGTAGAATATCTTTACGCAAACTTTGTTCGCTTGTTGCTTTTTTTTTTTTTTTTTACTTTATTTTAGTCATTAGATTGTATAGAAACAAATTTGCAATTATTTCAGAAAGAGTTGAACTTTTCCCGGTTCTCTCCTCCAGTCTTTGATTCCAGACATCAAGGTGAACCAGGAAGCAGTGGTGGACCTTCACCCCGAGGAGATTCAGATGTCTGGAGACGAGGAGAACTCCGACGCCGGTCGGAGCGACCCAGACAAAGGTCTCAAGATCCGACGCACCGTCACCCAGGTCAGGCGGGGGAGGGCATCTTGATGCTGCCCTTTTTTTTTTTTAATATTGTTTTTCTCTAAAAGTCTTTCTGTCTCGATTCTGATGACTCCTTTACTCCCTCTCAGGTTGTTCCCAGTGAAAGCCAGGAAAACGGCCAGACTAACGTAGAAGAGGAAATGGAGAAAACAGAGGAGGAAAAACAACACAAGGCTTCCAGAGACACAAAGAAGAGCAGTCTCTCTGATGAACCAACCGAACCACAGATGTCTGTCAAACTGGAAGGAGAGCCAAAGAAAGGTGAAGTTGGGTCACTTTTTGAACAATTAAATATTTTTACATTCCACAGGTTTTTTAAATTCTGATTTGATTTAAAATGTACCTTTATTCTTCTTCTAGTTTAGTTTGTTGTTTCAGTAACAATATGGTTGTTTCAGACTAAACACTTCTCTGTACTTCCATCTTTTTAACATTTATTTGTTTATTTGTGCATCCATCTGTCCGTTTGTTCATCTTTCCATCTATGCACTCTGGTTTTTTGTGGGTTTTAGATTTGAAGCCTCATCATTGCAGAAAATCTGCCACAAATTCCTTTCTAAAATTTTTGTATTTACAAAAAAAAAAAAAAAGGCTGAAAAAAAAATGACTGGGAGCTGCGGAGGAAATTTGATTCTGGGAAAACTCTGGGATTTTCACATGGGAAGAAGTGAAGGGTCTCTGCTGCAGTTTCCCATAATCACCATGAGAAATGCTCTGACCACGTCAAAGAATTAAATGCCTCCGTCTTGAGAAAAGATTCAGCGAACTGAAGCGATCCCGTGCAGCTCTAACCCACCTCCTTCTGCCTGCTTTGACGGTTCTGCTTCTCCATCCCTCCTCCAGTGACTCCCAGCGACAGTCTGGTGCGGCGCTCCATCAGTCAGCAGAAGTCTGGCGTCTCCGTCACCATCGACGACCCCGTTCGCGCAGCCAGGCAGCCGTCGCCGCCTCGGGGGAAAGTTTCTAACATCATCCATGTTATAAACCTGGTGAGTCAGTTACTCTGGAGATGAACTACAAAAAGATTTCTTTTATAAAGTAGAAAAGAAGCTACAGTAAATTTTTTTAAAAATTTGCTCAGCTTGCATCAGAGAAACCCTCCCCCACATTTTTCACGAATGAGGTGAATGAGGCTGCTGCCAGTGTTGGCACCGCATCATCGGCTAGAGCCGTAATTACAGTCAGGAACAATTACCCAGGTGTTCCAGCTGCAGTCAGGTGGAATCTCCAGCGGAGCGGCGCAGGGCATGTCTAACCAGACGATGACAAGACGAGACATTACACATTTAGTCAGTACATTTTTTCAGCCTTGTGTCATAGCGGCACGACTTGAGGGCACACAGCGGTAAAACTCTGTAGATTAGGCTGGCTAATTTCAGCACAGATGGGCTCGTTGCTATGTTTATTATTTACCCTCAAGATACTGAATGGGAATTAAAGAGTATATCTTTTTGTTCTTGCCACTAATGGTGACTTTTCACCAGAGGGTGGCACTAAAACTACAATACAAATCCTGCTGAGCAACAGGAACACATGAGAGAGCAAGGGGAGAAATAAAGAGGAGATGCTGACATGATAAAACTCCAGTTGACAGTTTTGTATGTTATTTTTTGCAAAGATCTGTAGATTTCAGTTTGCAGGCTTATTTTAAAAGACAAATGTATTGCCTCCAAAAATGAAATGAAGCATCTGCAGTAGGTTGTATTTATCACAAATTACATGATTTCAGCTCTTTGACTCTGTTGCGTTGGCCCAGGGATCGTTTACCCGTCCGAGATTCGACGTCCACCATTTTGTTTTTGAATTGGCCAGCACCACCTATCAGCTCATTATAAATAAACTAATTTCTTCTGCACACGTTCCACCGTTTTACCAGAGAACGACTCTGATTCTGACCTGGCTTTTCATGGCAGGTCCGACCGTTCACCCTGCTCCAACTCAAAGAGCTGCTGAACCGAACGGGGAGCGTGGTGGAGGAAGGCTTCTGGATCGACAAGATCAAGTCTCACTGCTACGTCACGGTAAGGACAAGCTGCTCAGCGCTGGGCGTAGATTCACTACACTGAACACGGACATTTTTATTAATCAAACCTGCTTGGTTAATAAAAATGCTCTCGAATTATTATAATTTGTCCTCCTCCTCCTTTTATTAGTTCAACTTAAAAAGCTTACATATGTTGAAGCAGCAGTTGTAGATTTTTGACTGATACTTGCTTTTCTCTTATCCATTTTTTTTGTTTTTAAAGAAAATTAATTCACTTTAATAATTAATTAGTATGGAGGCATGAGCTGATATAAGATCCTCACTGTATGAGAACTTTGAGTAAAAATACAAAAAGATGCCACAAAATGAAAGTAAACTGAAACAGAAAGTTGATGCTGTTGGGTGAAATAATGGGAATAATGTTTATTTTTATTTACCATTTAATAAATGGCAACTAGATTTCCATTTTTAGGCTAATTTAGCCTAAAATGGTGAGCAGCTCAGAGGTTGTGATGTTTGCGCCTCTAGGCTGACTGGAGACCAGATGAACCATCATTGTCTGGACTTTGATGGGGTTTTTTTTTAAACGGTGTTAACGATGATGGATCGGGCTTCCTTCAAAAATATGTCAGGACACCAACAGGTGGGGGAGGGGCAGCACTGTTACTGTTTGCTCCATGAAGCGGTGAAAAGCCTTACGGAGGTGGCCCTACTTTAAAGGATTCTCAGCCTTAGAGAGGTTTAACTGATAATTATGTTGTTTTGAAACGTTCATAAGTCGGTGTGCCGTGACATCATCGACCGACTCATTACTACTACTAAGGCTAATGTCTTAATTGAAGCTTTTATGTTACTTTCCTACATCTTCCTCTAATAAAACCAGTATTTTCACAAGGACGTCTCGTTCATCCTTTGATGTTTTGTTTTTTGAGATGTGGTTACACTTTCAAACTAATGCTTGATTACTTTCATCAGTTATTCTGACGGATTAATCAGATTAAAAAATTGGCACATTATACAAATTTGTCATTTTGCCTCCTAAGGTTTTTTTTTAATCGATTACTAAAGTAGTTGACGGTTTAGATAATTGATTAATCACAATTAATTTGATGAATTGCTTTTGTCCCGTTCTGTTCCGGCAGTACACGACGACGGAGGAAGCAGTCGCCACCAGGACAGCTCTTCACGGAGTCAAATGGCCGCCTAGCAACCCCAAGGTGCTGGGTGTGGACTTCTGTGAGCAAGATGAGGTGATGAAGGCTGAAGTTTGCCTCTGGTTTCTCTTGGGCTCCTGGTCTCTCTTGTCTAGATGTTTTGTTTGGAACTGTTTTTCTCATCAGGTTGTTCATGTCCATTTCATATCGCCTCAACAGCTGGATTATCACAAAGGCATCCGGAAGCCGGAGAAAGAGCAGGATCACGCTGCCCCGGCTGCCCCTCCTCAGCCCCGACTGCCCCCTCTGATGCCTGTGCGCGACAGGGAGAAAGAGCAGGACAGGGACCGAGACCGCGAGCGGGGGGACAGGGAGCGGGACAGGGACAGAGGCGTGCGGGACCTGCTGGCAGAGCGACAGAGGGAGATGGAGCGGCGGGAGCGGGCGCGAGGAGAGCGGGAATGGGACCGGGACAAGGTGCGGGAATTTGCGAGACCCGGAGAGGAGGGACGGCGATCACGATCCAGAGAGAGGGAGCGCAGGAGGAGGGAGCGAGCCAAGAGTAAAGAAAAGAAGACCGACAAGAAGGGTAAGGAACGTCACGGGATCAAACGGAAATATAAAGTGAAAACAACAGACGGGTGTACGCATCTCATTTGCTAATGTTTTACAAAGACGCAAAGCTTTGCAGAAGTGTTCCTCGCCATCTATTGTTGGCCAAGAGGAAACAAACTGAACGTCCAAGCAGCCTAGAAACGTCTTAAATATGCTAGTTAGCAAGGATACAGCTCTCTCTCTGTTTTTTACATCCGTAATGGTGAGTGGAAATGTGTCGCCAGTGCTGGACGATGATCCATGTCCGTTTCCTCTGACAGAGAAAGGTGATGAGCCTCCTGCTAAACTGCTAGATGACTTGTTCCTCAAGACCAAAGCAGCTCCCTGTATATACTGGCTCCCCCTCACTGAGGAGCAGGTCAGTCTCTCTTTACTTTAAGACTCTTTTTGTCTTCTGTTTCATGCTGTGTGGCTGACTGACTGAAACTGATGTATAAACTCAGGCGAACCAGAGGCTTTCAGACCGTGTGGAACGGCAGAAGGAGCGCGAGCGAAAGCGCAAGGAGCTGGAGGAGGAGGACAAGAAACGTGACGAGGAGAAAAAAGAGAGGCTCAAGGGCCGGGAGAAGGATGGCGGAGGTGGAGGCAGCGGCGGCGGGGCCGCAGCGAGCAGCAGCGGGGTGCCTGGGAGAGGAGGCGATGCCGACAGGGAGCGGGGCCGAGACAGAGAGGGCGACAAGAGGAGGGACAGCAACCACCGATCCAGGCGACCCTCGCCGGGGCCAGCCGGCGCCCGGCGTTCCCGTAGCCGCAGCAACCCCCGGGACAGGCGCCGCTGAGGCGCTGGACGCTGCGGGGAACGACGAAGAGAGGGGCGGGGGAGGCAGAGGACGCAGCAGAAACAGCAAGTCCTCAGCCTCGCCACGCTGTAGAAGGCTCAACATGACGCTGGTGTCTTCCACACACTCCCGTCGTTGCCCCCCCCCTCCTCTTTATCGTTCAATTACAGAAAAGCATTTCTGATTTATAGGAAAGTGTCTGTTTGTCTTTGTCCCTCGAAGGGGTTTTCCTTCGACCAGTTCTTTTGTCTCCGTTTTGTCGATCCTCCGTCACTGAAGAGATGTATAGCGGAGGGCGGTTGTTTTCATGCTTCCCGCTTCGTTTTGCCGCGCTGAGGTTTTTGGGGACCGCCTGACTATTTTAGCTCTGTGGTCGCGCAGTTCCTTCCTCCTCGGAGCCCTGTAATAAAACCAGTCCAGAATAGATCCCCGACCGTGACCCAACATGTTTTCTAGCAGCCGTTTTACTGATCAGCACTGAGAGTCAAATATAAGCATCTATGTAAATACCACAAAATTTACAAATGGCCCCTAGTCAAAGCGAAGGTTATTTTAGTTTTGAATGGTGATTATTTTCTCAGATGGTTGTCAAGTTGGAGCAGGTGAGTCAGAGAAGAACTGGGCTCAACACTGAAACAAGCGAGACAGGAAAACGTGTTGCACCGAGCCGACGTGAAGGAAACGGATCTGTAAAGCCGACCCGCCTCACCCCTCATGCTTAGGAAAGCAGGAATACAAAGGTTTATCTTCCAATAGAGTAACATTTGCGGTTTTAATATTTTAAAAAATTTTTAGTTCCAGTTTGTTTTTTGTTTTTTTTTCCTCCAAGTGCTGAATGTACCAAGAATTTAAGAAATGAATAAATTGGTTTACCACACCATCTGATGTTTTAGTTGCATCATTTTGAACGTGTCGGCCATTTTAAATGCTGATTTATTCCATCCAATAGCATATTCTCACTCAGTTATCTTTGAAGATTTTAATTACTTTACACTCCAACATAACCTTGAGTCCTCATCCATCCTCTTTATGCATTTAAGATGCTAGACTTTCTGATCAAACCAACAATGCTCTCAAGGACTTTTCAGAGCAGGCCCACAGCATCACAGATCCTCCCCCATACTTACCAGTTATCTTTTTCTTTCCCATTGTCATCCAGCTTGGGATTTTTGTACAAACCCAGCTAGTTTTTGTTGAAAGATGTAATCTTGGTGTCGTCTGATCAAAGCAGTTTACTAAACTCTGCTAATTTGTTTGTGGTTGGAAGATCAGAAAAAAATGTTTTCCCCGGCAAGCCTCCGAGGCACCTTTTAATGGTTGGATTAAGAGGATTTTTTTCCCTCTTTCTTCATCCTCCTGGCACGATAAATACCAGCTCTCAAACCTAGCAGCTGAGAAATGTCAAATTCCTAGGAACCTAATTTATTGTCTTTTTCTTAACACCTCTCTGAAAGGTGCCACATTTACATGCATAGGGGTTGCTGCAGATCAGAGGGATATTCCCTGTAAATTTGTTAACATCTGCTTTTATTAAAATTGTGACCAATATCTGTAAGAGCACAATCTGAGCACAAATGGAAAAATACTTAACATACAGAAATGACAACATGGTTTCTCTTCAGCTTGCACAGATTCATGTAACAACTTACAGTAAAGTCAAAATTTAAGTGCAAAAGTTTGCTAGTCATAATGTATGTACACAACATAATTCAGTAAAATCCCTTTTTGTTCTTCTACAGCAAACAGTAGCAACACTGGGGTTAAAAAGCAGTAGTTTGTTCCCTTTTTTTTTAATCTATAGTACAGTAATAGTACAAGATGTACAGCAGGCAGCACATGTGACGGACCAATCAGAGGACATGAAATGTGGCTAAATGAAATGTCTCGACGTCAGCAGTTTCGTTTTAAAAGAAGATGCACAAGAAAGACCGAGAACGCGTCGATCGATTCTTTAAGAAAAGGAAAATCCACAGCTGCACGGCGTGATCAGTGTGTGTTGTGTGGGGGAACGCTGTGTGTGCCACACACTCTGCTCATGTGACAGGAGTGGCAGAGGAGATGAGAGTCCAGAGGGAAGCACTGCGAGCCGGGCTTATCGGAGAGCTGCTTGCCACACTCCTGGGAGACGGGAAGGAAAAAAGAAATACTCGGATAAGGACAGGAATGCACACAGAGGGGAAGGCAGCTCAGCCGTTTGACGATTACATAACAGAATTCCTGGAAAGGAGACTGTCAGGAGGAAACCTTTGTTGGCGGATATAACTCACCTCGCAGTGGTAGCACTCAAAGTGGTAGTCCTTGTTCATAGACACGACCCTGAGGATCTCCTCGCTGCCCTGGGAAACAAAACAAAGAGCTAAAATAACGTCTGGAACGCCTGCACTCGCTTCAGGGAAATCCTTCATGCATTTCATGTAGCCTGAACACAGATAACCTGGATGAACTTAAGAGTTTCATGTTCTGTAGATTCAACTGATTCTGTTCCATTAGTATTTCAAAAATGTAGAAACAGGAATGATTGGCTTTGAATCATCAATAGAGAAAGAAATTCAATGGAAAGGTATTGTTCTCCTGTTAAAAACAAAAAAAAACTTTCCAAAAGAAATGGATGGGTGTCGTTTGTGAGCATAAAGTTTTTCAGGTAAAATGATGTTCTCTTTCACAATTCACTTTTATTACATAAATTAATAGCTGCTCGCTTCCCTGAATCAAAATAACAGGTCAATAGTTTCGTATGTATTTTTTTTCCTTCCATCCACTGTATGAGTCGAATATTAAGACAAAATATTGACTTAAGAAAAAGGATGATTTTGTTTGGATCCCATGTGATGCAACAATTGGTAATTCACCACTGGGGGCGACTTGTAGGCTCGTCAGAGAGAGCTTTTAAATGCCTGGGCACTGTGCCGGTTTGTTGTGTGACTAAGCTGCTACTTTGTAACTCAGAATTTCATGCCAAATATTCCCCTTATGATTCATATTCCAAGTGGGAAGTTTGCTTACAGCTGCTTTCTTAAATGCCCAAGTCTTCACTGAGCGAACACCAAGCACATCTGCTTTGTTCTCAGTTCATTTATTTCATGCTTTTTTTTCCCCCTTCCTCCACATACTTCTCAGCTTGACACATAAAAATAACCATAACTACTGCGGGCTACAATCCTAAACACAACAGAGAAAACAAAAGCTGCAAAAACGATGCCCTTTATGACGATATCCAGTTCAAGTCAGATAAAGGATTACTCATTAAAACAGATAAGAGGCTACTCACTTCAGTCGGTAAGATGGGTTGCAAACACGCTGCGCACTTTGGAGCAAAAG
Source organism: Poecilia mexicana (assembly GCF_051168715.1). NCBI lineage: Eukaryota > Metazoa > Chordata > Actinopteri > Cyprinodontiformes > Poeciliidae > Poecilia > Poecilia mexicana. The sequence goes on from NW_028263387.1 coordinate 10,925,852, forward strand.
TCCTGCAGATGTGACCGGAGAAAGTTTATTTGCTGTGGAAACGTCTGCCAAACATTAAACTAAGTATGCATCTCTCATGTGAAAAAACTATAAAAATATACATTATGGAAATGCAAAAAAAACCCTCAACGGTCAACGTATAGCACGACTTAGAAGGTTTCGCTCTCTCAATTTTTCCAAATCCAAAAGGAGAAAGTAACTCAATAATCCGTGGATCCTCACTTGTTGTAGTCCGCCACGCAGTAGATGTTGCTGTGCTGGTCCACAGTGAAGGGAACCCCGTCCAGAGCCTTGGAGCACACCACGCAGCGGAAACAGCCGGGGTGGTAGGAGTTCCCAACGGCCTGCAGGATCTGGACACACACGTTAAAAAAAACATTTAGATTTTACGCAAAACCGTAGAACAGAGCTACCTTTTATTATCCCTCAGTGGGAAAACTGTAGAAGAATATTTGTCCAATTATTTGTTCCTTTTTTTTTTACCTTTTCATATTGTGTTTAGATCCATTTCACTGATCATTCTCTTAGCAACCTTTATTAGAACACAAGCACAGCCTAGATGCACAAGAACAAAACGTGCTAACGGCTTCCTGCTGCGCAAGACGACGATGTACAAATTCTTGCAGGGTTAATGAGCTGCAACTCTGGAAAAGGTCACATATGGCTGATGCATACAAGGAGGGTCAGCTTTAAAACAAACACAGCTAACAAGATATCTAGATAACTAGTTGGATAAAAACAGGATGGCAAAAAGGAACTATGGCAGGAATAAAAGAAGGAAGTGTAGATAAAGTCAGCGCATAAGAGACAGAGAACGTAAAGAAATACTTTTATTTTTTTTTTTTTTCCCAGACTGTAAGCTAAAATGTCCAGATCGAGGAAAGTTGCTCTCTAGATAAACATCTCCAGCTCTCCTCACACTTCGCCCCTCAAGCTCCCCATGTGAAGTTCGGTTCCCGTGGCTCACAGGCCGCCTTCTATTAATAAGCACGACGTGGTTCATATAAGTTTAAAAAAAAAAGTCTGCAGATAATCACTGCACAGCCTTAAGTCTATTTACCAAAAAGCCAAGGCAAACATTCCAGGCCAAATCTTATCGTGGGAAACCAAAGAAGTGGCAACAGAGAGACGTCAGCGCATTTCTCCGTCCCCAGGAGAACGGCTTCAAAGGGAATTGTGGGAAACGTGGGGATGTGTAAAGTCATCGTGGGGGGGGGAGGAAAAAACACACAAAAAAAAACGTTACCCAACGCAAGATTGGTGGAGCTTGAATGGGATTTTCTTTAAATCTGACATAATCGTCCCTGGGTGTGAGTGTGGAAACGTCTCACCTGCTCCAGGATGAGGTGACCACACACGCTACACTTCTCAGCAGCTGCCTGGAATCCCGAAAACTGTAATTAAAACAAAAAAAAAAAAAAGAGAGAGATTAGAGTTCATCCCGACTCCGAAGGTGTCAAAACACATCTCGACCTCGGCTCTCACCATGTAATCCTCTTTACAGTACACAGAGCCGTTGACATTGTAGAAGTCCTTGTTTCTCAGGGTGCGACCTGCAGAGGGGTCACATTTTTTCATTTAAAAAAAAAAAAAAAAGAGAGAGGGAGGTAGAGGGGGGGAGTTTTTAACGAAGGGCACGGCGCCGACTCTGCAGGAGACGAGACTCACCGCAGGAGACGCAGGTGAAGCAGCGAGTGTGATAGAGGTGATCCAGAGCCTGGCAGGCGTTATCCGCCCCGTACACGCCTTTCCCACACTTCACACAGGTACCTACGGTGGGTTCAGGGGAGAAAACACACACACACACACACACACACACACACACACACACACACACACAAACAGGCGTTTAGTGGCAGCTCCTGTTTACGACAGCATTCCAGGAGGATGTGTCCTGAAATCCACCTCCACACACACACACACACACACCGTCAACACTTGTAAATCCTCTGGTTCGCACCACCTAGGGGATTTTCGCGCGGCTGAAGCCCGTCTCCCCATGCCAGGCTGTTTGCTCATCCACTCATGTGTCTGTTATTAAAGGGGAAACTCCGCCGGATCCCGCTCTCGGAATAGAGCGCTCTTTCTTCCAGGAGTTTGGAGCTTAAGACGGGCCCTTTGAGTTTTATTCAAACCCCCACATTTAGAGCAATTTGGGATGTTTATAATGACAGGGCTTCTTCGATTCGCTCCAGGAGCCAGAAAGTGACTAAAACTTGTTCATTTTTTTCACGAATCCAGATCAGGTTTTCTCCCACAAGTGAAGAGGTGGGGGGGGAGGGGGTTGCGGCCGATGCCCCCGTTAGAGGACGGGGAAAATTATCCGAGAAGCAGATTTAGTGTCTAGAGGATCTACGTTAACCTGTACAGTGATGTTACCAAGCAACAAAACAAGCCTCTTTTCTAAAGTTTGACCCTTAAAACTGGACTCAAATGAGGAAAGTTTAAGCCCACACGAGATGAGGATTGTTCTCTCATTCTACACGGCAAAACCTCAAAAACTCAAAGTATTTTTGGTCTAGTTTCTTGTTCGAATGTCAGAGCACACTTGAAATAAGACAAAACTAACTTAAAAGTAACTTTTCAGCTTGATGTAGGAGCTTAAGTCAATAAATTCATAATACTGATGAAAAAGTCTAGTTTAAGTTTAGACTTAAGGCAAGCTCCACTTTCCAAGTTACTTTAAAGTTAGTCTTATTTCAAGTGTACTAAGATATTTAAACCAGAAACTAAACCAAAACTACTTCAGATTTTGTGTTTTTACAGCGTACAATGACGAGACGGCAGTGGCACCATGATGCTGAGGGCTTGTTTCACCGCTGTGAATTCTTTAACCTGTGGGCTGGAATGTGGATAAAACTGGAGCTTAAAAGTATTGGTGCCCAACACATCAGAGCCGTTTCCGTAACGATTAAACTGAAGCCTCCATCAATTACCCACGCAACAAAAACAAACAAACAAAAAAAAAAAAGAATCATCGACTGTTCTCGGTCAAAATGACCAATCAGTCGGTTTCCTCCTGTCGGAAGCGGCGCTGCGTCCTACGGCAGCGTGTAAAGCGTGAAGCGGAGGCCGCCGGTGGTCCGACAGTCACTCCTTCCTGTGATCTATTTACGGGTGGCACTGAGCGCTTTTTCCTCCTGCCTCTCATGTGGTTGAGGGAGTGCCACACAAATCAAGAATTCCTCCTCACTGCTGCTGCTGCTGCTTTGGGCTTCACACCACCTCTTTGATGTCTCAGAGAAAACTCAAGTCTGTGCCAAAGCCAAAAAAAAAAAAAGAAAAAAAAGAAAATCCCCAGAAGGTGATAGCTGAAACTTTAAATATGCCCCAAATCGCTACATGTAGCAGTGAGCAGGAAAACAACCGCGTGAGGTGCAGAGGCTGGGGAAGGTATGTATGCTCCTTTTTGTCACGCTTAACGTATTTTACTGTGGTTTTAAAAAGTAAAGAATAACTGTATAGGGATGAAAAATGATACATTGTTTAAAAAAAAAAAAAAGCTAAAATGTGAGGAGGTGAATTTATTTTTGTTGGCTCTAGTGGCCTTTTATTTGAAAGTAGTTTGACAGGAAGGAGGGTAATGAGACATTTGGCAAATGTTGCCAGGCCAGGAGTTGAACCTGCAACCACCGGCATGAAGACTAAGGCCTCAATATGTGGGTTGTGCTTTGCCCCTGCGCCACCACCGCACATTTGGTTTTTAAGTCCTTTGTATTTTAATTCAACACAGCAAAAGTTTGAACAGAAACTGGCCAGATTACAAAAAAAGATACAAAAAAAATAATCAAATTTTTGGCCAAAATGTAAAATCTCATGTGAGGAGGAAGTCTGGCATTCTGAACACTGTCAAAACACGGTAGTGGCAGCATCATGCTTCGGGGATAATGTGACGAAAACCAGCCAGAGTTTGCAAAAGACTCGAGACCCTAAACATATAGCCAGACATTAGAGTAGTCAACCTTTAGAGGGGCCTGGTCAAAGTCCGAAGAACAGTCAAAAAAAACAACAACAACAAAAAATATTCTAGCTGGTAAAGACTTTTAGCTGTAATTACAACAAAATGGTTTGAGCTCAAATGGGGCGGAGTGAAAATGCACACCGCACTTTTCAGATGTTATTGACAATAACTATATATTTATATATATGTGTAATTTTTTTTTGTTTGTTTTTTTTGCGCGACGCTACTTTGCGTTGATCTATCACCAAATCAAAAATCACATGGTTGTGACGTAGTGGACCTAAAACACTCAGAGTGGGGGTGTGAATATATTTTGCAAGGCGCCGTGAGGAGGAAACATGGTGGGCGGATCAAACTGGACGCTTAAATTAGTTCTGCCTTTTTTCTGTTTCCACTTTCTGTTTCAGCTGAGGAGGGGAGTTTTCCCACAGGTGTGTGTGTGTGTGTGTGTGTGTGTGAGAGAGCGTCTGTCTTCAGTGGCCCGGCGCAGCGCGGTGTTGTATGTCCCCTCCGGGCACACATACCTGAGCAGAAAAACAGGCTGCAGCACCCCGCCCCTGCACACGCCAAGGCTGCGTTAAACACACACACACACACACACACACACACACACTCTAACGCTGCATTGCTGTGGCCTAAAGTCACTTGAGGTAGGCGAAACACACCCTGCCACAGAAAAACACACACACACACACACACACACACACACACACACAGGGGAGGGCTGAGACTTAATCTTGTGTGACTCAGTAATGGCCAGAGCTGTCTTTATATGGAAGCATGTAATTTGTGTTACAGAGGAATGTTTTGACACATAAAAGCTGTGAGGATTCGGCGCATTAGAAACGCAGACGCTGCGGTGAAATTTGCTACACCTGCCTCATCTTTAAAGTCACACAAAAGCTTGTAAAATCATTTATGTGCTACTTTAACTTTGTTTTTTGTTGTTTTTCCTCCTCCCCATTTTTTTTTTTTAAACACACCTTTGACTTCATCTCCGTTTGCCTGGAGTCGCTTTCTGAAGCCCGATCGCTTCTTTTCTTTCCTTGAGCTCGATGCGCTCTGACCTTGCAAGTCTCTGCAGGTTTCTGCGGCACCTTCCAGCGAGCCAATATGCTCCTTCAGCTATTAATCTGTCCATCTCTCCATGCAACCCCTTCATTTAGAGGGAAACCTGTGATCCGACACCAGACGGCGGTAATAACACGGCGAAGGCAGACGCTGGACGACCCAACACACGATTCTGGCAGCAGCGGCTAAAACTGGGGCTGCGGTTTGACTAGAGATGCACCGATCCCAGTTTTCCTGGCCGATGCAGACCGACAATTTTTTCTTTAAGGCCTGAGTTCCCAACTTTCTTTTTTTTTCTGAAGGAAGATGATAGAAGTTTTGAACGCACCAGGGAAAAAAAAACAAAAAAAACACACACACACACACAAAAAAAAATCGGTTGGAAAAACTAGATTTTCTAAGTGTGTGATGATGATTGATGCACTTAAAAGGACAAACAAATGCAGTAGTTTGTAGTTCTGACCCATCAATACAGTGAGAAACAATAACTACAGTATTAGTAAATAAAAACCATCATCTTCCTGTCTCTGACCAGAGATGCTGATTGGTGCGTCTCTAGAGCAGACAGTGTGTTACCAGTATGGATGCACCGATATAAAAATTTGGGCCGATATCCGATATTAAAATTACTCTTATCGCCGATAACTGACATACATTTTATTTTTCTAACTTTTCGATGCCTTGGGGGGGGAAAAACACAACTGATTTTACCACTGCTTCAGATAATCTACCCACAATCCTTTGCTGCATTGCTATCACATGACCAAACAAATCCCACAAGACTAACTCTCTCGTCTCTCCTTCCAGAGACAAGCAGCAATAAGAGTAATATCGGCTTATTTTATTTATCGGCCTGATACCAATATGTTAAAAGAATTAAGAATATCAGCTGATACCGATGTTAGTGCCGATATATCGACCATCTCCAGTTAACAATACTGACATATCATCATGTCTCTTCCTACCAAGTACCTCAAAACTTTAGCTGAAAAATTTTCTCACCAAAGAACTCCTGCCGGTTCTCCGCCGTCTCTCTTCCAGCTGCCCCGGAGTCTTCCTGAGGTCGGACCGGCCCGGTGGCTGACGCCGTCCCTGGTGAGGGTAGAGGCTGATCCTTCAGCCTCAGGCCCTCCAGCAGCCCCCCGCCTTCTCGGGCAGCATCCCTCAAGAGAAGTCGGGTCAGCTCCTCCTGGTAGCGGGTTCCGGGCAGGTCCGAGTACCGGGCCGCCTCTTTCCCTCTCGCCGCCTGCTTGTCCTCCCACCACTCGGGGCCTCCCTGGTAGCAGGCTGCCGCCGGGCTTCCCACCGCCGGTGGGTAGGAGTGGCGGCTGTCATATGGCCCCGGGCGGCCCCCTGTCTCCAGGTACTGAGTCCAGGCCTCTGCGGCGGTGACCCCGGCTCGGCCTGGAGGCCCGTACCCCGCCGCAGACCCTCCAGCCTGCATGGGCTGCTGCTGGACGGAAACAGAGTAGCGGGAGTCGTAGCCCAAGCTGATGCCGCTGGTTCTGTTGCTGCTGCAGCGGCTCCCTATGGGGCTGCCCCCGCCTCCGCCGCTGGCCGTGCTGGAGGCGAAGCTGGACCTGGGGCTGACCAGCACCGACTCTTGCAGGCTGAACGACGAACACGGGCTCAGGGTGGGACCGGGTGGGTAAAACAAACCCACGCTGCCCCCTCCAGGTATATCAGAGGGGCGATGGGGCGGATGGGACAGGGAAGCGGGTCTGGGGTTGTCCCACACTTCACCCCCGGTGCTGAGGCGCTTGTACAACAGGGCCTCTTGCAGGGAGAAGCGCTTGTGCCTCTCGGGTTCAGGGTTGTAGCCCTGCTCGGCCAGCCCCCCTCTGGGAGCCGACCCGTATCCCGGAGCAGGGTACGGCGGCGGGATGGAGTGGGGCGGTGGCTGGGACAGGAGCTGCTGCCGCCTGACCAGCTGCTGGAGCTCCAGCGAATAGCGCCGCTGGTTCAGAGAGGCCTTGGAGCCCAGCGCCCCCACGGGGTCAGCGTCAGGGGTCAGGCCCAGGTGGGCCTCCACTCCGTCCGTCAGGTAACAGGAGGCTCGCTGCTGGGAGGAGGGCCGCCTCAGTTGTGCCAAGGTGGAGGGATGCAGCGGCTGCTCCCCATCGGCGCCCAGCGTGGAGGACGACGGTGTCGCCGGGACTCCCGCGTCGCCGGCGGTGGAGAACTGGGCGGGCCTGGAGGGCGAGGCGGCCGCGGAGCCGGGAGCAGACGCTCCGGAGATGTTTGCGTTGCTGTTGTTGGAGTTGCTGGTGGAGTCGTGTTTCTTCTTGGAGCTGTTGAACTTCACACTGCCCGCGTCGGTGAGCTTCAGCTTCCCCAGCAGCTTGCTTATAGGCCGGTCCATGATGGGAGCCTCCAGAGTTACAGTGTCTTCCTTTATGCTACAGAGCAATAACTCAGATACAGTGTGAGGGAGATGTACAGCAGAACAAAAGATGCTCTAACACGGCTACACTTGAAATGATTTGAATCAAACTCTAAAAAGATGTTAAAAAAAAACAAAAAAAAGAGAGAGAAATATTCTTGAAATTACAAGGACAACTTCTATACACGCAATAAATACAAAGCAGATAAATAAAATATATATATATATATATATTCTTAAGACATTTCAAGAGTTTAACATGATTCAACTCCACGTGTGGAAAAACCCACAGACACAGGTAGGCTCCGTGGACATAAAACACAAAGAATTCAAGCCAGTCCAGCCAGGAAATAAGACAAACATGGACACTTCGTCGTGACCTATGGAGGGCTTCCTTTGTCGATCCTCCACATCTGCAAGACTTCACCTCTCTGAAATCCACTCCACCAAAGTCTTCTCAGTGTCCAGTTTCTTTCTCTTCTCTTTGAAAACACAAAGCGGAGAGGTTCAGCAGGATGCGGACCGTCGCCTCTTCATGTGGGTCCAGTGTAGACGAGAAAATAAACCCGTTTGTGCTCAGATAGTCGACTCAGCCGACGTCTGCCGTTCATCTCATGTGCTCACAGTAAGATTATACTGGCTTTAAAGAGAGGGGAACAGAAAAGATACACACGGGACACTGGCTGGACTCCGTCCGTACGTCCATCCGCTCGGCTCGGCTCCGGCTGCTTTTATCATTCCCGATTCAAAGGGAGAAGAAGAAAAGAATCCGGCTCGGGGACTCGGTGTTAGTGGCAGAGAAGTTTGGGCAAAGAAACGGGAATGATTTGAATCGGCGCTCCGTTACTCCTAGTCTCCCAGCAGACCGGTGCTGAGCTAAAACGAGTCGGTCCAGATAAATAAAATCCCTCCCCGTGAGCACCGCACAGTCCAACAACTTTGTCTCTTTCTTTCCCCTCAAATAATAACTTGCCTCCCCCTCCTTTTTTTCACTTAGTTTTTGCTAGCCGTAACACAGAGAGGTATTTCCGGTTAGAGCTTTTCAAAGTAGACAGCCTTTGAACAGCACTTAGCTTGAAACACTTAAAAGCGCGGGAAAACGAGTTAGACTCGATTTAACTAAGCATGTAAAAACGTGTCAAATTATTATTACACCAAAAATACAGATAATATCTCAGGTCCTATTTTTTTGTTTCAACTTTTTCCGTGTGTGGTTGATTTTATTTTGAAGGAATGATCTCAAAATGCCGTTATGCTGCTTTGTGCAAATTGACGCGTATTGTTCTTTTATCAGCGGCGGCTTTTTTGCCCCACCACCCCCCAGCATGCCGGAACACCTTTTTACGGAGCCCAACAAGTGCCAGGATGAAATAAAAACACAGAGAAGAGAAAATATGCCAAGTCACTTCATATTGTGAACAGGAAGTTAAAAACATGCTCCAGTGGCTCTCATTGTTTTAATAATATTCTCCATGTCAGTAAATATTTACGTGTTTTACCACAATGATGAGCTGAGGTTTGTTTTCAATTTTAAACAGGTCACTTAAGAGTTAAATATGATTTTTGTTTTACACGTGGTGTTGTGATATCTTCTACTTTATCATTTGTAGAAGATATGGTAATAGGTAATACCATAGCTATTACACATCTGTGTGTTGAGTTTACAGAAGTAAGGGGTCGCCCCAAGATAATTTGTTTCTATCTTTGTTTGCACAATGGCACTTATTAGGCTCCACATACTCACAACTTTAAATTTTTGCTTGATCAGTCACTCCCAAAACTTTCTAGAGAATGTGAATAAGTAAAGTTATTAATTTAGCATATGAAATAAAGTACTTCTTCTAGTCTGTGCCATTTTAAATTAACTTCAATGGTCCATGTCTAGCCCCTGATGGAGGTCTAAAGAAGGTTAGCATACATGCCGTAGCCTTTAAAGTCAATATGATGAGCTGTTCATTTTTTAAATTATATATAAACTGTCTCTAACTTCTGTTTGCTGTAGCTGAGCTACAAATTTCTGGCAAAGTTTGGAATAGAGAGAAAAGTGAAAATCTGTGCTAAAAATAAAGGAATCACCATTAGCTTAAGGTGGGAAGAAAAAGAAACCATTGCATTTTTCAAACTGGCATTTAATTTGATAGAAAATTATCTTCTTTTGAACTGATTTATCTTTGTAAATACCCTGAGAATAGGTTTACTAGTTGCATGTTCATCTTTGTTTATCTTGGCTTTGCATTTGGAAAACAAACAGTCATTTTGAGAGCTCATTGCTTCACGGTTAATGCTATGATTGTGATTCATCTCAGGATATGTGGCCTATTGACTCATTTCAAAGTGCAAAATAACTACCAAGCCAGACCACCATAAAAAACATTTGGGCTTTGTTTACCTCATGGAACTATTTTCTGCTGTCGTGGTTATGGGTTCAGCGATTAACTGTAATATAATAAACTTATGTTTTAAACAAATAGATCCCTTGCTTTGACATTCGTTGGTTTTCTCTAAACATCTCTACTTGAAGGAAAAAACTTTTCTGTCCACGTCAACCGCTGATGCAGACATTTCCTTAAATTGAGCATTTATTGATTGTAACGTTACTGGGAACCTTAAGAAACTTTTTGAAAAAGGTCACCAAATAGAACGAAGGTCACACATAGCCTTCTGGGAACCTCTAAACAGCAATAGTTCTCAGAACGTGAAATTTGGAGGAAATGTACAAACTATCTTCTTTTAGGGAACATCTAGGAAGTTTTTCCTGAAGGTTATCTAAAGGTTCCTTTTGGGAAGTTGCAAAACATTGAGATGGTTGCCTTGTCAATGCTCAACCTAATTTTCAAGGAAACTTTGAGAAAAAGTTAGTTGAAGGTTCTTCCAGGGACACATGTTGAAAGTTACAAATAACCTTCTGAAAACATTCAGTCGCCATTGTACTAAGCTAACGTCCAAAGAACTTTTAGAAAATATTCCCAACATGTTCCTCTAAGGTTGCAATATTAGAGTTGTAGTAAATATTGAAGGGACCTCTGGAAAACATTCTCTGATTTTTTGTCCATATTGAAAATAAGCTTCAGAGAACTCCAAAGGATCCTATGAAGGTTTTCTAAAAGTTAGAAAAAGTTGATATCATAAAGGAAAAGTCCTCTAATTGTTAACCCTTCATTGAAAGTTCCCTGAGAGTTATACACTTTGCAATCTTTATAGACCCCTTTTTTAATATAAAGATTGGGGCTGGTGGACTGAACTGTTTGTGGATGTTCCATGAATGTTCCTGTAAAGTTTCTTGCTGAGAAGTTACTTATTTACATTTCACTTAATTTCTTAAGTTGTTGTTTAACATGGCACACTGTCATTTTACACTACATTGTTGTGAGTAGTCCCAATTCTTCATCTAATAAATAAAATACACAATATATTTATTCTGAGTTGTTTATTATACAAGTCATGTGGGTTTTAACTTAAAATTTAGAGCAACCATGGATATTTAAATTGAAATAGTTTTTAACCTGTTATAAAATGTAAAAAAACAACAACAAATAACTAAATTAAAAAAACACAGGTTCAAACTGTAACTTTTCCTGTTTAGCTTATTAATTAAAAAAAAAAGAAAAAAAAAGATTTGAATGTGATTCCCCAGAGACATGGCGTTGTTTAGGCAACGGGACTACTTTATAAGACCAGGCTGAGGAATGCGCGCAGGGACACAGCGGGGTGTGATGGGGCTGGTGGATTTTTGCGGCGTGTCTGAGTTCTCCAAGGACGATTCAGAGTAAACATCCCGCCACTGTGTGAGGGCCACCCGGCATTAGTCAGGCCTGATTCCGGCCGTTTGGTGGCAGTTAACGGACACACCATAACTCAACAAGCGCTGATAAAGTAAAACTGTGTCCGGCCTGGCGTGTTTGAATAGACTTGTTAGCTCTCTGTGTCCCCGGAGCCCCCCTCCAGAACGGGCTTGCGGTTCACCGAGGAGGCAGCGGCAGCCTCTGCCGGCTTAGGCGTTCCTCCCCGGGCTGCGAGTGGGAACTTGTCTGAAAAGCTAACAGAGAAATTCTTCAGGGCTTAGTCCCGGAGCTGCTCATTCAAAAACAGCACTTTGAAGAGCTTCGGGAGCGACAGACCTCTGTCAGTTATTGTTCCAGTACAATTCACTCAAAAACGTAATATTTGCAGATGAAGTACAGCTTCTTCCACCTGCCTGTAGTTCTCTAATTATCTTCAAAGGGCAGTTATGCACGCACAATTTAACCACACACCCTTTCATAATTAAACTTACCAATAGGAATGTTGGGTGTTTTGAACTAGGCATTCATATTCCAGAATGTCAATCAAAAATAAAACTTGCCATTTTAATAACTTCCATATGCATTTAAACTCCAAACACGGTTTAAAAAGAAGCACAACCTATTTAAAGCAGACTAAGCTTTTCATGTTTTAGCTCAGTCAGGACTGCCTAAATGATTTCTATTTATCTATTTGTCTTGACCTTTTCTATGGGACAGAGTTCTAGCTTTTTTTCTGAGGCCTCTCCAAAGTATTAGGCTTACAATCCCAAGCAAAATTGGGGTTAATTTAGTATGTTTGGGGTTATTGTCGATTTTAAAAACCCATTTCAGACTGAGCTTTCACTTCTCGACTGATGTTTCAATATGTTCACATTATGTTCTTTCCTCATGTGTCTTTGTTATGACAACTTGACATTAACCAAGAAATCATTACTGTTTAAATCAGGGGTCCCCAAACTTTTTCCTGCGAGGGCCACATAGCTGTTCCTTTCTGTGGTCGGGGGCCGGTCTTAGTTTTTGCAGTAAAAAAAAACAAAGAAATTCTTCTCGACGGGGGGGGGGGGTTGGGGGGGGTTGGGGGTTCTGTATTTGAAACTGTCGAGCGGGGGGGGGGGACGACGACGACACATTCGCGCTTTTGGATAGATTTTTACCCAGAATGCAAATGGAAAAAACCGTGAGTGAAACGGTGACTGACGAGTATATATTCCATTGAGGGAAAGTAAGTTTCACATTTGCTCAAAAGCCCCCTGGTGGTTGAAGAAAAATCCACATATAAACCGGAAAATACAATATATGAAAAAAAACACTGAATGCTCGCTGGTATGAGCAGGCGGGCCGGATCCGGCATTGTTCAGGGGGCCGGACCAAATGACGTGGCGGGCCGGATCCGGCCCGCGGGCCGTAGTTTGGGGACCCCTGGTTTAAATTTTACCTTTAATAACATAAAGTTACCTAATTTTTAAAGTGCAATCAGTAATACTTTTAGAACAAATTGATATCAGTAATGATTTCTTGGTTAATGTCAAGTTGTCATAACAACGACATTTTGAATAATGTCAACTTTGTATTAAAAGCGTCACAACTTACCGAATGACGCTTTATGACAACAGTCATAAATATTCATGAAGGCTAATTCATGTTCATGACAGGTGTTTATGACAGTGTCATGTCCCCCCTTCAAATAAAGTGTTACCTTTTATTCTTTCAGTGGGATGAATATACAACCTCCAGCTTCAATGAATTTGTATTTGAGTATGTTTGAATTTAATTTGTTATTTTTATGTAAATTTCCCTTAGTGAAAAGCAGTGAAACCATATAGAATTGGTTTTGAAACAGATAAAACAGACTATTATTATTCTGGAACATCCTCAATTCACCGTTTGAATTTGTGTGCAAATTCTAATTTTTGCACACAATTCTAGTTTTTATAAACTATCGTTGAAGTTCCTTGTTGTGTAATAAAATGAGCGAGTCTTTAGCACCCTCTGCTGGTCGGTACTGAGTAGTGCAGACAAGATGGCGGCGCCCATCAGGACTTTGTGTTGTTCAGGTGAGACAGAGGTTAAGCTTTAAATCTCTCTTATGCACTGTCAGCCCAACATTGAAAGAAGCGTTTTGTAACCGCAAACAGTTTTGCTTATCCGTCGTTGCTTTTTCTGCTATTATCTGCCAACAGTGTTGGTTAATTGCTAATGCTAACGTCGATGCTAACCGTTTGACAGCAAGCTTCTACTGATTTGTGTGGTTTTTTTTTTAAACGGGTTGTAAATGGCTTTAATTTGGTGATTCTGGTTTCTTCTTGTTCTTTTCGAAGCCCTGAGACTTTCAGGAAGACATTTCAGCTCCACATGTGGAGTACAAGCTGGACAAAAATGGAGGCTAGAGTAAGTTGTGCAACCTTTGCCAAACTTAATTGAAATGTCCCTAATTTTTAAAGATACAGGTTCAGATTTCCACCAACATTTAACAATGTCTTTCTTTACTCAGTTCACTTCTTTCACCGATAAGTTTAACACAATTCGGCCAAGTAATTGCTTTGTAATCTCACTTTGAAGCTCGTTGAAAACACCACTAAGTACACAAAACATCTAGATTAGGTACCGGTTAGTCTGTTGACACCTGTGGACTCAGGCTCGTTACCAATTTAGTTTCTTTGCAATATTTTTTAAGACATTTCCTGTACCTATGATTAGTTGTGTTTAGTTATTTGTGTGCATGTGCTTGCAGACATGGACTGGCCAGAAGTGGGACAGAATATGGACCAATGACAGATCTGCCTGACTGGTCTTTTGAAGGTACTTAATTAAGAGACCACTGTTTTGTTGAGCTAAAGCTAAACGGAGCTGAGGGCATCACTGTGTATCAAATGGATGATTCACTGTCCTTTCCTTTGCTACTGTGCGCATCTGCAATGTTTGGCTCTGACCCAAAATTGCACTTTTCTGGGATCAAAAAAGAACTGGAACAAAGAACAGGCGGTGATTTATCTATATTGAAAGTCAGCAATTTCATTATACATAAATCACTGTTTAGTGTTTTTAAAATGAATCAATATTAATTTTACTGTAAGCTAATGTTATTAAACATTTCAAGTAACAGTCACTCAGCCACAACTATGCAAGTAAAGGGAATTATTGGATGTCCAAAGTCTTGGAAAAGTGTTCATTCCTCCTGAACATTTTCAGATGTTGTCCTGTTACAACTGCAAACTTCAATACACAGCTCTGGAAAAAATGAAGAGCCCACTGCACTGAACCTCACTGAAAACCTCCTGGTTATTTCACCAATATTGATTCCTGAACTCTTCCTGAGTCAAAACATTAATTTTGTTGTTTCTAAATGGATATAAACTTGTTTTCTTTGCTATATTTGAGGTCTGAAAACACTGCATGTTTTTCATTATTTTGACAACTTCTCATTTTCTGCTAATAAAATACAAAATTTTTGTTTGTAATTTCAGAGACATGTCAGTAGTTCATAGAATAAAAGACCAATGTTCATTTTACTCAAACATAGACCTATAAAGAGTAAAATCAGAGAAACTGATCATTTAAAGTGGTCTCCTAATTTTTTTTTTCCAGATCTGTATCTTATTGGAGTTTTATTTAGTCAGGTCTGATTTAATTTGTTTTCCAGATAAAATCTCTGAACTGTTTTCGTGTTCACTCTCCTGAGTCAGTACATTTATAGAACTGCTTTCTGCTGCAGTTATGGCTTTTTGTACATCTGGAGTCTGACTTTTTAGCAGAAAAAAAAAGCTTTGCCTCAGTCAGGACAGATTGAGAACATCGGTAAACATAAATTTCTCAGCTCAGACATTACCTCATATTCTCAATTCCATTTCAACACATAGACGATTTGATAAACCATTTCATTGTAGTTCTGACTGTATCAGGACGTTGTAAGGTGAGCCTAAGTACCAGTTTAAGGTTTTTTTTTGTTTTTTTTTTTCAATCTCCTAAAGGTTTTGCCCTGTTTTAGTTCTGTTCAACTTCCAGTTAACTCTGACCAGCTTCTCTGTTCCTCCTGAAGAAGACATGTTTTTCTTGCATCTCCTACTTGACTGTGACAAGCCGGCTTCACTTTGGTCTGTTTCCCATTTGTGCTCAACTTGATCATTCTGCTGACAGACGGACGTCCAGCACCTCCTCTGAAAGGCCAGATTAGGAGAAGACAAGAGAAAGAAACGTTAGCGGTGAGCATCGCCGTTAAAATTTCTCTTATTTGCTGCCGTTTAATTTGAACTTCGCGCTCATCGGTTCTGCGCCGTCTCTCCTCAGAGGCGCATCGTGATGCTGAACTCGGAGGTGGATCATGGAGTAGAGGCCTGGAACAAGAAGCAGGAGGAGGCCAGACGAGCGGAGGAGCACAGAAAGTCTCTTTTGCTCAAACCCAAAGGAAAGCTGCTAACGAAGAAATCCAAGAGTTAGAGAGCCGATTATTCAATATTCTTTAAATAAATGCTGTCTGTTTTGTTACAAGTGGTCGTGTACATTTTTTGTTTTTCTTGTTTATGGGGAAAAACAGAAATGATGCAACATTTATTAAATTTTTTAAATGTCCTCTGCATCCACTAGATGGCAGCATTCCCCCTGCCTGAACCAGATTGAAACTCTTTGGCTCCAGAGGAGTTCTTGTTTTGCTGGAAAACGAACTGATGGACATAAAGAATCTGATTCACTTTCCAGCTCAGTGAGTCACATGATGTCTTCTGGACGAGATTGTGACTTACAAATTCCTATTCGTTTAAATTTGTGTTGTCTTTTAGAGGATTCAGCTAAAAAAAAACAAACACACAAAACCAAAGCAGCAGAATGGAGCATTTCTTCTGACTGATGTCTGCAAAGACGCTTAACTGCTGCTGGCAGGAAGTTCAATCTGACATTTTCTGGCGTCGATGCGACTCTTTTCGTGAATAAACCCAGAGTGAAGCTGGTAAAATGCATTCTAAGAAACCGACCGTATAAAGGTGGCGTATAATGGAATTGGATCATACTTTTAGCCCTTTAAAAGTTTTCTATAAACGTAAAATGTTCTGTATTTCTGCATAACGCCTAAACGTCTGCGTTTCACGCAAGTCCCGGGAAGATGAAACGAACTAAATGAGTCAGGGGGGCTTTTAAAAGCAGACCGAATTCGGCCATGTTGAGCTAAAGAGAGTGTGATCTTTGCAGAGTGTTTTTTATCGTTCCCTTGAGCAAAATTAATTTCTAAGAATCTATAGAAGAGTCCCAAAAACTGTTGGAGGTAATTGGTTCGGCGTTGAGCGTTCAGAGTTTTTCTTCCACCAATCTGCAGTCAGACCGATGGAGCACAAGTGGAGCGAACTTCGGTTGACTCATGTTTTTCCTGGGACTAAATCAACCAGCTTCAGTCCAGGAGCGTGTTGTGTAACAAGCTTGAGCTCAGAGAGGAACCCTGGCAAACCCCTAAATGAAGCCGTCTCTCACACCAGATAGTTTTATTGTCAACTATTAGCAACCAGAAATATGCCGCAGAACTCCAGTCTGCAGTTTGACTAACTGAGAGTGTTATGGTTTCAGAATGCTAACCCTTTTCCAGCGTTGAAAACACGGTGGTGGTTGTATTATGTCAGCTTATCTCACAAAGGGTTTTCAAAGCGGTGCGCATCATATTGGCATGTTTCTGCTCCAGTCAGTGAATAGTTTCAGAATAATGTCTCTACTGCGCTATCGAAATCTGGGTTCAATCTGATGGAAATTCCCCCAAGTTGTGTTTCCCAACATTTTCCACCTTCTGATTCTCGACAGTGGAGGAAGCAAGTGGCTGAGAGAATTAGCTATTTCTTCCTTTTATCTATCGTTTGGTTTGTTTTGTGCTGGTATCCACGCACTCTTTGCCTCCCTAAAATTCTCTTAGCAACTGGATTTCCCCACTGTTGGCCAATTTTGTGAAAAATTTGCAGTAAAAAATCAGATAGAAATGTGGGAATGTTCAGATTTTGAGTGAGTTTTGCAGACTTATTGTAAAACTGGAGGGTCTTATTGATGTAATTTGGAGTGTAGAGGGCCACATACAGTGGGCCACATTTGGCCCCCGGACCTTGAGTTGGACACATGTGACCTACATCATGAAGGGGAGAAACAGCAGAGATCTATGGGAGGTGGAACCTGTGCACAGCTCTGAATGTTGAAAGTTCAGCAGAGAACTTGGGGGCGGCGGGGGGAGACGTAACATCAGACGATTTCCTCAATAAATCAATGACCGAGTCGAGTATTTGAAATCCATTTCTCAGGGTTTCCTTTGACCCTCTTTCAGGGTTTCTGTAAAACTCGGAGGAGGGTTCCTCGTCACGTTATTTGCCTCCAGCAGGGTCCAGGCAGCACAGTAAAGTTTGTGGGGATGTTTTCCTGCAGTCAGCATTAAATCGGTGTGACTTTAACTCATAAACCGACTGTTTACAATCTAAACTAGCCCTCTCCCCCCACTCTGCCCACAGACTCTGCTCACCCCTGGCTTTCAGGTTCCTTCTCCGTTCCTCGCGGTTTTCTCCCTCTTTGCCCTGACTTTTTGTTGCAGACTTCAGCAAAGCCTCACTGTAATTAGGGCCGCTGCAGCCGCTGAGTTGCAGATTCTTTCCTGTGGATATGGGAGTGTTCTTCCCACCTCCCCTACCCCATTATTCCAGTTTTTTTTTCTTTCTTTTTGCTTAAAGAGTTGACCTAAAAGAGCTTGAATGTCACGTCACAGAAATGGAGACAATGATCCAACAATGTGGGGGGGAGAAAATGTCGCCTTCAAAGCCAGAAGTGCAACTTCTCGTTCTCTTTTTTTTTTTTCCACTCAACTCCTCACATGAGAAGGAAGGTCTTCTCATGTGAAGCAACCCCCCTGCTTCCCACCCCTCTTTCTTTTTCCTCCGCTCCTCGTGTTGTTTTGGTTTTTTGGGGAAATGAGAAGCAGATGTTGCTTATTGTGCAGAAGTCGGCGCTGAAGGGAGGTGTAAGGGTAGGGGGGGAGTTAGGTGAGGCCGTTCTGATTCCAGGATGTAGTTGGGGGGGGCCTTGAAGGACGACGGTGCAGATGTGGTTCCATCTGCGGATCCAGACGTGGGGCGGCTTTCCTGGCAGATCTGAGGCTGCCGGCGGTGAAACGTTGTGGAGGGGAGGAGAAGGAGAGGGGGGGCTCTGATTCAGCAGCTTGGTCATAAAGGCCTGTTCCTGACCTGGGTGTTCCTAGAATAACTAACCATGGGGCAGCCTTTGTAGCTCGTCTGATGAACTGCAGAGTCTGAACACTTTGAACTCTACGTGACTTTTGAGAACTGGCTCGGCGGCCTGTAATTATCCCGTTTGCTGCTTTTCGTACAAAAGCGCCGCGTCAAAAATCCTTACTTCGAGCCACACGGAGACGAGAGTTTCTTCAAAAATCGCCTAGCAACATCATCAACGCTTCCAGGCTGTAACTGAAAAGACTCCTGCTCCAACTCCAAGAGTCAAACTGAAGCTAAGGGCGCCAACAAAGCAACAGTGGAAAAGCGTGCGGTGCCAGAATGTAGGTCACCCAGTCAGAGACCCTGGTTGAATTGCCAGCAGCCCATCCCGGCCACTTCCTGCCCGGCATGGAGGAGGCGCTGTGGCTCCTGCACCGCCCAGCCACGCTGTACGGGCTCCGAGGTAAAATGGCCGACAGTGACAGAAAAGCAGAGGATGGAGTGGGGTGGGGGTGGGGGTAGGAATTAAAAAAAAAAAAAAAAGAAAATTGGATTGCAAGTTTACTGCCAAATGTCCCACTTGTGAGACAAAAAAGCAGAGCAGATCAGTTCAGGAGGATGAATATGGTTCCAGATGAAAACAGACGGAGTGAAGAGAAAACGTGAAGACGGGCAGCGTCAGAGGAGGTTTTCTGTAGCTCATCTTTCATTACTGTGATATAATAAAACATCACCTCGTGTTCAGCTGCTGCTCTTTGCATATTATTATCCATACAGAATATTTGTTCATTTCTATTTGATGTAGAGTTGTTTTAATCGTATCCTGGGAACCATGGGGCATCTTTCCTGTGTTCGAGAACCACTGTCACAGTTAATTTAGGATAGATTTATTAAATAATAACCAATGATAAATGGGTGGTTTTTATATTACCAATTGTAACTATACTCTTACAGTATCCTGCAGTGTCTTTGAATTGCTCGAGTTTTATACAGTATTACTCAGAAATCTCCCAGGAGAGACATTCAGGGAAACAAATGGAAACTCCAGGTGACAGAGAGACGGAAAGAGGGCAGCAAAGAAATAAACCAGATGCCGAGAAAGGAAATGTACTAAATGTGGCTTAAAGTATAATCCTTCACAGACATTGAGGAAAATCGTGATTTCACTCAGATGTGTTGCACTTAAAGCAGTTCAGGTAGTGTTGAATCTGTTCGGTTTGGCATGTGGAGCTCGACTGGTCGATTTAATGGTTTCAGTGGAAACCATGCACCGAGTTTAGCTGCACATATGTGCAACAAATCTATTTTCGTCGCCCTTCGCTGCTTTCACACGTCACCTCTGTATGTTTTAGCACCAAAGCCCACCGCTTCTTTTCTGAAGAAGTAACAAAGAGAACAGAAAGAATGTCCTCATAGTTTCAGGTGGTCTGACCGTCAACAGGAACACGTCCTTATTTGTGTCTGTCTCATCTGGGTCAGGAAATGGAGGAAGTTGAGTCAGCCGGAGCTCAGCCAATGGGAGGACGGGCTCAGTTATACAGACTCAGCTAAAAAGAGATTTGTGATGAATAATAAAAAAACACACACATTTTGGGGAAAAAGGAAAAACTATTAAAATACTTTGACTGGAATTTGTATGTCTTCTTCATAGTTGAAAGAGGAAGCTGAGCCGTTCAGAGGAATAAACCAGAAGCGATCAAAAGTTGTCCAGATTCATTGAAAACACAAAAAAAGGAGAAAGTATTTGTATTCATTGGACCACAGATTCCCATGAATTTTTACTTTGCACACACACCCACAGTTGTTAAATGAAACAAGAATAATAAATGGGTTTAAATTTCTTCTTTCCAGTAAAAAGAAAGAAGTGTTTGGTACCCAGTAAAGAAAACCCACGTTGACCAGTTGCCTCCAAA
The DNA here is from genome assembly GCF_051168715.1 of Poecilia mexicana. NCBI lineage: Eukaryota > Metazoa > Chordata > Actinopteri > Cyprinodontiformes > Poeciliidae > Poecilia > Poecilia mexicana. The sequence goes on from NW_028263387.1 coordinate 10,946,140, forward strand.
AGTCACATAACTATTTAAAGTCCACATTAGAAAAAACACGATCTCTTCAGAATGAATGAATACAAGCGACGCTTTAAGTGTGGGATCAGGACGGCCATCAGAGAGCAAGAAACACCCAAGATTTATTTCTGGACACATCAAACAATAAGCCACCGAAATGAAACGCGACGCCGAGCCGCAACCTCATACTTTCCTCTCCTGTTTGTGACTCTTTTACTTGGTGGTTGCGGTTGTTTACTGCGCCGCCGCCGGCACACCAGGAGTTAAAGCGCGAAGGAATGAAGGGACGGAGAAAACAGAGAGCAAAAACAGACAAGACATAGTTGCGGATGGAAGGAGTGGTTTGAGGCCGAAGCTCATAAAGAGGATCGTTTCGCGGAGGGTGAGGAAATAATGGAGGGAGGGAAAACGATCCGCAGAAGCCTTAGCTTCGCCTGTCATCATCTGATTCTGCAATATCTTTTCGCAATCGGTTTCGCTTGATGTTTTTTAACCATAAATTTTAAGCCACCACACACACACACACACGCACGCACGCACGCACGCACGCACGCACACACACACACACACACACACACACACACACAGTCTATACAAACACAAGCTGCAGCAGGCCCAGCTGAGGGGGAAAGATGTTTCTAAAATACCAGATGCTTGGCCAGAGCACATTCTTCTGGATGCTGTGAGCGTCCCATCACTTTTTCCAGCTCCGACACATGACTGTTGGCTCGGAGCGGCCTGCAGGGCAGACCGTGTCCAGACCACTCTGCTGTGGGTCAGCGTCATGTGAGCGCCGCAGGAAGAACAGCTGGAGCCAAGCTGCTGCTGCACGCCACTCGGTCAAGATACGGTGGTTTTTCTTCTTGCATATGAACGCAAAGTATAGTTTTCTTTTCTGCATCTTGATTTTGAGACGTAACGCACCAATGTAGGTTGTCAGATGAGCTCTGAAGAATTACTTTACTTTTACTTTTTACTTGAGTAAGTTAGATGTGATGTTGCCACACGCAGCCGCTACTGAACCGTTCACCTTTTGACCTTTGTAGTTTTTCCCCAGGTTGATCTCTACACGAAGGATGTGAACTACTTTTTTCTCTCCTTGATTTCTAAGTTTAAGTTTTGTCAATAATGTTGAAACTGCATTAGAAGTAATTTAAAATCAAATCAACCAACCAACATAGTTACATCAGCAGACACTTTTTTTTTTTTTTTAATAAACGAGTTGACTAATGGAAAAGTTAAGGGACAGATGAAAAACGGTGAAGATGATTTAAGTGAGTGTCTCTCTTTTTATTTTCTATAAACACATTTCTATTTAAACAAAGTAAACATGGTTGTTGTCCTTAATAACCACATAGGAATGAATGACAAACTATCTGGGAAGTTTTCATGGGTATTTACAGCTCTGGAAAATGTTCAGTTTCTCTGATTTTACTCTTTAAGTTTGAGCAAATTGAACTTTGTTCTTTTATTCTATGAACTACTGACATGTCTCTGAAAATGAGGAATGGTTGAAATAAAAAAAAGATGCAGAGCTTTCATATCTCAAATAATGCAAAAAAAAAAAAAACACATTCATATTCATTTAGAAACAACAATACTAATGTTTTAACTCGGGAAGAGTTCAGAAACCAGTATTGTTTGGAATAACCAGGAGGTTTTCAATGAGGTTAATTTTTTTAAGTGGATCCATTCACAATGAAAGTGAAATCTGCTGGTTTTCTGGAAATCTGCTCTTTTATTCCCCAGTCCTTTCATTGGCTTCGTTCTCTTGGAATTAAAAAAAGGAAGCTGAATAAAAACAAAATTGACCTTTCCCGTGCAGTTTCCCTTTCTTTAAGCTGTCCATTATTTCTCTGACCGCAGCAGTCTGAAGCAGATAAATGATCCAGCTGGGAAAGCAGCTGAGAAAAACAGCAGATGTTGATCTCACAGTGAGGAGGGAAGTGAACCAGGCATGATGTCATTCTCCAAAGTTTGCTTTTTATTTGTTTTGTGCTTTTAGAAAGTAGCTTATTTTTATCTAACAAAAAAAAAAAAACGCAGACAAACCAGAGATAACTTTCTCCAAAATTTGTTTTTTTTAATTTGTTTTGTGTTATAAAAAGTTGTTTATTTTTATCTAACAAAAAAAACAACACAAAAACAGACAAGTGAAAAATCTCATTCCGTTTTATTTATAAGATCATCACTATAAATATCATTACCATTATCATCGTCATTGATCACTGAGCACCGTCGGAGTTGAAGTTCGTAACCAGGATCGTCTTTGAAATCTGCCTGAACTCTCATTTCTCCGATCTGATTGGAAGCTGGGCTTCATTTCCCTCATTGTCATGGTAACGCCTCTGTCCAGCAGGACTCCTAATGACAACACATAAAACAAACCGGACTTTCCCAACACAACAATAATAACAATAATAATCATATTTATAATGACAATTTAAAATGAAAAAAATAAAAAATTGCACCGTATCGTGGAAACCATTATCAGCTCATGTTTAAGAATAAAGCACTGGATTTTCAAGTTAAAGCATCACATTTGAAAATCAATTTTCCGTCTGACTGCTTGCACTGAGTCTGTTTTGATGCACATTTTAATGCCTAAAGTTTGAAAATGATTTTACAATTTACAGAAGTAAAAAAGGATTCCTGAACTGTTTTATTATTATTATTATTATTTTTTTTTTAAGACATTTTGTTTTCTGGATTCGTTCCATTTTCTCCAGCATCTCGTATGAAATCTGACCGACTGATTACAAAAGTTCAAGTCTGCATAAGTTAATACCAACGTCCATAAGTGATAAGCTGCTGCACACAACTCCATCAAACCCACCAATCTTTACAAATAATAATATTTATCACAATGATAATAATAAAAGAGCATTTTTATTCAGTAAAAAGAGAACAGAGTAATAAAAAAAACCACATCAGTACCAAAAAACTAAAACAAAAACTATTTTAGTACCTTATTTTTTTTTTTAGCAAAGCTTCTTCTTTAAAACATTAATTGTTGGAAAACTTACACTTAAATTTCGGATCAGATACAGTTGAAGCCAGATATTTATAACAGCCTTGAAAACATATAATTTTTAATGCCTGAAATAAAAACTTTCCTGTCTTAAGTCAGATAATATTTATAGAATAAAGAGAAATCTTGGCCGTTAATCCAGTAGCATGAAAGTCCACTGAGTGTTGAAGGAGATTGAAGAAATATCTCTAGACACATCAGTCAGGAATTTAAAGTTTGATGAAAGTTTCTGGCTTCAAGTCTTAGTGCTAATTTAGCTTCAAAGTGGCTTTAAGGAAAGTAAAGTTAGTTTTTGGAGATGTGATCCACCTGATTCAGCTGAACTGGTTCAGTCAGGAGGAATGGGACAAAATTATAGCAAACTATTGTGAGAAGTAAGTCATACATTTCGAACGACAGTCCAACCAAATCCTAAGAAAATATATTTCATCTCCTGAAATGTAACAAGTTAACAACAAAAAACCTTAAAGAAACAAAAAATTTCCCACTTTTGGTTGATATAGTGTTTGGAAATATCTGGTTTCAGCTGTACTTCTGAATCTAACTGCATGAAGAATATTTACTAACTAAAGTATTTTTTGTGCTGATTTTGTACTAACTGTCTCATCTTAAGCCTTTTAGCATTAACTTTAAAGCAACAGTGTGAAGGTAAAATGTTTCGTTGCAGAACCTAAAGGTAAACAATGTCCGGATGTTTAATCTCTGAGGAAAGTTGAACAGAAACAAAAGTAAATTGAAAGTTAGAAGAATCAGGCAGCAGTTCAGCTGGAGTCGTCGAGATAAAAATGAAGGAATGGGTCTTTGATTGTTTCCCTTATGAATGCAGGTCTGAGTTTCTCAACACAAACAGAACATGTAAATAGTTAAAATACAAATATACCTTTTCCTGATTTCAGTTTCATGGGCGTTTTTTTTTCTTTTTTCTTTTTTTTTTTGTGGCACTTACAAACCTCCCAACATGTCGTCTCCCCTTCAACGCCCCCAGTCGGTCTTTCTTTCCCCACAGTTGCATCGTTCTCCTCCCCGATCCTCGCTGCGCTCTCGGTTCCTCCGGACTCCTCCCGTTCCGTCGCTCTGTCCCTCTTTGTGCAGTCTGTCTGTCTGTCAGCCCCCCCGCCGCGCCGCCTACACCTTGTCCAGCAGCGATCTCTGACAGTAGAGGAGGCGTCGGGGCGTGCCGTACTTCCTGAAGAACAAAAGCGCTCCCAGCGTGAGCAGCACCAGCACCAGCAGGAGGAGGGGGATGACCACGCCCGCCACCCAGGAGCCGCCCTCCGTCTCCTCGATGATGATCACCGTCCGGCCCTTCTTGGGCTCCTCGCTGTCGCAGCCCATCCAGTCGCGCAGCACCGACTTGGGGTAGCCGGACTCCACCTTCATGTGCTGGTTGTTGAACTTCCAGTACTTGTTGGCCTTGTAGAAGTAAGTGTAAGCTGGAGGAACAGACGACACAGAAGAGGACACATCTTAATTTCCATACATTTACTCAGTTGTGAAAAGAAGGAAATTGGTCAAATGAATTACAGTGTTGTCATATTTTGCTCATGCCTGGACAGTAAAAAGGAGAACTCACATCCATCTTCGCTCATGAACGTAGCTTTAATGTTGTCTGGGGCTCCGCTCCACTTGCTGATGGGCTTTGGATAGTCGCTGTGCACTTTGCGAGTCTGTTCGTTGAACCGGTAGTACCTACATGTGATGGAAACAACATGTTATCAACGTCAACAGAAACAACAGCTATGATGTAAAGAAATAACACACTGAAGAAAACAACAGTTGTTTTTAAGGTTATATGAGTTTTAAAGGAGTAATGGGACCTCTAGTGGCAAAAATGTATATTGCAGTCAACTAAATATGATCCCAAAGGTTAACTTTGAGTCTGATGAACTATTTCTGTCTTGATTTAGCCAAGTGTTTTTGATCTTTATCATGCGAAATGACCAACACATTTTAATGGAAAACCAGGTGATTTTTTTTTTTTTTTTGAAAATAACTTTGTGTTTCAAAAAGTTCTTGAAGAGTTTTGCCCTGATTGGGTCTTTGGGAAGGAAACAGACTCACAGCTTTTTCAATCCACCATGAAAAGCTCAAAAAGGGAAGTTTTCATTACATTAGGAGTTAGTCATTTATGTTTGTGATGGTAGAAAAGCTGATGGTCAATACGAATACTTGCTAACTCCAACATGCCTTTCATTGCTGCAGCTTTCTAGTAACCATTTTATTACTTAATCTAACCTAAAACATAGAATACCCAGTCAATGCTCCTACCTAAAGAAAGGTCAGCATTATTTAGCTACATTTCATTTTAAAGGGATTGTTGGGTGTGTCAATAATGTGTGGAGGGATTTTGTTGAAAATGTTAATTTCAGGCATTTTTCAGCACTTAAGCAGCTGTAAAAAAAAGATCAATTCATTAACAACTTAATCAGGGAGGGCGACACATCTGAACCAATGTACAAAAAATATGTTCAAAAAGAGGAAATGAGGGATCCTGAGTTTAGTGAAACTTCATCTTAAGTTCAACAGAAGCAAAACTCACTGAGTCCCCTTGAAGAAGTACGTCTGTCCTGTTGGCGTGTAGAAGAGAGCGGCGTCGATCTTGTCTTTGGGGAGGCCGGCGCCCAGGTCTTTGATGCTCTTCGGATAACCCTTCTCCAAGGTGGACTCGCTGTAAACCCAGTATCTTTCACCTGGACACAAAAATAACGACGACACAATTAATAAACTCGCAGTGACAGCAGCAGAGGTAAACTTATTCCCAATCCCAGGAGGAACGTACCCTTAAAGAAGACAAACTTCCCATCATTCCTCTCGTACGCGGCGTTGATGTTTGATGGAAGTCCCTTCCAGAACTGACCGGCTGGCCTGGGGTAGCCGGGTAAGACCTTGTCGTTACGCAGACGCCAAAACCACTTGTCCTGCAAGTAAAGACACGAAGGTTAATTTCTCACCTCTTCCATCATCAAACAGGATGATAATACTGTTGCTTCGATGACGATTAAAGCCTAAAAATAAAACGAGCTGATGCACTTTGAAGTTGCAAGGAAATGACTTCACTTCCTGTACCTTGAAGACAAACTTTTCCCCTCTCAGGATGGCGATGGTGTCAAAGTGTCCCTCGCATATGTCGGGGCCTTCGTCGGGCTTGTCAGGCTTGGACTGCTTTGTGGGGCGAGGAGGAGGAGGGGGAACGCCGGATTTGGAACCTGAAGGGGAGATTTAGAGAGAAATGAGAAATGGTTGGTTTGACGGCAAGATATTTATGCACAAGGCTGGTTTTATGTGAAACACGACCGACAGGAAGAACTTAAGGAATGAAGTAAAGTAAGAAAGGAGATGTGGAAGGAGCAAATGAAGGGAAAATAAGGGAAAAGAAAGAAAGGACAGCGACAGAAGGTTGGATCAATTTAAGGGGAGAATCACACAAGGAATGAAGGAAGAAATGTCAAACACAAGACGGGACCCGAGCAGACTGTTTACAAATTGTTAATAACACTAGTGAAGATGAAAACAAGGAAAGAAGAAGTTCAATAAATAACTAACAAATTAGAAAATGAGGAAGAAATGACTCAGGGAAGTTAGAAAGCTGTCTTTGGAATGCAGTCTGCAAACACAAATATTTTCCATACTCCTTTTTTTTTTCTCCCTTTCTCCAGACCAGGAAAATATTTAAATCAAATCCCGGGCTGAACCCGGAAAGTGTTTTATTTTAATATCCTCATCATTAACTCATCAGCAGATCATCCTGGAAGTAAACCACCAACCATAAATAGCCTGGATGCCGCGGCGGTCATCGTCCGGCAGCTGGAAGTTTTCTGTTTCGAACCACTGGTAGAAGGGGGCCATGATGGCTGAAGGGTCGTCGGAGTGCTCCAGACCCAGAGCGTGGCCCAGTTCGTGGACAGCCACCAGGAAAACATCATTTCCTGCAGAGAGACAGAGAGACAAAAGGTCAGAAATGCATGGGTAGACTGAGTTTTTACAGCAGCAGATCGTCGTTTTCGTCTTACCTCCCTGATCCACGGTGCCGGTGGTCCACGGCTCGGCCAGGTCAAAGTGCGTGTCCCCCCCGATGCCGTTACCGGGGAAGTAAGCGTGTGCCAGGAAGCCGCCCTCCCCGTCGAACGGGGTGCTGTCGCCGTGAAAGCCGTCGGCGAAGGACAGCATGATGTCGGCGTACTTGTCGACCTTCCCTCTGATCTGGCTGAAGGGAATCTCTCTGAAGGTGAGCGGGATGGCGCTCTCCCAAACCTTGAAGGCCTTTCGGATGGCGTCCTGCGTGGCTCTCTCGCCCACTTTGGGGGTGTAGTTCTCTATGCTGCCGGGGGAGAACGAGGAGAGACCGTTTAAGAACAAACCAGGCACAACTAACAGATCACAGACCTGAAAATCTCTAACGAAAGCTGTTAGATGGTCTTAATTTGCACCAAAGACAGTTAACTAAGGAGACGATAATGAGGGTGAATTCTGACCTGAAGGTGACCTCAGACTTGTCCCACTTCAGACCTTGCCTGGCGTATCTCTTCCTCCTCAGGTTGGTTTTCAGCTCTGGGCCGAACTTGTCCGGGACGCCACACCGCGGCCGACTCATTGCTCTGGAAACAGCGTGAAAAATGTTACATCTGGGTTTAAAAACAGGAGCAATATCTCTTTAACTAAAAAGAAGAAGAAAAAAACCTCTTTATAGTTACATTTCTTGCTATTTGAAATGCAGAAAATAGCTATTTATCATTTCGAAACAAAAAACAAAAACCCCTATAGTATAAAGTATAATAGGACTTTAAAAAACCCCTCAATATTTCTCTGAATGACTAAATGTTCAGACTCAGAACTCACTCTAGCGTGTTGGTATCTATGGTTCCAGTGACGGTCAGTCCGTAAAACCTCTGCATGGCTGAGATCGCCGTCTCAATCGACTGCGGCGAGCGGATGGCCTGGGCTCTGACGTCACCTGGAGGCAGGTAGCCATACTTCTGCAGCCACGCCTGAGAAAGTGAGACATCAACACTGATGAGACAAAATCCTGTGCATCTCCTCACGTTACAAATGCAAACTTATCTTATTGATCCCACAGTGGGGGAATTCACTTGTGGTGGCAGCGTACACAAAAGAAGGAGGTGGAAGTGAATGACACACATGAGCAGAAAATAAATTCCCTTTCCTGTTGGCTGAACATAAATACCTCAACTTGTGTTTGAGTCCCTTGTTAAATCATGAATTAACTTTTTTTATTTTATTAAATTTTACTAGCTACACCCAAAATTAAGAAACCATCCATCCATCTGAGGTAGCTGCCTGTCTGCAGTGACCACTGGCAGGGTTAAAGGTCACCAGTCCATCACAGAGCAACACAGAGTCACACCGGACATGACTCAAGAAATCACTTAAATAAAATTTGTCTGACAAAACGAAGGAGACCAAAAAGCCTTAAAAGGCAACACATTATATTCGACCTATAAATAATCATTGGCCCGTCTATCAGGGGTTATGATGTCATTTCTACAGTTTTGTGACGCCACCGTGAACACATGGAAACATGTGAGACGTCGATGTGAGCGACCGGCCAGACAGGAAAAACTCTATGAGAGTCCAGAAGGTTGAAAACGTACCAAAACAACATCTGAAGCCCCGTCGCCTCAGTTACAGTCAGTGTTCATGTTTCAACAATAAGAAAGAGAAACTGAGCAAACATGGGAGATTTCTGAGGCCAAAGCCTCTGCTGACCAAAACAAACATGCAGGACGCATGTGGGTCTTTTTGAAAGGTTTGTTTCTTCTCACGTCTCAAGAAAAAGTGACAGAATTTCATGAAACAGAGCAGAGGTGATGGTCTGTATTCTGTTTGCTGCTTCGGGATCTGAAGGACTTTCTGCAACTATTTGAACAACAAATTCTGCTTTTGGTCGGAGAATCCCGAAGGATAAACATCAGTTTATGACCTTAAACTCAATTGCCGTTTTTTTATAGAGAAGATTATCCAAAGCCAACCAGCGAGTCTGCTTTAGGAAATAGAGCAACTTTTAGTAGTGACCTAGTCAAAGTCTGGATTTAAATCTGATTGAGATGATGTGGCATGACGTTGAAAGGGCTGTTCACACATAAACGAGGCTGAGTTTTACAATCTGAAACATTTAAGTGCAACATCAATGAAGAAAAAAGGAGGAAAAAAATTAAATTTGCACATTTATTTAAAGGCAACTCTTTATTCATTCTACGAATATTTTATGTGGCTGTGGAAATGTCTCACAGATCGTTTCACAGGGACTTTGACAATTAAATATGAAAACATCTTAAAGTGATAACACACAGAGAACAGTAAACCTGAAATATAACACATTGAGGATCCAATTTAACATGACTTCTTTTACAAAATATTGATGTTCCCAACTTGGAGAAGTCGTTGCTTGTTTCCTCTTGTTGGGTATTTAACATGATAAATGGTTAATGTTGCCATACATGTAGCAACAGTGTGATTTTTGAATATTATGAGTCGACTTTTAACTTTAAACAACTTCAAAACACAGATAATAACAGAGAAAGCAGGCATACTCCAGTCCTTTAGACACAGTCGAATCTGCAGAGTTTTAATTATTTCAAAGTGTAAAAGCAAAACGTACACTGGCGCGCGCCACTGTGACTGTTTACATAAAACAAACACAATATAACATTTGGAAACTGAAGTCAAAAAGTGCTCGAAATAACCTGATAACATCGATACAAGCACAACACCAAGCTATAGTGTTTTTGGAAAATTTTTTGTCACTTTTTTAAATTAATCGTCTCTTAAATGAAACCCATGAAATGCAGCAATTATGTGATTTTGCGGAAAACAGACGGGCTGGGCCTCATAAGTGAGAAGCGTGGGCATCTGTCTGATCTCCCTCGGTTCTCAGAGTTTGTCTGGACCTGCTTCTCTCGGCTCAGACGAACATTATGAAGATGCTGGGAAACAAAGTGTTTGTGTCTCTGTGTTGAAATAACTGGTTAACCAACGCCAGCATATTAACTATGCTAAATTCGCAATCTTACTCCTTTCTTGTGATTCATTACGCCGTTTACAAACTCTTTAAAGCGAAACCAGCCCCTAAAATGTCCCTGTGATGGATGCTGAACTCGTTGAGGGAAACTTTATTGTGGGTTAGAGCGAGACAGAAGAACTAGGGCCAAATTAGACACACACTCTGTAAACACTGATGTCATTTTAGTCACGATGACCCAGAAACCTGTCTAGACAATCGTTGCCAAAGACAACTGGCCGCTCCGATGATGGAAAAAGTAACATTTCAGCAACATTTGGGTTCCTCAAAGCTTGACCTGCAGCTCTACCAGCTACCATCTTTGTCTGCTGTCCTCTGTTGACGTGTCAGCCAAAACCACAATTATTTGTGTTAGCACATTAAATGGTTAGCCCTCTCTTTCCATCGTTTACAGCTGGTGGTCTACCAACACACTGTCAAAGAAGAAGAGAGTTTAACATTCAAAGACATGTAATTTATCCAAGTCCTGGATCAGTCAGGACACAGTTAGCTTAGCATGAGGGCAGGTCATGGACAGCTAGGCTAATTTATCCTTTTCTTTTGTCAAATGTTAAAGTCTCAGAGTGATATATTGTATCTAACTTTCTCCTAAAAGTAGAACAAAGGGTTTAAAGAGGGTTTGTTGAGGGAAATATGTCAGTAGGACATATTTCAGCTAAATATGTCAGTAGGCTAAAGATGCTAACGACAATGCAAGCTCTTTCGACATCCACCAGCTACAAACAGCAGACTTAGAGACTTACACTTTATTGTTATTGCACAAAGACAGCAGTGAATTTGGCAACAAAATGTAGCTGCTTGGCTAACAGAGCAGCCATTCAGAAAAATACTGAAAAACTACAAGTGACTACATACACTCGCATATTACTGGTGCAGGGAAAGAAAATGTCTGTCAATATAAGATCTATATTTTAATATTTGTGTAAATATAGATAGACACATATAGATGTAGAACTATCTTTTGCTCTAGTTACAGCTCCAAGTCTGCTGGGGTAACTCTATCGGTTTTGAACGTCAAGAGACAGAACTGTTTTGCTCGTTCTACTTTGAAAAATATTGCAATCTTAGTCAGATTGGATGGAGAGCATCTGTAAGGCATAAGTGTAATCAACACTTTGATTCTGACTAGGCCACTCTTCCAGTGTAGTCAGATTTTTTCCGAAGAGTTGACACACATTTGCGTCTCTACCACAAATTATCTGGTGCTACTCCAACGGATTCCTTCTTTAGCGTCCTCTAAACCTCAGCTATCTCTCTTTTTCCACCAGATGTGCTGCTTTTCTCTTCAGGCCCATCTCCAGAAAACAAGGAAGGCGAAGCAGGAGGATGGAAATGTAGAAGCCGACTCGGACTACCAGGCCGTAGAGTACACAACCTGTGCACACACAGCCACTGTTAGTCCTGTGGTGAACCAGAGAACAAGGTTCATTTATGACAGGCTGCAGAGGGGCACCTAATCCCCCTTCTCTCCATCTCTCCTCACTCAGTCTAACAAGTTCTCCAGGATTTCTCGGGATTATTTAAGCACCTAGTGAATTTATTTCATCCACTGACTCTTGCAAGTTTACTTTCTCTGTCTCCAGGCTGACTGCACCTAGTGTGCCCTGTGGCTCCAGTCTGATGACGTGTCTGCTTCTATAAAAACACCCTTCCCACAAACCATCAAGACCTCCACTTCTCTCCACTGCTCCCAAACTACTCTGCACACCGCCGCCACCTCCGGCTGGCCTTCCAGGTATCCCAGCATGCCCCCCTCTCGCCTGCTCTGGAACTCCCAGCAGCCTCCATCAAAGCTCCTATTTATCCAAGCTTCTACATGGCCAGATAGCTTACTACACGACCATGTGTGTGTGGTCAAAGGGCTGGCTGCTAGTTTGGTAAACACAACGCCGGGTCTTACTCTGACGTGTGGTCTAGATATATATAATGCACCAGCGGCGAAAGAAGACCAGTCTGATGAGCAGATGCTAAATGTCAAACAGCCACGTTATGTATAGATCCTGTAAAACCGCCGTAGCCGCATTCTAGGAAGAATAATTCAGAATCTGCTGAATCACAGCAGCAACAATGCACAAAAAAACTAATGTACGAAATAGAAGATAGGAAAGAATCGATGGAAAGGTAGAAAATGTAATTTGGATTAAATTGTTAAGGAATTTGTGCATATTTTCTTGTAAGACAGAACACAAAATACAAGCTGTAAGAAAATAAAATCTGGTGCCTTTTACAGGTTGTTTTTAATAATTAAAAAAAAGTCTATTTTTGATCTGTTTCATGCAAAACATGCTATGTTTGCTTCCTTACGCTTTTGCAAGATGAGTAACTCTTGGGTGTGGACCGACAACGGCAAAACTGTTTGTCTGTTTTAGAAAGTGGTGTCCAATACCAGTCCACCATGTCGGTGTCCTGCATGTTTTATATGTTTATTTGGTGTAGCAGAACTAAATCAATCCAATGGTTTATTACCAGGCCTTTGAAGAACTTGTTGATGTGGGAAGGAGGTAGTTCAGTTGGGAGAACCAGCTGGATTGGAGCAGAATCATTTCTAAAACCTTTGAGAACTGGATTCAGACACCCAACGCTTGTTGGTCAAACAGTATATTTATATTTGTCTCAGTTATAAATTCAATACAGGTGGTTTATTATTTAAATCACCATGTTTCCCCCTTGCCTAAATATATCACGACCAACCATAAGCAGGTGTTGGCTGGTGTCCACTATCAAGGCGCTCCACGGTTTCATAAAGTTCAGGTTTCAGAGCAAATGATGATGCAGAAAGAGAAGTCGCTCCTCCCACCTGTCCACACACACTTCCCAACAATTGGTTGGTGAAAGGTTTTTAGTTTGTTTGCCAAAAAAGGTCAAATTTGGTTGTTTGAAAATACTTCCGGACTCAGATATAACAATCAGTCATTGCTTGGAAACTAAAGGAGAGCAAAGCAAAGCATCACACTAACCAAGGTAAAATAGTTTTTAATCTACAACCTAAGAGAGCGATAAGCAGGAGAATATTAGTTTGTTATGCTGCATATAAAATATGTCCAAGATTTTATTCAATAGCCACTTAAAAATTATTACTAAATTTAGGAGTTTAGTGTTAGGGTTTGTTACAAAGTTAGTGAAAGCATACTTTGATTGTCACCACATGCTGATCAGCGACTCGACTGAACTTAGTGTAACCAGATTGTTTTATAACAATCAGCTCTCGAATCTAAGAAATTGACTTTTTCTGCATGATTGATCTGAATGAAATACATATTTATGTACATAAATTAGATTTTTTGTTTGCTTTTTTTTGTGTAGTACCTTTAGGCATTTGTTGTGAGTCCTCTAAAAATGTATCAAATTTAAATTAAATTTTTTGAATGGTTTTGCTTTAGCCTAAGTAACAAATGATAAGCTGGAAAGAATTGTAATAAACATAATAATCAGTGTAAACAGAGAGCAACTGTTGCTTTTCTGTTCTACATAAAATCAATTATGTTACAGACTTTTGAACTTTACTATATATCATTGTGATTCTGTTACTCAAAGTAATAATTCAGTGGAAAACTGATACTGACTACTGCCTTCGTTATTTTGGTTATGATGCTACGTTAGCCGCTAACAGGCTAACTTCCACTGGGGTCTCCTTTACTGCAAGTTCTCTATTTATCTGCTATTAAGTACTTCAGCAACATTTTATGACAAAAAAACAAAAAAACAAAAAACGTTTTTGTCACAAAAGTACCAACAAAAATTTGCCCCATGTGAAGAAGCATTTATCAGTGCAATAAACCAACGTCACTCCACTGCAGTAACATCTCACACAAACAAGCTGGATGTTTCCAACAGGTCTACAATTAAACAAGAAAAAAGTAAAAAAAAAAAATCAACCCTGAACCACCAAAGTGGTGTTGTGACCATGATGTCGTGCATGACAAACGTTATTCCCCAGGTGGCTGTCACCCATCACAGGACCTGTAGGCGGGCGCTACGCCGCTCTACAAAATTTCTCACATTCTTATGAGAACGGTTTGTTTTCCTGAATCAAAATAAAACCAAGTCAACCACAAGTTCCTGCAGGCTCTATGGACGTGATGAATAAAAAAAATCCCAAGCACTTTAATAGGTATTGCTGAAAACAGCGACACGTGGGAGGTCGCCATTTGTGGAACAGGAACCATAAGAATACGACTGGAGATGAGAAAGAGATAAGTTAAAGGCTTCTAAGCTTTCTTTCGTTTTTTTGTTTTTTTTCTAAATGCCGCCGAGAAAACATGCACAGACAAGGAGAAGCTGATTGAAAAAAAAAACAGATTAAAAGCGGAAAGAAGCAGAAGTAAAAGTATTTTTTAAGGAAGAGTGGACAGAGACGGAGGAGTCGGGATTAGTGTTTAAACTGAGTCAGTTGTTCCTCTCTCTCCGTGCCAGTGGAAAAAAACCACAGAATTCAGCTCATGAGTGCCCGACTTTTATATTACCCTCGTTTCTTGGCATCGTTCGGCTAGTTAGCACTCACATCAACACCATCCAACATGGTTTCCAGTTTATATGTATACACACACACACACACACACACACACACACACACACACACGCACACACACACACACACACACACATATATATATTTATATATATATATCCTGGACAAGCTGGTCCAATAGTTCGGTCTGCTTGATGATTCGTTCCACATAATGCGCAACTGGAAACATTAAAAATACCACAAAAGGTCGTTTTAATGAGCTGCATCCAGAAAACGGTTTCTGACCTTTTCACACAAATACTGCATTTAAACATAAAGAGATTTACCCTTTAATTCACTTTATGGAATACATTTTTTTTTTTAAAAGAAATGCAATTACTGTTTTTTAATTTACTTTTTAAGCTATGATTAATGGAGGTAGCATGTTCTCCCTGTGCATGTCTGGGTTCTCTGGTTTCCTCCAACAAAGACTGTAATTGAATACTCTAAGTTGTTCCCAGGTTTGCCTGCATGTTTACGTGTCTCTGTGTTGCCATGTGATGGAAAACCAATGATTACTGGAGGTAGAGAGCAGTGATGACGTATGGATGGAGAAATGAAAACAACTCAAACTCTTTGAATATTACATCTACCAACAGTTTTCACCGTTTGAAATGTTTTCACTTAAACTACATTTAGAGTTTTTTGTTCACCCCAAATTAAGTCTCGCCTTTCTTTTGAGGCACAGAAAAGATTTCTGTCTGCAATTATCATGTCTTTACTCTTTTACAATGATGTAGTTTTTATGAATACGTCTTCATAACGTTAAAGGTTTGGGATTCATCACAAGCCTAAAATGTCGGTATTTTGTATGCTAGCATTGGATGGTCTGCTTTGTTGGTGCCAGTAATTGGCATATCCTCCTTTCTAATATCCGACATTCTTCAGTCTCACCATATTCCATCGCAAAAACTCTTCCTACTGACAAATATTCAAAAATATTCCAAAATCAACAGTATTTAAAGCAGATTCAAAGTGATTCAAATAGCCTTAGATTTGACTGCTGATTCATTTGATTGTTCTGTAAACAAACTGCTGGACTTTTAAAGTTTTGCTTGCAGTTTAACACCATTTGACGATGTGTAACTTTGTGTGTGTGTGTGTTGCTGTGTGAGTGGTTCTTTTTCGATCATGATTCCTTTGTAAATTCGATTTTGAATTTCTCTCTGTCTTTCGTGGTTAAATAAAAAAAAAAGACACAATAAGGAGAAATAAAAACAAGATGTGAGCTCTTAGCAGTTTCCCCTCAGTGTGATTCACCTCTAGGTGCTTTATGGCATTTCATCATCACAGAATAAATACAAATAACTTATACTGCATTACTGACAGCTAGAATGTTTAATAAGCTTTTCGCTAAAAAATGCTGCCAATATGTATTTAAACACATGGAAGTGAGTATTTACATGTCAGTACTGGTTTCATAAAACTTCATTTGAAATGATCTATGTTTTATTTCTAGGCTGTTTTTATGTTGTCATATGAAAAATGCCAAAAATAGAACTTTCTGATACGTCAGCCATTTCTTTTCGTCAGTAAAATCTTAACAAAGGAACAGAAAGAAGAAGTGAGTGAAATCATGACATAAACGTGTTCAGTTGACTTAATTATTATTTAGCAAAGGGAAAACCTTCCTAACAGAAACCATCCAATCTGCTTCTACAAGCTGTGATTTAAAGTGATTTTCTATAATTTACTCAGGTCTACTGTAAGTAAACACGGTTATATTTCTGCAATAAACAAGTTTGCTCTGAGTTAATTTAAATACTATGATTCAGAACCACAATCTGTGGAAAGAAGAGGCAATATAAAGACTGGAAATTAATATGTTGCTAATTAAATTTCTAGGATTATTAAGAGATACATTTAAAAGCTGTGTTAACAGACACTTATCGTTAAACAAGTGAACTCACTTTTTGACATGTTATTTATCTCTCTGTCCTTGTCAAGCATTGTGTTATTCTAGGAACTGAAGCAACTGATGGATATTTTTTTATTCTCCAATTAGGACTCACTTGTGCATAAACGTCTTGTGCATTAAATTATATTTGTGTTCATTTAGGCCAGACGCTGCGTCAGCACATCTGATGCAAATCTAACCAGCTGAGAACCTAAACCCCAAAACCCCCCCTGAATGCAGCTTTTGCTCAAAAATCATCCAAAAACGAACTTCTAGAGATTTCTTTCATGTTTCCTGTAACACCAAGCTGGACCTTTTTTTTTTTTTGTTTTGTTCCCCTATTAGCAGCTCCAAGATAGACGTCTCTTCCTTGAAGTGCATCGGTTTCCAATTAGGCCAGCTCCAGATGATTATTTTCACAAAGCGACAGCAGCTGCCTGTCAAATCAGCAGGCATCAGGCCCTGAGCAAAGCTTTCCTTTCATGCTACATCACCAGTTGTGATAAAAGCAACCCGGTCCAGATGTGGTTTAAACAAATCTCTGATCCCAAGCTGAGGTCGTAACACGTGTCTCCAAATGCTAATAAGAAATCTCAAATCTCTTTTTCTTAGAAAGAAAGTAAAGTTCCTGCCGTGTAAGATGTGTTGTTTTCACGACTGACCACTTCCTTTGCTCACCAGCTCCAACTAAGCATTTTATTTAAGTTGAGAAAGCTTACAAAGGCAAAAAGGGTGAATGAAAACAGATGCTGGCTGGAGAAGCCTTTTTTTTATTTTCTGAGAATCTTAAAAGCCTGCTCTCTCTCGTGGTGGGGCTCCTCCTTTCACTCGGCATGGATTAAGCTCGTCTGCTCGTCATAATGAAGTGGGAAGAGGGAACGTCTGATGTTGAGAAACACAGATAAATCACGCATCTTTTCTGCCGCTTCAGCATTTTTTTCCTCCTTAAGTCTAAATTAAGAAATGTGTTCCTTCAAAAACAGTAAAAAAAAAAAAAAAAAAAAAAGAGAGCATCACTTCCCTTCAGATGAACATTTATTTTAGCTGAATTTTTACGCCGTCGTCGTCGTTCGGTCCAACCCAAACAGGAACGCATCTAACTTTTGATTAGGGGTTTTGTGCAATGACGTAATCCTAAAAGCCATAATTAAAGCTTGTCTTCATTCTGCATCAACACCGAGTGAAGCAGCATCTGCAAACAACAAACTCCATTTTCATCTGATAGGTGCTTGAAAAAGAAAAGGAAAAAAAAAAAAACACATTCCCTCAGGCGTTATCGTCCCTCAGAGGAGCTGCGTTGGTGCAGGGCACCTGCGCCGCGCTGTTTTCCCCCTGCTGTGTTTACAGATATTCATCAGTGTGTCAGTGTGCGTGCTGCAGGCCTCTTGTAAACCGGCTGACTTATCCGCCTCGTCTGGCTTGACTCACGCCAGCACCTTGCGGTCAGTGACTAAAGTCTCCGTTGGCTTTTTCATGCATCCTGTGTCCAGCGGGAACTGGAACACGTCCTCTTGTAAATACGTCCAGTAACACTGATTAAGTGTTTTTTTTTTGTTTGGTTTTTTTTTTTTTGGGGGGGGGGAGGGATTGGGGGGATATCCAGCAAATGAAGTGTTTAGTTTGTGAGATAAATTGTTATGACATGTTATGTCTAATTTGTGCTGAATGCTGCATATTTTTGCAGAAACAGCTGCCAAATACTCCTCCACTGATGCTGACCCAGTTTCACATTTCCCAATCCATCCATCCATCCATCCATCCATCCATCCATCCATCCATCCATCCATCCATCCATCCATCCATCCATCCATCCATCCATCCATCCGTTTTGTGGCCACTACAGTTACATGTAAGCTGCACATTTACAGTGAACTTTTGTATTTATGCATTAAAATGTGCAAAAAGGTAAAACTTTATTTGAAGGGGTGTGCATAATACTGACATAACCCCAGATATGAACATAAAGAAGTCTTTATGAATGGCTATGACTGTTGTCATGAGGTGTCATTCGATAAATAATGACACTTTTAATGCAAAGTTGTACTAAATGTTGCATTAAAAGTACATTTAAATGGCCAACTTTGCATTATTTTGTAAGTAATGACACGTTCAGTGCAAAGTTGACTTTTTAAATTGACTTTTAATGTATGTTTAAGTACAACTTTGCATTAAAAGTGTCAGTCTTATGCATATCCCTTCAAATAAAGTGTTACAAAAACAAAAAAACCAAAAAAACAACTAACTGAAAAATTTGGATGTTTGAGTCTGAAAAAATACATACAATCACAACAATATAATGTATTTTTAAACTTTATTTCTACTTGTTGACGTTATAAACCTGGAGAGCCTGATTGGTGCAGATTTAGGTTTATTGAAGGGGAACCAAACTGCAGCCTAGAGTCTTAAACCTGAGTTTGAGATTTCCATTTTGACAGTATCATGTTCACTTTGTTGTGAATTCAGAGCAACTTCCAGGCCTCCAGTTTATACAGTCTGGCAGATGAAACCCATTATACCCCTCCTCACACACATACACACACACACACTCCCCCCCCACCCCCAGAACAAAGCAGCTCAGCAGACTTCCTAAGAGAAATTCAAAACCATGAATCTCACTGAGTGCAATTTCCCAAAGTAAAACTCAGTACCTGTAAATATAACAATTCACTGTTTAAAGAGAATATATCACCTTTTTCCCGCTTCGCTTACCTCAGCTTTTAGTACATTTGCGTTGACAGAGTGCAAGCAGAAGAGACAGCAGGCCAGGCTGAGCAGCTGCGGCAGCATTCTGGAGACTGCAAACTACTCCCAGAGATTCAAAGTTCTGGAAAGTAACGCCGAACTCCCCTCAAAACACAACGACGATAGTTGCAAAAGAGGATAAAATTATTGGAGGGGGGGAAAAAAAAGGACCGACGTTGCTTCAAAACGTGGCAGGAAACTTTTGTCGACTCCGGATGGACACTTGAAGCAACACTGCACAGCTTCCCTGCGCCAAAAGCCGCTCCGCTGGAGTCAAAAGCTGGAAAAAAAAACGACTCACGAAGCGATCTAAAAGCGTAAACTAAGATGCTGGAAGTGCTGCGTGAACTGAAGCTTCGCACTTCGGTCTCAGCTCTGCTCTCTAAGGCTGCCCGCAGCTTGTGTGGACGTCGTCCGTCCACAGAGAGAAGACCGAGAGATGCATTTTCCCTGAAGGTCCTCCTCCAGATGTGCGCGCGTCGTTTGCGCATTGCACGTTTTTACGGAAAATCTCTGTTTTACTTCATAAAACACCCAGCAATGAAATGCTGAGTAAAACATGGATTAAAAAAAATAAATAAATAAATAAAAAAAAAAAAAAAAAAAAAAAAAATATATATATATATATATATATATATTAAAAGTGTCACTGGGTATATAACACCCAGTAATGAAATGCTGAGTAAAACATGCATTAAAAAAACATATATATATATATATATATATATATATATATATATATATATATATATATATATATATATATATATATGTATATTGCAAACTCGATGGGACTGTGGAAAACCACCCTTGAAGCCAACTGCAAACCACTTGCACAAGTGTCCATCAAATGTGGCATATACCAAGGAGATGCTCTGTCCCCACTGCTGTTCTGCATAGGCCTGAACCCCCTTAGCCAAATCATCAACAAGACTGGCTACGGATACCGACTCAAGAATGGGGCCACAATCACTCACCTCCTCTACATGGATGAGATCAAGCTGTACGCCAAGAGCGAGCGAGACATCGACTCACTGATCCACACCACCAGGATCTACAGCACTGACATTGGGATGTCATTCGGACTAGAGAAGTGTGGCCGGATGGTTACAAAGAGAGGGAAGGTCGTCTGCACAGAAGGGGTCTCACTCCCGGAGGGAACAATAGCAGACATAGAGCACAGCTACAAGTACCTTGGAATACCACAAGCAAATGGCAACCTCGATGAGGTCACAAGGAAAGGAGCCACAGCCAAATACCCCCAACGAATAAGGCAAGTCCTGAGAAGCCAGCTCAATGGCAAGAACAAGATCTGTGCAATAACCAGCTATGCCTTACCAGCAATCAGATACCCTGCCGGAATAATTAGCTGGCCAATGGAAGAGATGAAGGCCACGGATGTTAAGACTCGGAAGCTACTAACCATGCATGGAGGGTTCCACCCCAAATCCAGCACCCTGAGACTGTACACAAGCCGTAAGGAAGGAGGCAGAGGACTAGTGAGTGTGAGAGCCACTGTCCAGGATGAAACATCTAAGATCCATACATACATCAAGGACAAAGCCTTGATGGACGATGTGCTCAGCGAATGTTTCAGACAATGGGGAACAGAGGATGAGGTGCTGGAGTCCTGTGGGACTTCCAGATCCAGACAGACAAGATGGTAATGGTGAACCAACCGGACATTGTGGTGGTGGACAAAGAACAGAGGAAAGCCGTTGTGGTGGATGTAGCAATACCAAGTGACCACAACATCAGGAAGAAGGAGCATGAGAAACTGGAGAAATACCAGGGCCTCAGAGAGGAACTGGAAAAGGCCTGGAAGGTGAAGACCACAGTGGTGCCTGTGGTCATCGGGGCCCTCGGGGCAGTCACCCCCAAACTGGAGCAGTGGCTCAAACAGATCCCAGGAACAACATCAGACATCTCAGTCCAGAAATGTGCAGTTCTAGGCACAGCCAAGACACTGGAGGAACCCTCAAGCTCCCAGGCCTCTGGTAGAGGACCCGAGCTCAGAGGATGAAAAGAGACCACCCACGGAGGGTGAGAGGGGAATTTAAAAAAAAAAAAAAAAAAAAAAAAAATATATATATATATATATATATATATATATATATATATACACGTGAGCAAATTCATTCATTATTAATAGCCCGAGTGAGGTGTTTTCACTCATACTTTAATCAGTGGTGCATAATTAGGTCAGCTGTGAAAAGACAAAAATACATTTACTATTATTTAGCAGTTTTTTTTTTTATTTATTTTTTTTAACAATTTTCTCATTGATTTACTAGCAATGATGTGATGAAGTAGTACGGGAAACAATGTAAAAACACGAAGAAACTTTTTAATTTCACACTTTCTCAAAGTCATTATGTGTCTTTAGCCATTTTATTTATTAGACCAGACCTAGAAGAGCCAGTTGTGCTCAGCCTTTGCCTGATGTCTTGAAATGTTGCTTTATTATTTCCTCATGATATCATTTATTTTGTGAAGAGCGCCTCACAGTCTGAGTGGTGTTTTAAAACCTGCTAACTTCCCCCCCCATTTCCTCTAAATAAGCTTTTAGTCATTCTGATTTCACACTTCAAATTTAGCTTCATCACAGCACAGCACACAAATGCGAAGATTAAGATGCTTTTTTCATTTGCAGACTGTAATCTGGCTTTTTGTGCTGATTTCAGAGTAATGGCCTCTTCCTCTCTGAGTGGTGTTTCAGCTCATATAAGTCTAGAACTTATATGAGCGGTTACAAATATGAAAAAAACGAAGAATTACCATTTAACTCTCATTAAAATGAGCCACATGTGTATTTTTTATGAATGAAAAGAGAGCCAGTTTGGATCTTGAAGCTTTCTCGCCAGCTTCAGACTGTAACTTCACAAAGTCTTGGACTGTTTGACACGTTTAACTCCAAAACACTGGGATTCCTGTTACCTTAACAGTCGAGTGGTTTGATTTCTTCTTCTTTTTAATGCTTGTGTGGACTTGTTTGAACAGGTAAACATGGCACTTTCGAGCACATTCAGGTATGAGGTTATCATTCCAAAGGATGAAGTAGATCCATGGAAGTCCTCAGATCTGTTCCTGACATCTTGATAGATTTCATATCTCACGCAGAATATAGTGTTTAACATTTTTTGTATGTTTTATTCAGTATAAGCATCTGCATAAAGTTGTATCTAACATTTTGATGATAAATAACAGTGTGAGATGGATGTGACCAGTCAGTACTTCCCTCTAATACATGAACAGTGACATCATGAGGGTATCAAAACATGGGAAAACTGACCAGGACTTTGTTTCTCTTTGACGGTTTTATGTTATTGTTAGCCTAAAGCTAAAAAGAAGAAGATGAAACAACAACGACAAAATCCATTTTCTGTTTTCACCGCAAAACAGCTCGTATTTCAATTTAATATTCTGCATTTCAAAAAGGAAAACCAAATAACTCCTTATTTTGTTTGTTTTGTTGTCATTGAGGGTTTCTGATAGGAAAGAACAATTACCAAAACATGCAGAAACATTATTCACATAAATACCTTTTCAACTTTTCTCTACAGAATCTACCTGAAGATTTCTACTTCACTGTGACACATAATAGAAAAAGACAAAAGGTCGTTAAGAAGCACAGAAAAGAGTGAATACCACTTCAATACTTTGCTGATTGTATTATGTTGTTTATAATAATTTCTGTGAATGAAGATAAGAGGACGTTTATCCGAGCTGACACTGACACCTGGTGGTGAAAATTCAACATTTCACCTTTCACATCCGATTTAATCAATCAATACCGTCCCCTTAAATTAACGGATGAACTATCAACGGTTACAAATATGTAAAAAACGAAGAATTACCATTTAACTCTCATTAAAATGAGCCACATGTGCATTTTTTATGAATGAAAAGAGAGCCAGTTTGTGTGCGTCACAAGCCCCGCCCATCCTGTCATGAGCCGCATCACACGGAAGTAGCTGAGAACTTGACAACAAGAGAGGCCCGCAGCACGGTAACGCTTTGGTTCCTTGTTTTCGATGGTTTTACTTCGTCGCAGCCGCTTGTGAGCAACATGTTGGGGTTTCTGTGGGTACTAGAAGGTTTCGTGTCGTGTTTTAAAGACCTGTCTTGTTGTTTTGTGTTTTATTAACGCGACTGAACGAGCTGTAACAAAGCAGAGGATGTAAGCAGCTAGAAGCTAGCTCGCTGTTAATCCTTGAATCCGAAACTGTTTTGTTAATCTCGTCTCACGGGACAGAGTCTCATCAAACAACACAAATGTCGGTAGGAAATGACTCAAACGAGACAGAAATTAGTTATATTTTAGAAATAGTCGTGGGGGATGATTGTTATGGGAGGATTTGTTCACGGGAATGGTAGCATTTGTCTTTTTTTTTTTTTTTTTACCGACGTTGTTGAGTAGATTATAGGACGGAAGTTTCTGTGTCTGGCGTGCTAACCAGACCAAAATAACCTGTTTATGTCATGGGCGTGGAGAAAATATCGTCCCATATTGATTTATTGCCTAATGCTGTTAAGTTACCGATCATTTTACGCTCCTTATATTTCCAATATCTGTTGGTCATCATATTGATTTATACCAAGAACAGTATTAATTGAAGATTTGACACATGTAGACTACATATATATTATTATTATTAAAACGGGAGGTTCACTATGTAAGAAACTGCTTATAAGATGTACTTATAAGGAACTAAACTAGAAGTACTATAACTAAATAATCAGCCGTTTTGATTTTTATGAAGCAAAAAAAAAAAAAAAAATTGCTTTCTCCCATAAAACCCAGTTCTGGAAATCAACATTTCACTTTCCATTGGAAGAAACTCTGTGTCACAATAATACCTGGCCCAGCAGCTAATATAGATCATACTTATAATAATCCAAGTATTCAGGGAGACCATTGTTGCATTTGTTATGATGAAAATGGTAGACTATTTAGGACATGGTGGGTTAGTCACAGTTGACATTGCTGCAATACTTAACAATAATATAATTTGAATACATTAAATAATATTTTTTTCAGAATAATACAAGAATTGTACTCTAGAGTTAGCTTTTTTTTCTGCAATTACTCCTTGGAGGCTGCCTGAATTATTTTCCAGCTCTGCGGTGTTTATATGATACACGTATTTAATTAATTGTCTACTTTACGTCATAAAGATAAAACCCGGTCATTCCTCCTGTTTTATCTGTATTTCTTTAAAATAGTTTAATGTGCAAACAATGCAGTGTTTTCTGCAAGCACCTTGGTTGCATCACACTCCCTAGTTTTGTGCTCTGCGTTAATATTTTGGAATATTTGTAATAAGAAGTGAGCGATATGATGGTAGTAGATCATGTTAATGATGCCATAGCATATTCTGTCAATTACTGTTCATCAGAAATACGTCAGTGTTTTCCCCTCCCTTTCCTCTAGCTTCATAAATTGCAGCTTTTGTGGGAAGAGTAGATTTTCATCGAATGTTTTTGTTTACCTTTTTAAATTAAAGCAGTTTTCCAGTCTGGCTGAACCGTCGGGCGTTCACTTTAAATTGTAATTGGAACAAGTTGGCAAACTTGTAAAGGCTGATAAAGTTGTTTTCCAAACTATTCTTTGAAAACAGTTTGTTTATGAAAAAGGAAATGATTTAATTGTAAAAATCTGGACATTTCTGGCACATCGCCCACATCTATTTGTAAAACTCATATCTGTAATCGTTCAACCATCGATTTAGTTAATTATGTTGCAGCAATGGAAAATGTCACTTCTGTTTTTTTGTAAATCAGGTAAATTTGTATCCCTCCAACATACTTCTCATGTGCGCTCTCTTGTTTTTTTCCTCTTTGCAGGTGAAGTCTTCCTGAACCTCCCCCTCCTCTAAAATGGAACTTCTCTGACATTTTTTACATTTTCTTTTAAACCTTCCAAGTCTTCACAGTTTTAACTCATTTTAAAGACAAAGAGCAGATCTGCAGCAATGACAGTCAGTCACACCTTCTCTGCGCTTGTTATAATTTTCATAGCAGGTGAGTGATGCTATAAAAGTTAATTTAATGCTTATTACAACTTCCTCATTTAATGCTCTGGTGTCTGTTTGCCCTGTGTTTGTTTGACTGGTTCTGTTTTTGCTTTTTTTCCCCCCACCTCTCAGCTTGCAGCCATTTTGAGCCTGCTGCCTGCTCTAGTAAGTACATGAACTGCCTACAAGAAATTCATGGTTTTGACCAGATTGTTAAAAATGTTTTTAGTGATTTAGTTTTTTTCTGATTGAACTAAGTCTCTATTTTTAACATTAGCAATAACTTGTATTAAACACGAAACGTTTGCTATTATTTTAATAATATTTCATGGTTACTATCCTGAGCATAAATATAACTAAATTTCATTCTGGTAATGTTGCTTCCTGAAAATTGATGAGTGCATTCATTTAATATTCTGTTTTTTTCCCGTTTGGCAGCCCAGTGCGGCCGCGGCGCTCAGGTCATCGACAGTAAAGTGGGAGAGATCCGGAGTTCTGCGTACCACAGCTGGTCCTACCACTTTGGAGTCATCTTTGACTGCTGGGTCATCAAGGGCTCGGAGGATGAGCCCATTGTTCTCAGGTACGGATGCTGACAAGGCTCAGTTTTCTCTCCATTAATGAAAAACTCCAGCAGAGCTCAAAATTTCTACCTTGTATATGGCTGCTTTATTAAGGCAAAAACAAAACAAAAGTCATTGTTACTGATATTGGGATTATTTAAAGCAATTTTTGTCCTCATGACTCAATAAGAATATATTTGTTAAAGAAAAACAAGAGACAGTCTTATAAGTTGCTTTTTTGTTTGTATTTTTTTTTAAATTGCATCTGTAGGACTTGTTGAAATGTTTCTAATCTATTCCAGTCACATTTATGAGCACCACAAACAAAGCCGTGTTTCATTTTGTTCATGAAATGTTTCTGTCCTGCCGGTTCAGCGAGTTGAGCCGACAGATCAGACTCTATGGCTTAGTTTTTGCTAATTTGCCGT
The DNA here is from genome assembly GCF_051168715.1 of Poecilia mexicana. Taxonomy (NCBI): domain Eukaryota; kingdom Metazoa; phylum Chordata; class Actinopteri; order Cyprinodontiformes; family Poeciliidae; genus Poecilia; species Poecilia mexicana. The sequence continues at coordinate 10,972,361 of NW_028263387.1, forward strand.
TTCCACCTTCTCCCTCAGCTTTACTCAGTTCTCTGCTCAGTGTGAGAAAGAGCGGCTGTCCATCAGATCCTCGTCCGGAGGAGAGCAGCATGTCCTCTGTGGCGACAAGCTGCCTCAGCCGATGGAGTTCCCGGGGGGAAACATTACCCTGGTGCACCAGTTTTATCCCCACTCCTACCCCGTGTCGTCATTTATGCTAAACTTCGCCAGAGGTATGAATTTAGTTTTTCTTTTTTTTTTGTTTTTGTTTTCTTGCTGAAATCTGTTGTTTTGCCTGAAACTCCCGTTCGCTGCTGTCCAGACTCGGGTTACTGTCCGTCGGAGACGTCGTTCCAATGTCCCAGCGGCCGCTGCCTGCCTCTGTCCTGGCGCTGCAACGGGCAGGTGGAGTGTCTCGATGACGACCTCCATTCAGACGAGGAGGACTGCGAGGATTATGTCGACTACCCGGAGCAGAGACCTTTGACCTACACAGACAGGAACACGGGCCGGGACCCCGAGAAAGGCAGGACCGTCGACAAAGGCTGGGTGAGGTCGACGGAGCGTTACATCTTCCCCGACGACTGGTCGCTGCTGGGTGATTCGGGCCGGACCAGTCCGGAGCAGCCCACCCAGAAGGAGCTGGTCGCCACTCCCACCCCCATCGAGTGGCCCTGCGGGGGGGTGCTTCAGACCTTCTATGGCACCTTTTCCTCTCCGTCGTCTGAGGGCGGCAGGATGCTGTGCGTCTGGACACTGGACCCGCAGGACTCGCGGCCGCTCAGGCTGGACCTGCAGCAGATCGTGCTGGGCTCCTGGGACACACTCACCGTCTACAACCGAGAGGGGGGCAAAGGAGACATCATCAAAAACGTGAGTTTATGTCACGGAAAAACTGCAACCAGATGTTTGTAATAAACCACACTGTGTTTGTTTTTAATATCTTTGTTTATTTGTTATGTTGCTTTGCTAGGGACTGGAGCTGTTGCAATAAACAATAAATCAATGAGTCACATAATAACTTAAAACAAAGTCAATCATTTCCATCTGCATGATTGGTTGTTTTTCTCTTTTCTCTCTTTCTACTAAAAACTGGATGATAAAGTCTTCAGTTTGCTGCTTTGGTCCATTTTTAAAGGACAGTTTTGTTTACACAGACTTCATAATTCATTTTATTTGTTGTTTCTGTTGTTTTAATTTATTTGGGATATTTAAAATGTCTTCCAGTTCCAGAGTTAAATGTTCTTTATACTTTAAAGTGTATTGATTATTGAGAATGTATTTCATTACCATTGTATTACTTGAAGATGGTCTCAAAATATCAATATTATATGCAATATTTATTGCAATGACTTCTGGGACAATTTTTCATTCAGCATAATTTGTCCTTGTGACAAACAATAACATAGACAAACTGAATAAATCAGCATAGTGTAAGTTAAAACGCAGCACGTATCCCCAGATGGTCTAAAATCTATTAACAAGTGAAATAGTAATAATAATGTAAAATAATAAAACACAATATTGACAACATATGCAAAAATCACACATATTTTGATGTGTCTCTGCATTCGAACAGATCACCAGTGCGTTGAATTACAAATCTGTCAAAGTGGAGTCCCACACCGGCCTCATGTCGCTGGTGTTCGAGAAGGCGGCCGGCTCCGCGGGGACCGGCTTCAAAGCCACGTTCCACGTGGGCAGCTACTGCCCGCCGTGGGAGAGCCGGTGTGGCGGCGCGGCGGGCGGCTGCTTCACCAAGGAGCAGCGCTGCGACGGGAAGTGGGACTGCCCCGAGACCGGCAAGGACGAGCAGGGCTGCAGGGGCTGCAGCGAGAACCAGTTCGCCTGCGGCCTGGCGGGGCAGAGAGCGCTGCCGCCCAGCCGCTACCCGGGAACGCCGGTGTGCTACCCGGTGACGGAGAGGTGCAACTACCAGCTGTACTGCACCGACGGCAGCGACGAGAAGGACTGCAGCGTCTGTCAGCCCGGGACCTTTCATTGCGACAGCAACAGGTCAGAGTTCACACTGGACACAGAGATCTTTATAAACTCATATGACATGTTGGAACAAGGTCATTTATAGAATCGTCTATCATTTATCGTTACAAATTCCTTATAAAAATTTTGGATTTATTGCCTCGTTAAGTCCCAATTAATGATGTTTAAAATCCCGTAAAGCTGTACTTTTTGTCGAGATTTTCTCTTCACTCTTTGAATTGAAGTTTCAAACCGGTTGTTCAAATCAGTCATGTAATTACAGCCTCTAACGTAGCGCAGTGTTGAAATCGGTCGTTCAGCATCTCTTCATGGTTTCCTGTTGAGTCTTGCAGCGAACAAGTCGGCGGATGAATTTCCTCGTACTCCGGTAACACTCGGCCCTGCGTTCCCCCTGCAGGTGTGTGTTTGAGAGCTGGCGCTGCGACGGCCAGGTGGACTGTAAGGACGGCACGGACGAGCTCGACTGCACCGTCACGCTGCCCCGGAAGGTCATCACCGCGGCAACGGTGGGCAGCCTCATCTGCGGACTCCTGCTGGTCATCGCCATGGGCTGCACGTGCAAACTGTACTCGCTCCGGACCAGAGAGTACAGGTAACCTTTGACCTGTGATCCGCTTTCATCCCAGCTTGGCGAAAGAAAACCGGTTCAGCTTTTGGAATTTGATTTTAGTGTTTCAAGTTTGGAAAAATGGGGAAAAAAAAGTTTCCAGACTTCTTTGTTATTCCATAAATGTTTTGTCATTTCTTTGTGTTCTTCATTCTTTCTTTGTGTCTGTTCTGCCTCCATTCTGTTTATTTTTGTTGCCCTTCCTTCCTTTCTTCTATCTTGACTGTTTTACCTCCTTCCTTTCTTTGCTTGCGTCCTTCTTTCCTTCCTCCTTCATATTATTCCTTTGTTTCCTTACTTCCTTCTATTTTCCTTTCGATGTGCCCTTATTTTTCTTTCATTACTGTAATTTATTTCCTTGCTTTTTTCTTGAAAGAATTTCTAAACTCATGAAGACTCCAGTTATCATGTTTACAGGCCTTAATGCTGAATTCCAATAGAGTTGTACTATTATATTATTGTAGAATTATACTAAGATCCCTAAAAAGGCCAATAATGACTAATGAAGACTTCCAGAAAGACTTGGTAAAGATTTCACTCAATCAGAACAACTTGTATGCATATTCACTACACAAAACTCCACTGCTGAAGAAAAGGCCATTTTTAAGTTTGTTGACTAACATTTAAACAAATTCTGATGACTGAAATATCTGGAAAAACACAGAAAAGTTTAATTAAAATATGTCAGAGTCTTCTTTGATTGATCTTGTTAGCATGAATCAGAAATTCAGAATGTTTCTTATTAAAACTGCAGTTCCTGAACCACCTTATGATTGGGTTGCTAGTTTGAATCAGCAAACATTTAGTTTCCCATCAGACCTGCAGATTAATCCTCACAGTGGTGTCTGCTCACTCTGCAGTCAGTCACCTGAGGAAAACAGGAGAAGTTTGTCATGTTCTGGCTCGTCTCGGACCCTTGAGTCACGATGAGTGTGCTCATAGAAATGAACAGCACTTTTTACAGTCCTTAAGGCTTATGCAACCCTCCAAAACACACAAGCATGAAATTAGGTTATGAAACAAGGTTAACCACATGAGGACTTTGTGATTTCTTGAGTTGCATTTTCCTGTGGAACACAGATGAATCAAAGATGTGTGCTGACATTTCCTGACTTTGTGTGAACGCCTCTTAAAATGTCTGCGTTTCTTGTGGCAGCATGTTTGCTCCAATAAGCCGCTTGGAAGCAGAGATGATCCAGCAGCAGGCTCCTCCGTCCTACGGCCAGCTGATCGCCCAGGGCATCATCCCCCCGGTGGACGACTTCCCCACAGAGAGTCCTAATGAGGTCAGAGGGCAAGACATGACATCAGCTTTACGTCTGATAAAGATTCTCACATCAAATGTTGCTGGTCTTTAGTTTTATGTTGTGCTAAAACACACATTTGAAGTGAAAACGCAGGTGGTTGTGATGATGTCATGTCTGACCACTGTCCTCGTCTCCGTTTGCTCCTCCCATCAGACCTCGTCTCTGTCTTTGAGGGGAATCCTGCAGCTCCTCCGCCAGGACGCCTCCAGCTCGCCGCACCGCAGGCGCCGGCCGCGCTTCGTCCGCCGCATCGTTCGCCGCATGAGGAGGTGGGGCCTCATCCCCAGGACTTCCAGCAGACAGAACCAGACCTCCGGCTCCAACCAGCAGGAGGCGAACTCTGCCGCCCCCGGCCAGGAAGCGAGCCAGTCTGTCCTGGCGCGGTCGTCGCTGGCCGTGGAGGCCGTCAACCAGCCGGTGCCTCAGAAACTCGGCCTGCTGGCTCAGACTGAGCAGCAGCAGCAGCTTCAGGAGGAAGAGGCGTCTGCTCCCCTGCTTCCTCTCCCTCCTCCGCCCGTCTTCTGCGCCCCTCCCCCGCCATACGCCCCCCCGGCTCCCCCGCAGACCCCTCCGGTTACCGTCCCGCCCAGCAGCCCCTCCCTGGCCTCCATCTTCCAAACAATAGGCCTGAGTATCTCCCTCTTCAGAGCCTCGCCCCCTTCCTCCTCCTCCACCTCGTCCTCCTCCACCAACTACATGCCTCTTTCGGCCTCCCCTTCCTTCTCCTCTTCCTCCTCCTCCTCCTCAGACGACGAGGTGTTGCTCATCCCGCTGTCCGAGGACAACACCTCAGAGGACGACGTTCCCATGCTCACCTAACATGGCTTCCTCCTCGCGCCTCGTCTTTTCCTCCTCTTAACTACAACCCAGTCTTTCCACGTCTGTTTGACTCTGAGCACAGGAGCGCCCCCTAGCGAGACTCTTCCTCCCTGTGCACGTCCGGTGCCTTTTTAAAATGTTCCCACTTGTTGACACTTTAAACCCAATATTGGACTGTTTTCGAGGACCCTCCCTCAAAAATGAAAAATAAAAACGACGGCCATAGCTTGCGTACGTGGAGACGAGTTAGTTTCGTTTGCGCACTTAGTTAAACGAAGCTTGGCCTGCAGAGAGAAGGGAGACTTTTGCACAGAAGGATTTTCCCCCCCTTATCCAGCTACTGAGGCAGGCTACTGTCAGACTGAATGATGGCGTCTGTGTGACTGCAGCTGCGTGAATGATGTTGCATTTTAGTCTTGCGGTAGACGGGGTGACTGCGTGAACTTCTGCCGCTTGCATCCAGTCTGTTAGCCGAGGAAATATTAGCAGAAAACAGTCGTTTCCCCCTCCGTCTAAGTGCCTTTTGAGGAGTTTCCTGTAGACAGCTGAAGCGAATCAAGACGTCCTGGATTTTCGCACCGCACACAGAAACACGCGCGCAGGCTCGTATTTGCTTCACGTGGATGCACGTTATCATCGACACTTTAGCGGCTTTATTGTAACCTAGAGAAGAAGAAGAAAAAAAATTGCATGTGTACTACTCTGCAAGCTGGCAATAACTTTTCAAAATGTTGTTTTTAGTGCAAACCCGTCGAAGTGAACCCTTCCCGCGTGGATGAATGTAACCGACGAAAAGTAAACGATTTCATCGACAATCTCTTCGGTGCCTGACGTAGTGGCAGGTGTGTGTGTGTAAGTGACGAAGAGGGCCCCGAATCCTCTAGACGACCTCAGCATCTTACAGGACTCGATTGCTTTCTGACACAGGAGACTTGTGGCGTGCCATCCGTGTTCTTATCGGACATTTTAAAGGTGTTTTAATTTCAGAAAGCTCCAGATCTTTGTTGTTGTTGTTGTTGTTTTTTTGTTGTTGTTTTTCTCCCCGCCTCCTTTAAGTTCTTCTTGTGTTTTAATCTTTGCTTTGTTGAATGTATTAGGGTCGATGTGGAGTAGCCAGAAGTTTTCAAATTTGCAATGTATTTAGGTAAATAAAAGAGAAAGTGGTTTTATGATTTAATAAGGTCAACTTCACTGTATATAAGTAAAAATGTGGCTGAGATTAAACAATTTGCACTTTTATGTCGTGTATTGTTTGTTTTTTAAGCTGGGGGGAAGAGGAGTTTGTTCTCATGCTGCATTGTGCTTTGTATTCGGGAATCCTGCGAAAACAAACGCATACGGGTGAGTTAACTCTGTTTGGAAACGTTGGAAGGAAGACAGAAGCTTTTCAGGATAGATGGAGTCACATCTGTTTTCCAGCTGAGTAATGGAAACATCTGGAGCTGCAGATGTAAAAATCCAGGTAAGTGATGATCTCTGTCCGTCTCCTTCAAAGCATGTGGGAGCTAACTGGTTGATTGTATTTGAAGCTAAAAACTGCCTTCATTTATTTATTTGTAGAAACCTCTGAGCTGAAGTGAAGGAAGGCTTTTGTATAAATGTTTCAGCTTTTAATCCTGGACTTATTTTCACTCCAGTACTGTACACAAAGGCTCTTACAAGTAAACTATGCTAATGTATTCGCAGGAATATAAGTTGATAGATGATTTGCTACATTTTTAGCATGTATTTCAAAATCTCGTTTGTTTTCATTTTTCTAGAACTAAATATTGCAGATTCTGTGGTACTTTTTAGTTTTATATTTTTCCCACAGTGCACTTCCAGCGTTTCATCATGATACGAAGCCCTATGTTCTCGCAGATCTTTGAATTATCAAGATTTTTGTGTTGCTGTAACAATTTTTCTTCCACTGTTTCTCTGTATTTTGAAAAACGTTCCCACAGGACTCTGCTGCTGTGTTTTACTGTTCAATGTGGTGTTCATTGTTAATTTTCATCACCATCATTCATGCACTGAATTCAAAGTGCTTTAAAGAAAGAAAAATAGATTAAACACATTAAAAACTTGAACATCAAAAGGGGGAGGGGGGAGCATAAAATGCAAATAAAATCAAATAAAATGCTAAGAAATAAAAATGTAATGAAAAATCAATCTTTGGCTAAATGAATTCAAGAAACAAAGATGCTCAGAAGGTAAATGTAAATGTGTAACGACGTTCAGATTGCAGTGAGCTGTATTTTATTTATAAATCTTTATTGATTGGATGTTTAGTTTGTCACCGTTGACAGGTGTTCAGCTGCATCCTGATCAAAACTAAAAGTCAAAGTCAAGCTAGCATCTTTAGCCTCATCTTATTCTCCATCTCAGAAGATCTGTGCATGGATGCTGCTGCTGGTAGCCATGTTGGAGGCTGCAGCCAAACAGAGCCGTGTTTCTGATGAAGCTCGGGTCAGAGAGACTAGAGCAGCATCCATGCAGCCAAGAACCCAGCCCAGCTCTGGACACCAAACCAGACATTCGAGACCTGAAGTCAAACAGAGGAGGATGTTTCTGGAAAACGCATCCCGTCCTCCTCCCTTCAGCGTTTTCCAGCCAATCAGGATAAAAACCTGGAGAGTCAGAGAAAGCTGCAAACTGTCTGAACCGGAGAGCGAGAGGCTGGAGAAGGCTCTGGGAGAGGCTGAGAGGCTGGTGTCATCTTTACTTTCAGGTAAAAAAAACAGACAACAAACACACTAACGCATACTTAAAGGAAACTAACTCAATCTGTCTGATAGTGAACAGAACCGTGGGACCGTTACTGCTGAGCAGAGACGTCAACAAATACTGCAAGTTTGTCTGGAGGAATTCAAGCCTGCTGAACTACAACAAGTTAGTGCTTACTTAGTGCGTTTACATGCAAAGTATTTAAAATTCACTAAGAAATGCTCCAAAGATGCACAATTCCAGGGGACAAATATCATTACTCCAGATTTTTGTATTGAATTTAGCAGTAATAATTTTCTGATTCCAGGTGTGGAAGAGCAAACAGAAGCTACAGAACTGAAACGTGTCTGGACGTCACAGTAAGCAGTCAGTCCAGTCGCTCTGCTGTTTCTCTCCAGATGTTATCAAACTGAATATCCATCGTGTTTCTACCTTCCCTCTGCGTGAACAGATCCCAGAAGATCATCTGTCTGGATGCTACGTTTACCCAGAGGCTGACTCTCCTCGCAGGACCGTCCTCAGGCCAGAGGGAGTCGGACTTCCTGACACCGACTTCCTGATTTACATCCATGTACAAACCACTGACAAATGTAGAGCAGAGGTAAACATCCACTTCACTACATCTGATCAGAGTTTGATTGTATATTGGAAACGTTCTTCTTTCTATGTTTTTGTTGTGTCTCTAAAAGAATGTGATGCCACTTTAAATCACACAATAGATTTTTTGCCTAAAGCTGCAGAATGTATCAGATTACAGTATCAGTACCTCAACTGCAAAGGAAAGCTTGGATGTAATATTTGGCAGGATTTTATATTTCAAGCTACATCCAGTCAAACTCTTGTTGTCAATAATAACCAGATAAATGGACTCCAAAAACCCTCACCTGGTATATATTTGTAGTGTGTGAAATGCTGAGGCTCATAATCAATGTTTTGGTAAATTCAGTGTTGTCCTGCTCACTCAGCCTGGCGTCCTCGCCTACGCCGTCCACTGCCAGACGGACGCCGGGGGACGTCCTGTGGCCGGTGTGGTGGTCCTCTGCAGGGACAGGCTGAGCGGCGCCGCCTACAGCCACCAGGCTACAGTTCAGGTTTAAGCACAATTATGTATAATTTCACTTGTAATCTCCTGAGGTGATGTGTCTGAGCCGGTAAAGCAGAAATTAGGTAACTGTGGTTGTGGTGTCTGTGATTATCTGCTTTCCAGACTCTGATCCATGAGATGTTTCATACACTCGGGTTCTCCAGAGATCTCTTCAGCTCCTGGCAAGACTGTTCATCAGATCAAGGTTTTTAGAAAACATCCGTTTCTCTTCATGTGTCTTTTATTTTCTTGGAGGCTTGAAAAGCACAATCTATTTTAAAGGGGCAATATTATCTAAAGTTGACTTCTTTGAGCTTTACATCATGTTATAAAGTTATTTCCTCGTCAAAAAACATACTGGGAGTGTTGCCTTGATTCTTTAATGCATGTTTGAGAAATAATTAATCTCCATGGCAACCACTCAGCTGTGTAAAACGCCTTCGAGGTGCGTCTCAGCTTCAGTCCTGCCCCACTCGGCTCCTTCAGACTAGCCAGGAGCAATTAGCAAACACCTGTTGGAACTGCAATGCTGGTAAAAATGTTGCAAAGATATTAATAGCGGAGCAAAGTAGCGATTACTTCCTGAAGGTGGCGTTTAAGAATGCAGGAGCTTCTTAAAGAGACAGAGACCCAATTTCAAGGCGTTAAATTACAAAATCAGGTTTCTTTTAAGTCATACTTGATATGCAAAGTATACAGCATTTTTATAGCAGCTGAAGTTAACATAGTCACTTGATTACTTGGAAAGCACATCATACTGCCTCTTTAAAATTAGCTGCTTTAATTTAATTTTAGATAAAATCACATTCACTTTTGTGTTTCTTTTCTTATGCAGGAGCTTCATGTTCTCCTCGAAATAAAGTGATTCACTCAGACGGATCAGGACAGACGAGGATTTACACTCCAGCCATCGTCTCGGCCCTGCAGAGACACCTGATGTCCTCTGACCCTGAGCTGGGCGGGCCGCTGGAGAACCTGGTGCTGAGAAGGTCAAAGGTCAGCATCACATTTTAACACCTCCCTGACTTTAACCTTCGCTCCTCAGGATGCGTCTGCAGGCAAAGCTTCCTCCCACTGGGAGTCACGGGTCCTGCAGGGATCCATCATGGCGGCGGCGCTGGGAGACCCGACCACGGTCCGGATCGACCCGGTCACGTTGGCGGCACTGCAGGACATGGGCTGGTACTCTGTGAACCTGAGCCGGGCTCAGAGTCTGGTCTGGGGAGACGGTAAGAAACGACATGAACTGACTAATCTGCAGGATTCAGGTTGAATTTTATTTAATTTTATCAGGTGAAGGAGCCAAATTTGGTTCTCTGTCGACCTGCAAGGACAACTCCTCCACCTTTTTCTGCTCTGGAAGGTAAAGTTGGAGCTTTGCATCTGATTGCAGCAGGAACATCAATTATTTTCACACATGTTTTTCCTGATTGCTCTTAGTGGAGTTGGATGTCACTTCCTTCACCTCCACAAAGGGAAATGTCAGACGGATCCGTACCTGGAAGGCTGTCGGGTCTATAAGCCGCTGGAGAACGGAGTAAGTCGTCATCTTTAGCAAAAAGGAAATCATTACTTATTTCCCTTCTGTTTACTTTTATTATACTTTCCTTTTTCCTTCTATCCACATATGTGTTTTTAAGTTGCTGAACTGTCGCGGTTGGTCCTGTTACACCCGTTAAAGTTCTTTTCTTTTTGTTTCGTATAATTTTCTTCTTCCTCAGAGTGAATGCTGGAGGAAAGAAAACACGAGATGGTGTCCTGCAGAAAACTGGAGCGGAGAGATGTTTGGCTTTGACAGCCGCTGCTTCTTCTCCAGCCTCAGCAGACAGGTGTGTGTGTGTGTGCGTGTGTGAGTGTGTGTGTGTGTGTGCGTGTGTGTGTGTGTGTGTGTGTGTGTGTGTGTGTGTGTGTTTCTGCGATAAAACATTAAAACCTTACAGGATGATAATGTCAGAGGAAAATCAAAATGCAATTCCCAGAAGTCCAAACTTGGTTTTAGGTGCTTAATTAAATATTTTTATTACATCCTCTATTAGATCTTCATTCAATCAATAGTCTCTGACCTTGTAAGATATGGAAAAAGAAGAGTGAAATTAAAACATAAAATCAGACAAGAGATTGACATTCGCACGCACAACAAATCTAATGGTTTCTATTAATTAAAAAGTAACACCTTGTCTTCAGTTTATGTTTTTGAGCATATAAAGGAATAGATCTGGTAGTATTTTAAATATCGTTCCAAATACTCTGACTGAAAAAGAGAAACACTCAATTCTTCTTTTGCTTTAACATCATTTTCTCTTCCCGTCTTTCATCTGAACCAGGTCGGTGACGTTTGGACCAGCAGCTCTGCAGAGGGTCGCTGCTACAGACACAGATGTTCTGGACCCAACAGGTACCAGATCCAGGTGTCTGGCTCTGAATGGGTGGACTGCCCAGCAGGGGGCGCCGTTCAGGTAAGATGACCGCAAATGCAGCTTCTGTGGGTTTTTCTAAAAATGATTCTTTTGTCAAATAAATGAATCTAACTATGAAACAAACATAATCTCTTCAAGTAAAGGAAGGTATTTTTGGTCTCAATAGAGTTAAACTTCTACACTATCATTTTATGAAATTTTATCTGTAATTTAAAAGTTGTGCCAGCATTGTACATGTGTGATCAAATAGTTTAACACTAACAGATGTGTTTTACAATTTTTCCTCTCCTTTTATTTTAAATATCACATTTAATATATATATTTTTTATATATTTTTGAAAACATTGTCTTATTTTACTAATGAGTATCTCCAAAGTAATAATAATAAAAAAGCAAAGAACAAAACATGCAAATACCATTTTTGTTCCAAGATAAACTCACATGCAGTAAAGTGCCGCTTTTCCTCAAATAATGTTTTTGTCAAAACAGGTGAGAGGTTTTTATCTGCAGTGAAAAAGCTTTAGGACTCAGTCTGGGTCTTAGCGGTTCTTAGTTTCACCCCAGACATCAACTGGGGATGAAAGATGTTCATATAAATTCCATATATGTGCAAATAAAACTTTTATAAAGTATTACATGTTTTTATTGGTCTTTAGTTCATTATGGAAACATAAGAAATGTGTGTCACCACTGAGACTTTTGGCTATAACTCCACATAAGTATAAAGTTTAGAATAAAAACCTAAACATGATGTGTTCCTGTCCTCTCAGGTTAAAGGGTATGGAGGGGAAGTGTTTTGTCCTGACAGACGGTTGTGTCTCTACTCTGACGTTTCTCCTCCTTTAGACAGAAACTCATCCTCTGGTTTCCTCACATGGTAAGTATGACTTCAAACAGAGACTGTTCTGCTCTTCAGCATGATGCTGCCTCTACTAAATGAATTTATATGGTTTCTGTTCAACAGTGGTCCTGATGGGACCGTCATTTCACCCCAGGATGTGACCTGGTCTCCTCTCAGGTCAACTGTACAGACCATGTCGCTCTGGTTCGGTGCTGCTGTCTGCGTCTCGGTCGCTCTGCTGGTTTCGTACTGGAAGTGTAGGACCTGCATGTTCAGGAGCAGCTCTGTGGCTCCAGAGGATCACCTGTAGAAAACCCGACTTAAAAAACCCCCCAAAAAAACAGAACCAGAATCTGAGATATTTTTAAAAAATGACTGGATGATTTTAATAGGTTGTTTATTTCTCATTTCAGTGGCAGTTAGTGACAGTTCAATAAACACACTGTGAACCTGACAGTGCAGTGATAAATGATAGTAGTTAAACAACATTTAGAGGGAAGAGAAGACTTCAAGCTAATATATCACTTTTTTTTTAACAAAAAATGAGCACAATAACTCACAGATGAAGATGGAATCACTGTTGGTAGCATCTGCCTTAATGTGTTTGTCTATTTTGGTTTCTTCTCTGCAAAATGCTACTTTCTTTCATAAGGTGCTAAATAAAAGAATCACATAAGCATGAAAACAACATTCTGAGCAAAAAACTATTAATACGTATGTGAATATTTTGTGAGCTCAACAAATTTGAGTCATTAAATGTTAGAAATGTGATTAAGAACAAAGTCAATACAATATATTACTAAACATATTTTACATGTAGCCAAACAAGCTATAGAAAGAGTTTTAGTGTCCTATCAGATAATAAATCTCCCTTTAATGCTTCATTATGTAATCTTTCAAATGTGACTGACATACTGTAAACGTATCATAACTAAAGTTTTAAAGCTGGAATATTCACAAATGACGCAAACATTTTCTGTACATGAAATCCTTTTTAACATGTCCTAAACTCCAGAAATCCTCCTGTATGTTTCTGGTGAATCTTCCCATCAGACAAACTGTCCTCCATCACTTCCTCCACACGGGGATGCAGGTCTGCCTCGGCGCCACACCGCCGGGACAGATCCTGTACGGCGAGCTGCTCTTGCAGCACTCACTCTTTGGTTTCAGGCAAACGAAGCAGAACGTCAAGCGACAGCGAGGACACGTCACATTTTTGCAGTACATCCGGTTGTGCTCCACCTTCATGCCGCACACGGGACAGGCCCGGATGGAGGGGCAGCTGGTGACGCCCTTCACTTGGGGCAGGCTGACGTCTTTGCACTTCTTCAGCAGCTGCAGGTCCCTGTTGATGCAGCCGTCATTGCTGCAGCGATCCGACCGAGGCCCCGAGCCTTTCCACTCCTTCTGACACTGCCAGCAGAACTGGTAGGTCTTCTTCTGGTCGGCGGTACAAATGACACACTGGACACACAGGTTGGACAGATCCTCCCTCTCCACGGTGGTTTTACATTTTGGACACTGACGATGAAAGGAGAAAAGGCTCAACCGCTGAGTTTCAGTGTTTTATTTAGTTTAAAAAGATGTGTGGACCATTTGTCGACTCACCGACTGAACCTCGCAGTACTCTGACACAGACAGGGAGGCCATCTTCTGCTCAAAATACTCCATTTCATCAACGCTCAGGTCAGCCAGTCTGCGCACCTCCTGGTATGACCAGGGCTTGTTGCACAGCTTGGTTCCCTCCAGCACTGCAGGACATCTGAATTTATGATTCCCCTTAAAGAATAAAACATGGTTCATTTGGAACAACAGGACAAAACTTTATTAAAAACCAGACTTTGTAATGTCCCTCGGCTGAGGGGAAACCCCAGGTATGGGGCCGCCAATAATTTTGTTGCTTCTCAACCTTTATTTAACTGAAGTCTAACTGTGACTGATTGATGGGTGGAAATAAAACACATGAATTAAAAGCAACACATTTAAAGATGTATATTGAAATTTTTTTCTTTAAAAATATATAGTGTGAAATCTCCATCTCTGAGGGAGTTGAGAGAAGCTGATAAATATTTAGTCTTTAAGTGTTGAATATCTGTAAACTGTATATCTACTCCAGCTTGTCAATAGTTTCTACATTGTCACAAAGTTTTCAGACGTCCTTTAAACTTATTCTTACTACAACGGTTGATGTGACTTTTCACATTTATGTGAACTAAACTTTCGGTTCCAAATGTCTGCAGATAAATGCTTCTTTTTTCTTTTCTTTTTTTGCAGATGCTTATCTCTACAGGAGATGTCATAATTTGAGAACTGCACATCAAATAAATTTTTTAACCCAATAATTTGATTAGGATATTCAGAATTATATGAAAATATGGAGAGAGTAGTTTGTTTTTCAAAATTTCTAATATAAAACATAGCTGTTTTGATCATATCTTTGATTTGGTATTTTTAGTGATGTCTGGTATTTATCTTTGCCTCATGCTTTGGTTCGTCTCTGATCGAACAGACAGTTTTCTAAGTTTGCATGAAGAGTCTTGAACGTACCTCGTCCAGCTGGCTGCGACACCACTGGGTCAGGGAATCAGGAGTGACTGCATGGCCGCAGGACATTTCAGCTCTGAGAGAATTAAAATCAGAAGCTGTGGAGATTAAAAAGTTGTACATCAGTGATGGTTGTTACCAATTTAAATAGAAAATGAGGCTGTTTGGGGCTCTTTCAAGTTACAGGAATGGAAAACAGCTAACACTGTTGGGTTTGGGGCCATAAGCTGCTGCTTAGTTTGCCTTGAGGTTGTTCTGCATGTCATGTTGTTTTACAGCTGAATCACAGAAAAAGAAAGACGTTTCTTACACACTGGATCCAAATCATCTCCCCTGTTCACAAACTTCAGAGTTTTGTCAAGTGGGTCGTATTTCTTCTCCGGTGCGTCCTGCTCTTGAATGCTCATGTTGATCCTAAGAAAAAAAAAAATCAAACATAATTGATGCTGTTGCACATAATAAATACAAAACAGACTGACTTAGAGCTCCAAACAGATTTGTTACTGTAACAGTTGATTTGTACAAAATGAACTAGTTCAAAAGTTTTAAGACACCCCAGTAGTTATGAGATGAAAAATTGGGAAAAATCTATTTAAGGAATCAACTTAATAGCACTCCACATACTTAAAATGTATTCTCTTAGATTTAAGACTCTGAATGTGTTTTTAAATGCAAAAACACATTCAGAGTGCTTTTTAATATACGCATTACAAAACCAAATGTCAGCAGTGCCTATGTTTTAACACCCGCAAGACGTTATGTGTTTAAAACAAGTTTAAAATGGTCTGTAATCTCCCTACATTGAGACAATGACTTTCAGAACACACACAAAGCTGACATGATTTGAATACAGCTTTTATAGTGGAACTGTGATCATTTACCACTAGAAATAAAAATAAAACAGTTTTTGGTATTTGTTTAAATCTCAGTATATTCTAAAGGGGACAGCTTGACTCAAATAAACTACACAAAATGCAAAAATAGAGTCTTTTACGCTGCTGTGCTTAGTTTTGAAACTTTCTGAGCTGATTAACTGTAAACAAAACTTATTCACTCAGGGAAATACCTAACTCCTCCACACTGACATTGAATTATAGAGATAATTTCCTAAACAGGCACATAATTTGAGTTATCTTAATTTGGTAATAAACAAAACAAATGTCATTAACAGAACTGGTTAAAGATTTGAAGAAATGAGAAAACAACCTTAAAAAGACCAAAATAAAGCTCTTATGTGAAGGTAGCTGCTAAAAATGAGATGAATACATTTATTCAGAGCTGAGCAGCTATAATTTAGGTTTATACAATGCTGTCCATACATTTAATATATTAATAACTATAAATGCGTTTAGCTGTTTTACTTACCTTGTGCTCAGTTTGTAGCTCTAACTTCCCCTTTAACTCTTTGTTAAAACCCGGAAGTAGATCAGCGACCCTTAAAAACGTAGTTCTGGAGAAGTATTTCACCCAGGTTTTCTGTGAAGTTTTTAAAAGTCTGTCCAGCAGCAGGTGGTTCTGTTGGTTTCGGCTTTCTTCTCCTCTTTCTTCCTGTTTGGACTGATAGTGAAAGTGAAAGACAGCAGCGTTTTAACATTCAGTCTGCCCGCTCGGTGAGTATCCTCGTATTTACCTCCCTTCGCTTTACACACGGTTACAGTTATCACAGCTGTTATCTGAGCAATCAGGTCTAGTTTGCTGCAGTCGCTTTGTGATAAAGTTTATATATTTTTTTCTGCTTTATATTTGTGTATACAGTCAACTTGTTGAAATAACGGAGGAGAAGCTGCGTGAGTTTCAACGACACCCCCAAAACACAGCAGCTGCTTTCACTGACCTCCAATCTGTGCTCTCATTCATATCGGGTTAATTTACACCAAAAATGTACTAAATATTTGACCGTGGTTGTAATATGAGCGCATAAATCGCATTTTATGACGCCGTTATCATTTTAGGCGGGATAATGCTTATGGTTGTTAGCCGACTGGTTGGCTGATCGTTATTTTTCAGAGGCCGACTTTTAAAAATCAGTTTATAAAAAACAACTATCTAAAAGTTTAAATGAGCATTTGTTTGCACATTCTTGTTTTTCATCACCTCCAGTGTTTCCAGATATTTCAAAAACTAACTTCATGCGCTTTTATAAAAGTTAACTATAAAGATAAACTTTTGGGAAAGGTTGGTAAGAGTAGGCTACCCAAACATGAAGTGGAACTGCTGTAACATATTTTTACTCAAGTAAAAATAAAAGGCCATCCATAAAATTACTCCTGTAATTTTCACATACCTCACCTTAATTATTGGAGACATGTCCTGTAGTCTGATGAACCTCAAATTTAAGTGTTGGGCTATTTTTATGATTTTTAACCTGGTAACCAGCTATAGGGTACGGGAGAGGCAGCATCATGTTGTGGGGTTTTTCCTTCAAGAGGGAAAACCATGACATTCCGTGCTACATTTTTTACTGGTTTTCTAAATTATTTTTCCTGATCTCTGAAATTGTTTTATAGTAATACCTGTTTTACCTTCTTTTTGTCTTGATAGGATGAATCATTGTATGTAAAAAAAATAAAAAAAAACCCAACAAAACATTCAAATGCCACGATGTCCAAACCCCGATTCAACATCAAAACTAAATCATTACACTGTAATGAAATTCAGAGATAAACTCGATAACTTGTCCATCTCAGGTGGGTGAGGCTCAGTAAGTCACAACCATTCAGATTCAGTTTGTTTATAATATTGTGAAAGTGGTTTTGTTTCTGGTGTGTCTGTAGATTACCAGGGCCTGAGCAGTCCTGGTCTCACCTGCTACCTGAACAGCGTCCTGCAGGTTTTATTCATGACTGAAGAGTTTCGGGAAGCCGTGAAAAGGTTTGGGACCTCATCACTGTCTTACATTTTAAAAGAAGCCAAATCAAAACCTTATAGTGATGATAATTATGTCTTTAGTGCCTGTTTACAGCAGGTCATGTGTTCTTCCGATCCACACTCTGTTTAGAGGAAGCAGATTATGGCTGTTTTTACAATAAATGTCACTTATAATTTTTTCATGGGTTAGAAAAAATGCATTTATGAACCATATGAAGTTTACAAAGTCATAAGCAAAAGGTTAATGGATGACAAGTTAAGAATAAAGATGTTGATTCAAAGTCAAAACAGGTGACACTTGCAGATTGTAACTTTAAGTGATAATATTCTGTGTTTGCTTTTCTCCTAATTGTAGAGATTGGAGTAAAAGTCCAACAGCAACCATTGATTTCCACCTGGGGGAGCTGTTCCATGCTTTAGAGGGAGACGTGGCCAAAACACACAACATCATAAAAGCATTGGGCATCAAAGACGGTGAGTTTGGATCCAGAAGTAAAGTCCTGAGAAATATTGAAACATTTTTTAAATTATTTTGCTCATTTGTGTTTTAAGTTTTTGAACAACGTGACGCTGCTGAGTATTTTGAGAAGATCCTCTGTCGTACCAATCCAAACGCCTCTGAGGTAGAAAATACACGATATTTATAATTATTATCAAAAATACAAGATGGTATTTACTTCATATATTAACAGTAATATATTGCAGATGAATAATATAAACTAAAAAACTAAATTGATTTGTCACAAATATACATTTTATACAAATTTACATTTTTGTGATGTAAAAATATGAAGTCATTTATTTGAAAGAAATAATGACAAAGCTGCAGTTACCTTGTTGCATGGATGCGCACACCTTTAGGCTGATCCTTAGAAGTTTTGATTTTATTTTATTATCCATCCTATTAGTTTTACTGAATCTGTTTAACTGTAAATAATTTTTATGGACTTGGTTAGATTTTCCTATCATCTTCTTATTTTTCCTTATTTACATAAAAAGTGGTAGCTTTTTAGCATTTGATAGTTTTGTATCTTAAAGTAGAATCCATTAATACTGTGTTCTTTTTAATTTTTAAAGTGTCACTAACACACCAGTAACTTCCTTCTTCTGTTTAGATATTCAAAGGTGAGCTGAATCATAAAACCACGTGTCTAAACTGCAAGATGACAACCGATTCATCAAACTTCTTCTGGGTTTTACCGCTGTCAATGGGAGACTCAAAGTCCAGAAGCTACAGTGTGGTATTATTGTTTTCATGTTTTTCTCACTTTCTGGAGCAAAATAATCTGCAGGATTAACCAGGCTTCTCTGTTTCCAGCTGAAAGGCTGGAGGAGTTTTTTTCAGGCACAAAGAGTCAGCAAGGACAACCAGATGTTCTGCAGTGGCTGCAATCAAAAGCACGACGCCGACATTGTAAGTCAGGTTTTGTTTTTCAGTGTTTTCACTGCAAATGGCAGCCGTCTCCGCTACATGCTGCTGTTTTGATCGTACAGGAGTACGAGATGATCCACTGTCCAGATGTTCTGACGCTGCTGCTGAAGAGGTTCTCCTTCGATTATCAGCAGAACCGTTACGTCAAGCTGCACTGCAGAGTCGATGTGGCCCAGACTTTAGAAGTCAAGGTATTTACCAGTATATTCACACATATTCAGTTTCAGCTTCTTTTTATTTTAACTTGATGCGTTTCTACTCTCCAGAACTGCAGGTACGACCTCTACGCCGTGGTTCATCACTTCGGTGATCTGATGGGAGGTCATTACACTGCAGACGTCAAATCCTTTGAAACTGGAAACTGGTACTGCTTCAATGACAACACTGTTAAATCTGTAAGTCTGGTTTTTGTTCATAAATAGTTTAATTTTTAACAATGTGAAGGTTAAATAATGTGTTTAAAATCTTGCAGATCAATGAAGTTTATGTTAAATCTGGACAAAACCAAATAAGGTAAAATAACTTTAACACAACAATGATGGATATTTTCTTTGAAAATCTGTCCTTGTTCTGATTTCTGTTTTTGTTTTTCTTTCACTTCTATCCATTGAAACAGATCATCAACAGCTTATCTCCTGATGTACAAAATGGGTAAGTTTGAAATTATTTAGTTTGTATTTAACCCCCAATAATCCTTGAGGTTTTAGATTTCCCCTTTTTTTAGATTTCCACTTGAAGATTTGACATTATTACATTGCAACAATGATAAATATTATTTGTACTATTTTATCATCAGTGTTGTAGGTCTGGTGGTCAGAATTGCATGATTGCTTTGATGCTTATTAGAGGTCTCAATAAAATTAATTAATTTTAAAATAAGTACTAAAAAGGTTTTATTGACCCAAATGGGCAAAACCTGTTTGTCCCAGAGTCGGAATTATTGGGCTTGACTTGATTTCTTTTATACGAAATAGGAATAATATTGATGATATTGAAAACACGGCGTTTAAAAAAGTCAAGTGGGAGGACTCCCCCTTCTGGCCACTCTGTAGAATGCAGGCGCTTCTGGCATGAACTTGATCTAAACTCGCTGGTATGAGAACAATTATCCTGCTGCACATGTGTAGATGGATAACAGAGCATTTTAAGATGTTTCCCTTCTCTTTGTTTCTATTGTTTAAATAGGCCACATGCAGAAACTACAGCATATGATAAGCTTGTGTTACCTAAACAAAAGAATGAGCATTTCTTATCAAACCCTACTTCCATTTTTGTTTTAATCCTACCAAAGCTTTTTTTTTTTTGTTGGAATAAGACGCCCTCTACTGTTTGTTTTTATTAAAAACTGTGTTTCTGTTCAAAGTGAGCGGACGGCCCAAGGAGACTGATGGGAGCGCTTTGGGAGGTCGTGGTCGTTCACCTGAAACTGGAGACAGATATAATGAGGGAGAACCAAGAGACAATTTCGTCTTTGAAGATTTCCTGAAAACTGGAAGCCATACAGGAGAAAACATGCAGCGTTTAAACAGTGATATGACCAGAGATGATGAGTTTAAGAAGAAACGTTCAAACTCCTCCAGAGGAGCAAATGAACAATCAAACCAAAGAGCCGCACCAAGGAAAACACAGGGATTCATGTGGCTACCAGCAGATACTGAAGCAAAGGATTCAAATGAGGAAATATGTTATAATAACACAGATAAATCCTCAGACTGGATGTTTCATCAAAGCTCCACCTCTCCTTTTAAAGGTGGAGGAGTGAATGAGTCCAGAGACAAACTGGGTAACTATCAGACAAACAAACATCTTTATTATCACAGCCCTACAAAAGGAAGAGTTGAGTCTGGAGGAACCACAGATGTGCTTTATTACGGGGAGGATCCATCTGTGGCATCAACACAAAGAAATGACCTGAGAGTTTCTAGAAAGACTTATAACAATGGTGTTTACTCTTCAGTTTTATCACATATAGGAGCCTCACAGTCTCTCAGAACAGAAACTGGATCCAGTGGTTTGCAACATTTTAGGACGTCAAAAAAAAGCTAGCAGGGAAAAGAGAGAACTGGTACGACAGATGGCAGCTTGAGACCTAAAACCCTGGAAAGGAAACACTTTTGTAGCGCAGGCAAAAGGAATAAAGCAAAAAAACAACACCGGAAATGAAAGAACCCATGTTTATTTTAAAGTAAGGTTTGAAATATTTCATTTAGTGTTGTCAATTTCTGACAACACTATGTCTCATAGATTTACTCTTTGAATTATCAACGATTTTCTCTGAAGTTAATATTCACTCAGGGGGTGATTGAGCTATTAAAACAGAAATCTGCATTAAACTATTAATTATTTGTTCTAGTAAATGTCTTGTATTTTACAGATGTTTCTTTGCCACATTATGAATGTCCTTTTGAATTAGTTCTTTCTTTCTCTGTTTCCTTGTTCCTTATGCCTGAACCATATATGTCTGTTGGCTGCAGCTTTTCTGTACTCCTGCATGCTTTCCCTCAGATCCCACACTTTAAACACCCCTACCTGCTACAACTTGCAGACTGAGTAGAAGACAGTAAAGTAAATGAATGTGTAGATCTTGAACCACACCTCGTCAATGCAGAAGACAAGTTCTTACATAAACATATACACCGACGGTTACGGGACAAATGCCACGCACATCTTCGCTTTCAATTGAGATCACTTCTTAGGTTTCAAGCCCAGTTCCCAGGTAAAAACATCACTACTCCTTTAGATGTTGATTTGAGAATGAAGACCCAATTTAAAGTTATGCTTGTTGTAGGATCAGAGGAAGAGATCTGAAAGTGTTTAGATAAAATTTTTTCTGGTTGTATGCTGACAGATTGTCTTTTCTAATCAAGAGACATGAAAACACCTTATTTTTTCAATGAACCACTAACTCTCATGATAAAACCTAACTTGATTTTTCTCACTTCTTTTTGATCAGTGCACTATAAAATAAATAGCTGAATAAACTTGAGGTTAAGACATCAGGACTATGAAAGCTACAGACCTGCAGTGTTTCTTTAATGTTTATGGATTAGAGCTAACTGAAAAGCAGGATAACACGCTACTAGACAATAAGGAGAATATAAAACATCTCTTAAATTAGTACTGTAAATATCTACCATACATTATTTTGATATTTTAATAAAAATCACTGCCTGCTACTAATCGGGTATCTTTTAGAGTTATTCAGTTTAAAAATGTCGGTAAAGAATAACCTAGAAAACATGCTGTATTTTCTTCATGTTAACCAGATTGCAACATGAAAGATCCAACCTCATCAGACCTCAAGCAGCCACAAGAAACAATATTTTATATTGTATCGAATTTATTGTAAAACAAATGTAAAATTACAGAAACTGAACATGAAAAGAAACAGCAGTTCAACCTTGCAAAGCTCCATCTAACAGACAGAACAAGTAGAAAGGTTTCCTTCACATGAGGCACTACCAATGGGCCACCAATCCATCTTCTCCAGTCATTGAATTAATAACGGGTGCCTCCAAAGTCAAATCTACACATTAAATTTAATATTATTCTCACCCTTGCCCTCCCCTTATACACCAGTCATAACACACGTTCAGTTTTAGCCTAGTAAAAACCAACCCCTTGTACTATTTGCTTTGTACGGAGGGTCTGTGCTCTCGGCTGTCAATAAACGATTGCTTCCTGGAGGTGTGGGCTGTGTTGAGGTTTTAAATTTTACCCAACTGCTAAAAATTGACAGTGACATATGCAATACGCCAGTTTAATGCTATGAAGCTTACATGAAACAGCGTGCACTGTAAACAACCATCCTCCATTGTGAAGAGAGAAGTACTTGGCTGTATGAGATGGCTGTTAATGTTGCTTCAGTATCTAGAAGTGTGGCTAATATGGACTCAACAGCTTTTTTCACTTCCACTTCTGCCTTTGCTAAAACTACCAACAGACTACAATCTAAAATGGTGCAGAAAATCAATGTCATTCTTCACAACATCTCCTTCTGTTGGCCTGATTGAAATTCTACCAGGGGAATCAAAGTAAATGGGAGAAATTCCAGACTCTCTGTGAAGTGAGTTTTTATTCGAGCAGAACAGCGCAATAATACAATGGCCAGGCTATTTCAGTTTTGTTTTACTGCTTAACTATTTTCCTGTCTTCTGTTTAGATTGCAGATTATCAGTCAGAGTACTTTAAAGAAAAATATGTTGGACAAGCTCCATTCTGTGTGATCTTAGTACACAACACATGTTCACTGTAGGACTATTACAGTCTAGCTGTTCCAAATGATGGAAAAACATGAGCACAACCAAATTAAACTGGAATCGCCCTTTAACGTCTTTTGCCTGAATTATAAGTTTATTACATGGAGCTTTTATATATTCTGCATAAAATATTCTCTCCCTCAGATCTGCTGGACTTAAAATCACTCTGCCACACAGTTATTCACCCAAATCCATCTATCATCTTTCTCTTTGAGAATTTGGGTTGTCGTCAAATTACCTATGTATATCTGTTAATGGTTCTCAATTTAAGCTGGTAAATACTCATTGTTAAAACTAATTAATTCTCTCAGATTTTCCATGAGTTTGAGTCTGGTTACAGTGCAGGGCCAAGAACCTGTGTTAAAATATTAGTCCTGAGATGATCAGAGAGCAGTAACTGGAGTGATTGCATAGCCACGAGCTTTAGAGTTTGAGATGCGACAGCATGACTTTCACAGTTTAACACTCCATACCTGCTACAACTTGCATTCGGACATAAAAACACAGGTCCTGAATAACAACCTGTCAATTCACGAGACAAGTTCAGACATGGTCACACATACTTTCATTTAAAAATGCACTAACGGGAGAAATGTGTAGCACGTCTCGGATTTCAGGTGCACGTTGGTGTTATTTCAAAATACTGATGAGAAGGGGCTGTGTGAGCCAATCACTCGCATCCATCTCAGCGTATTTGTCTATTCATAAAGCTACTTTTAATAGGCTTAAGTCTTAAAAATGTTGTGTAAATTGTAAACTCATAGCTTCTAATATAAAAAATTGGTAAATTAAACTAATAAAAAGTGATTCACAGTACAAAAAACAACTAATTTGTTTGGTTAAGTCTCTAAATGGTCCTTAAGTGTGAATGTGTGTATGATTGTCCATTGTGTCTGTGTTACCCTGCGATGGACTGATGATCTTCAGCAATTGATAAACCAATAATTACTAGAGATTATTTATTTCTTTACATTAAGATGCCATTCTTATTCTCTTCTCCCCTGCATATAAATTTAAAGTGGCTGAAAGACCCCGAATGTTCACGAATGAAGCATCTCTTGGATTAAATGGGAAATGTTTGTAGGGAAAACTGTGAAAGTACCCCCCCTTCTGAATATAAACCCACCCAGACCGACAGAAGGAACACATAATCACCAGATAAGTCACACCGTCTGCAGCTACTTCTGTTCAGTTTCACTAAACTGCAGACGAGAAACATAAATCTAATCTTTTCCCCTTCCTAAGCCTTCCAGATAATCCTACCTTTTTAAGTTTTCCATTTCCATTTCCATCTTTACTCCACAGGCTTTATTCTAGCAACTTGTTTTTAAAGCTTCAATCTAGAACATGCAGACAGTTTACATATAAGACGTAAAAATCTGACTAATCCTCAAATCGACAGAGAAGGACTTTCAATTCTGAAATGATAACTATTTCATTTAGAGAGGAAAAACATTCTCCAATAAAAGTGACATTTCAACTCTTATTGCTATGTGAAGGCATCAGTTCTTTAGTTTCTGGAGATAAAATGTTTTACGTTATTTTTTTCCTTCTCTTGTTGCAGGTTGTGATCATCTTTTAAGCTGAAAACCTTATTTACATGTTGTGCTTCTATGTTTCAGTTTTAATTTGTCTCTCTTCACCTTTATCAGTTTGTAAGGAAGATCATGTAGATCACTAATATTAATGCTTTGACTCTGCTCTTAATCTCAAACTTCAAATATAAAATTTGTAGTATTGACAAATTTCCTGTTGATGTTCACAAATTATCTTGCATTGTGTTGCATTTTAGCAAATTTCCTTTGTTTAAATTGTAAAGTAGATAAAAAATAAGATGCTTTATAAATACAAAACACAAGATTCTTAAAAATCGGTCTACAAATGTTCTTACAGTTGACTCAATGAAAAAACAAGAAACCTTGAATATTTCTGCTGATCATATTTATTTGATTTGTACACTGCCCATTAATCAGTTTTATCACAATTAATGGAAGTGAATTATTACAATAACTAAATTTCATCCTTTGTCTGACACAAGTAAACATAAAAAAACAAGACATCTTTCTGTATAATTCACAGGACTAAATACAATACATAGTTCTGTTAAAATAAGTAAAAATAAATCAGCATAAACAACAACTAAAATCAGCCAAATTTTCTCTACTTCTTCTTTGAGCTTGAGTTTCACCCTCCCTATTACTCAGTTCATCATCTGAGTCAGTCTCAGGAGGCGGCTCTCCACCAGGCATTCTTAAAACCAAATGTAATTCGGACTCGTGTTGGATTCCATATTCAATCAGCCGTTTTGTGTCCTCCAGCTCCTTGCCATCAAAGATCAATCGTTGCTGGTCTTCTGCACACACGACAAACAAACACACTTAGAATCATAGTTAATATCATACAAATACACCAAAATAAACATTTTAAACAACTATCATAATATACACAATTATTAGGCCAGTAAATATTTTGACCAAATCATTTTCTTTAGTGATATTTTGTAACTCCAAGTTGGATCAACTTAAATGCTTAATGAATTTAAGCATAGCAAGATATATGTATATAGTGAGGGAGGATAAATAGGTCAACAATCTGTGTCTTGGTGTGTATAATTATTAGGCAGTTTTGTTTCTTAGACAGAAAAGAGATATAATTGGCTCTTAATAATCAAAAATGACCACCTGTCTGAGGGAGGCAGCAGTCCTGAAATTGTTCAGACATCAAGTTGTGATCAAAGACCAACGTTTTGTTGCAGACAGTCAACAAGAAATGTGTCAATAAAACAAGATGCACATCACCTTCCAGGGAGAACCGAGCGTGAAGCAACCAGGAATCCATTATTTTGAAGGCTGCACTGATTCTATTAATTTTGGGAGACCAGTCATTGGTCAATACTTGCAGGTGAAGCTGATCTGATCCCCAGATATTTCTTGGCCCAGTCTAGACGCTTCGTGTTCAGTAGTGGTCTCAGGTTTCAGCCTTCCTTACCGTGGCCATGTCAGGTTCTTTTTTAAAGAGACAAACCTGCCGATTATGATTTTGAGATGTGAACAAGAATTCTGTATGCAGTCAGAAACTCCACACCTTTTCTTCCTCAGCAAAGGTCTAAAAATCAGCCACAATCCTCTTCTGTGAAAGGGGTTTCATAAACCGATGTCCTGACTATCTGTGCTACCTCATCAGATTTTCCTACAGTAGCACGGATAGATGTCTATGTTCATCTGTCAGTGCTATGTGTCCAAAACTGCTACCGTAATGTTTACAAACTGAAAACTATAGCGGGTTGTTTTAATGTTAAATATCACCTGATAACGTTATTTGAGTGATGGGACTAAAGTGGAAGCTTAGTAGTTATGCTTAGCTTAGCATTGGAACAATTTATATACACGACAAAACAACAAGATCACAACGAAACAACAAGAACTTCCTTCATCTGAATATCCTACCTGTTTAAAATGAAAAGCTATAGAGGTGTTTGTAAGAATGAAACAGCATCAGACAGGGGAAACAGGTTTTTATTTAAATTTAATTCAACACAGACATCTGCAACTACAGGTCACAGCAAACTCGTCTTTGCACATTAATACATTGTATGTCTGTTATCAAATGCATCCACAATGTGTCCACTGAACTGCACAGGTCACAGTGCACCAGAAATGACAGGATGTGTTTAATATACACTAATATTACACTGCTATTACACAGCTTCAATATCTCACATAATATTAACACCAACATCCTCCATTTAGCATGGTTTAATAAAAAAGAGTTATCAAAGTAAAATATTTTAAGCCTATAGGGACAAAATAGCCCACAATGCAAAGTATTTTGTCCTGGTTAACATGATTGACACCAATTCTTGTTTACAGTATAGTAACGACGTTGCAGACGGCAAACTAAAGCCATAAATATGCTCCCAAGCTGCCTGTCATGTAACATTAAACCATGAAGTAATACAGCAGCTTAATGGAAGCCAGTTATTAAATAAATTAAATAAAGCTTAGTGTAATCTTGGATGAAATAAGACAGATTAAACGAAACTTCCAGATAAATTCCAGGATGATAAGAAATCTGCTGAGTAAGCAGTATGTGACGTAGCATCAATGTGCATTACCACAAGGTAGGACGGATTTATGGGTAGCCCAGATAGTTAGAACACCGGCCCACCAGGTCAGTTTTATAAAAATAAAAAACTGGTGATTTGGTCTTTTCTTCACCTGACCTGAACCTACTTGAGAACTTGTAGGCAGTTCATACAGAAGGTTTAGTGGAAGAAAACAGTCCAGCTCTATGAACATCATCTGAGACGCTGAACAAAAAGTTAATCGTTAACAGATTCAGAAACTGGTTTATTGCTGGGTTTTAAAAGAAGGGTGTCTTTATTGTTTTTTTTTTTTTCAAAAATATTTTTTACAACGTTTTGAGTTGTTTGTTTATAATTCTCTACTTAGATGAAAATAATTAAGTGAGAGAAGGAGAAATGTTTTTCATCTAAATCTGTAATAATTCTAATAATTGTGCAGACATAGACACTCCGCACAAAAAGCTAAAACCTCATGTTACTTTCTAAAACATTCATTTTTGAGGAATATTAACATTTTGATAATCTGTTAAAAAACCAGCCTCTTCCTCTATGCTTTGCTTCAGAGTTTTAATTAAATGTCACACACACACACACACACACCTACACACACACACACACACACACACACGCACACCTAAGTGTGTACGTGTGTGTGTGGTAAATGATCATTGGGCTGTTTTGCCTGAAAAGTCACAGTGAGTTTACCTGGGATTCCTTCCTTCTGAAATATCTTTGTCTTCAGCTGACCCACGGTTACGCTCTGCATCTCCTCCTCTGTGTTGCCGAGGTTTATCGTGAAAGTCCTCCCCGTTAATGTCTTAACAAAAATCTGGTAACCCATTCTGACGTTTCCAGATCTCCTGCAGCAGCAGATATGAGACAGAAAGTAAAATCTATGCTCAGTGTTGGTGCTTATTTTTATTCTAATATAATCCTTTATACTTTTCAGCAACCTGAATAAATAAAACAATTATATGATAACAGTTTTACACACATTAAATTCTTAATAAAAGAGGTTTAAAATGTTCTTCAAAACTTAGCAGATATCAGCATCGGATATAATTTTTTTTATAAAAGTATTACTGATTGCACTTTAAAAATTAGGTATCTTTATGTTATTAAAGGTAAAGTTTAAACAGTAATGATTTCTTGGTTAATGTCAAGTTGTCATAACAAAGACATTTTGAATAATGTCAACTTTGTATTAAAAGTGTCATAATTTACTGAATGACGCTTTATGACAACAGTCATAAATATTCATGAAGGCTTATTCATGTTCATGACTGGTGTTATGTCAGTCTTATTCACCCCCTTCAAATAAAGTGTTACCATGGTATGTTATGATGTAGACCCATCAGACCAAAAAATTTACATTAATCAATATTGACTCCTTAACATTGATTCAATATAAAATCAACACAAAAGTGCATGAAGACCCACTTTCAGATAATGGTTGAATCAACATTGATATAGTGTCAGTTACACGTTGATTCAACATGCGAGTCACCGACCAATATCAGGTTTCAACATGGATTCAATGTTTCTGCCTAACGTTGTTTCAGCGTTGTTTCACTCATATTTTGCTATCTGGGCTGTTTTCTCCAGAATACAATACAGGTCAAAAACAGAAGTTGAAGAATACATACTTCCTACTTCCTTACAACCACACGTTTTCTGGATGCTAAACTTTATGTAACAGACGCTAAACATCCCCGACTACCTGAACTCGTTTGACTGTTTACATGAAGGATTCTTAAAGAAAAACACAAAAATCACAAAAAAACAAAACATCAATAATATTCTAATGTTTCTGGTGAGTTGTCTAAAAGGAGAAACATGAACTTACCCTCAGCTGAGATTCAACACTTGAAGGTAATTTGTAAAGACTTTCACAGCATCTTCTCTAAACTTAGGTTGCTATTCGAGTGAGCTAAAATTTCTGAAAAGTTTCACTTTCTGTTGTAGTTACGCCCAGCCAGATGCTGCATTCATGATATGTTGAAAATATCGCTTTCAAAAGATTAATGTGGATTGTTGACAAAATTTATATTTACAGCCAGTAGAAAAAAGAAAAATAAAGCAAAAGGAAGCAATGCAATCTTTTTTCTGATAGTTAATTTTTGTTGACACAAGATACTTTTATTTTGTTCCTGACTGACGGTGTAAAATAACTGGTAGGTTGCTTTACTGCAGGGAAACAAACAAAGATCAATATTATCATAGTTGAACTGGTTCATGCGATTTCAGATTCACAAAGTCTCACTGTTCGTTTCTACCAACATGTTTTGTTTCCTGTGGCGTCTAGAAAACAGTAAAACTTTCTAACATTATTGATCTTGTCTTTGGAACTTCACTTTAAGGAATCTGTGTCAAGCTGTTGCCTCACTAACATCCACCAATGATTTCACATGATAGTTTGAGAATTGTTTTACCATCACTCTGACTTGTTAGTCCCAGGATATTTTGTTGCTACTAATGAAAAAAAAAAAAAAAAAAAAAATTTCTGTACTTTGTTCTACAAGCACAGAATGACATCGAGTAGATAAGAGGTTAAATGTTTAAACATACATTGTACGGTTATGGTGGCTCAGGAGGGAGGAGTTCGGCCCAGTTGTGTCCAGGGGTGAAACTAGTTTTAAATTCTTCCTGGTACGATGACAAAAATCGTCAGTGGCTCATTGTGCAAACCAAAACAAATAAAATCATAAATATTTTACTGTACATATATAAGCTGTCTGTGTGGATAACACAGAAAGTAGAAGCAATTCAAGATGTGTGAATTTTTTTAAATATATATATATATGTATATATATATATATATATATATATATATATATATATATATGTATATATATATATATATATATATATATATATATATATATATATATATATATATATATATATAAAAATTTCCCCTCTCACCCTCCGTGGGTGGTCTCTTTCATCCTCTGAGCTCGGGTCCTCTACCAGAGGCCTGGGAGCTTGAGGGTTCTGCGCAGTATCTTGGCTGTGCCTAGAACTGCACATTTCTGGACTGAGATGCCTGATGTTGTTCCTGGGATCTGTTTGAGCCACTGCTCCAGTTTGGGGGTGACTGCCCCGAGGGCCCCGATGACCACAGGCACCACTGTGGTCTTCACCTTCCAGGCCTTCTCCAGTTCCTCTCTGAGGCCCTGGTATTTCTCCAGTTTCTCATGCTCCTTTTTCCTGATGTTGTGGTCACTTGGTATTGCTACATCCACCACAACGGCTTTCCTCTGTTCTTTATCCACCACCACAATGTCTGGTTGGTTCGCCATTACCATCTTGTCTGTCTGGATCTGGAAGTCCCACAGGATCTTAGCTCGGTCATTCTCCACCACCATTCCCCCCACTTTGACCTCGGGGCTTCCAGTCCATATTCGGCACAGATGTTCCTGTACACTATGCCCGCCACTTGGTTATGTCGTTCCATGTACGCTTTCCCTGCCAGCATCTTGCACCCTGCTGTTATGTGCTGGACTGTCTCAGAGGCCTCCTTGCACAACCTACACCTTGGGTCTTGTCTGGTGTGGTAGATCTGAGCCTCTATTGCTCTGGTGTTTAGGGCCTGTTCCTGGGCGGCCAGGATGAGGGCCTCTGTGCTGTCCTTGAGTCCAGCTTTCTCCAGCCATTGGTAGGATTTCCTGATATCAGCCACTTCAGTTATTTGTCGGTGGTACATCCCATGTAGGGGCTTGTCCTCCCATGATGGTTCCTCCAGCACCTCATCCTCTATTCCCCATTGTCTGAGACATTCGCTGAGCACATCGTCCGTTGAGGCTTTGTCCTTGATGTATTTATGGATCTTGGATGTTTCATCCTGGACAGTGGCTCTCACACTCACTAGTCCTCTGCCTCCTTCCTTACGGCTTGTGTACAGTCTCAGGGTGCTGGATTTGGGGTGGAACCCTCCATGCATGGTTAGTAGCTTCCGAGTCTTAACGTCCGTGGCCTTCATCTCTTCCATTGGCCAGCTAATTATTCCGGCAGGGTATCTGATTACTGGCAAGGCATAGCTGTTTATTGCACGGATCTTGTTCTTGCCATTGAGCTGGCTTCTCAGGACTTGCCTTATTCGTTGGAGGTATTTGGCTGTGGCTCCTGTCCTTGTGACCTCATCGAGGTTGCCATTTGCTTGCTGTATTCCCAGGTACTTGTAGCTGTGCTCTATGTCTGCTATTGTTCCTTCTGGGAGTGAGACCCCTATATATATATATATATATATATATATATATATATATATATATACGCTTTTCTTTCTTTCCTTCTTTTCCAAGTCTGTCAGGTAAATGAATGTATGTCTCCGTTGTTCTGCAGTTTCTGTGTAAATTCATGGATTAAACTGTTATTCTGTGACGTCAACACGCATTGTTATTTCTTTGTGGCCACACAAGGAAATAACTAAAACATTATAAAAATGAAACATTATAAAAACAGGACACAAAACCCTCCGTTATAAACAGTGGAAGACATTATGAATGAGTACATAACTGGTTTGCTTTTTGTTTTCACTCTTGATATATTCTGTCCCATGAATGTGAGCCTCTAATCGACACCACCTTCTGGATAAACTGTATAGCAGTAGATTATGAGAAAAAAAAAATCATTGCATGCATATAATCCTAGAGGACTGTGGGTTGAGAAAAGTTCTTATATAAGGGAGGTTTGCTAAATTAAATTTTATGACATTTGACATTTTCTTAACATAATTTTTAAAAGTCAGATTTGAGGCAAAAATATTCCTAGATATTTACATTTTTTACCACTTCAAGTATCTCTCCATTATCAATAATACTTGGTTCCTGGCCTTCTGTTGGCTGATGGGTAAATGTTTAATGATTAATGTTTACATCTCAACACAATTAAAACTGGAAGGTTTTCTTTGTGTTGAGATGTAAACATTAATTCTGTATATGTAACCTGGTATCATAGCTGCAGATTCTTTCTTTGCATGAACATATAATACTGTGACATCTGCATATAATTGTACTTCTACATTTGACCATATATTGACAGTTTTTATAAAGTGAGTATAGTATGTAACAGGAAGTGCGGAATATTTTACATGTCTAAATGAGGATGGGGAGGGATGTGGTTCCAGTTAATACAGGCATTTTGATGAGGGAAAAGATCAAACTTGGAACCACAAAAATGGACATTCAAACATCAGGCATCACACATTCTTTACTTCTTCGAGTTTCACCCTCCTTATCACCCAGTCCTCTGTCATGCAGAGGAGGCTGCCCTCCACCACGTAGTCTTAAAGTCAGACATATGCAGGACATGTGCCTGATCCCATATTCAAACAGCGGTTTCTCGTTGCCCATCAGCTCTCTGCCTTCAAAGATTAATCGTTGCTCGTTTTCTGCACACACAACAAACAAACAACTTAGAATCATAGTTAATATCATACAAATAGACCAAAATAAACATTTTTAAACAACAGAACTATTCTAAACAAAATGCACAATTACTAGCCAAGTATTTTGGCCACATCATCATCAATAGGAATATTTAGTAATTCTAAGGTGGATAAACTTTTAATGGATTTAAGCACAGTAAGAGATGTGTAACTGTATAAATGAAGAAGGGTTTGACATAAAGAGGTCAACACTCAAAGTGGGTATAATTATTATTCAGATTCTTTTTTTTAGGTAAAATTAATCAAAAAACGGACTCTTAAAGAGACCTAGGTATACATTTACAAAGTCGGCCTTCTATCACCTGAAGAACATTTCCAGAATTAGAGGACTCATGTCTTAGCAAGATTTAGAGAAACTCCTCCATGTGTTTATCTTCAGTTGCCACTGATTACTGCAATATTAATAAAAGAAATTAATCAGACAGCTACAGCTGATCCAGAACGCTGCTGCTAGTGTTCTGACCAAAACAAGGAAGTTAGAGCACATAAACCCAGTTTTAAAGTCCCTACACTGGCTCCCTGTAGCTCAGAGAATACACTTTAAAATACTGCTGTTAGTTTATAAATCACTGAACAGTTTAGCATCCAGAACCAGAAACAAACATCAAGAAGCAGCATTCAGTTTTTGTGATCCACTAATCTGGAACAAACTTCCAGAAAACTACAGAACACCTGAAACACTGAGTTTGCTTTGCATTTTATTAATATGTGTGTGTTTTTGGTTAAATATCTCCTCCACATCTTTTAACACTGTTTTATTTAGTATAGAGATTAGTTATTGGGCTTATTTGTCTCATATCAGTGAGTTTACCTGTGATTCCACAGACCTTTGATATCCTTTTCCTCAGCTGACCCAAAGTTATTCTCTGCATCTCCAGCTCTGTGTTGCCGAGGTTCATCCTCCGATTAATCCCCTTTTCATCCCTAATAAAAATCTGGTAGACCATTCTCTGATGCTTTCAATCTCCTGCGGCAGCAGATGTCAGACAGAAAGTAAATACTGTCCTCGTTATTGGTGTTTTTTCTTTTTCTTTTAAATAATCCTCTTTACCTTTCAGCAACCTGAATAAATAAACATTTATATCAGTTTTACACACATAAAATTCTTGATTAAAAAGAAAACGTTAAAAACACTTATTTCAAAATTTAGCAGAGATCACAAACGCAGGTGTGGAAAAATACATAATTATTAATATATGTGTGGCAATTTATCTAGATAATAAACATCGCTGACCAGCTGAACTGGTTTCACTGGTTATTTGGCAGCTTCTTTATAACACAGTTTCTACTGTAGCACTATATTACCCATGTTAAAGAAAGCTGGGCTAAAGCAAGTCGGTCACAGAGCGATTTCAGAAAGCAAAAATATCTATAATAGCAAAAATACACACATTAACTTACCTCAGCTGTTAGATTAAACACCCGTAAGTATCGCTGGGACGTTTCCAGTTTCTCTGATAATCCCTAAACTTTGCTGTTCCACTGAGATATATTATGTCGTAATAGTTTCTGTTTCCTGGTTAAACTTGATGCTGCATTCACGAGGTGTCTGAAAAACTGACCTCAAAAGATGAAGCGTGTTTCAAACATTCATGTGAAAAGCTTTCTAGATTCCTGTCAAACTAGAAATCGACATAGTATTGAGATTATTCCCTGTATGCGTTTATGTAACTTACTCCGGTGAAAATGCAACAGTGTCTCTAGAGACTAAAAGAAAGAAAACTTACAAAAACAAATAGCAATGCAATGTTTTTCCTGTTATAATACATATCTGCCCATACTAAACACTATTAGTGCAGGTGTGTACAGCGTCCTGAATGTTTGGACCAACAACATCTACTTTTGTAATTTATCCAGCAGAACTTTCTGGATTTATGTTTTTTACTGTAACTCAATATTCTGAGTAAGAGTGTCACCCAGTGGAATAACTGCTAATAGCAACTTAGAAAAAGACATCAAGGACAATCATTGTTTTGTGGAGAAAACCCAATACAGACTAAAAGGCAGACACGTGAGGTCAGTATATTGACATTGCTGAGCACAAGCAATCCAGAATAAACTTTACAAATAAAACAAGAACCAAGAACATGCATGTGAAAGACATAAACTAAGAAAAACATTACACAATCACCAAAAAGATGATTGAAAAAATATTGACAATAAAAGAAATTAATAAACTATAGCACAAAAATGTAGAAAAGAGATCAATAACTGTTATGATCTGCAGGTGTTTGGGCTTCATTTTTTTCTGTTTTCTTCTTTTGATATTTTTATGTTTGTTTACTTAGATCCTATCTCTACATCATGAAACAGTTTAGCACTGATCATATCTACCTGTAGATTTTCAAAAGCCCAGAAGGGGAAAATAAGTACGATCGTAAAAATGCTGTGGTATTCTTAAAAATATATCAATGAGTTTGTGGACTTCTACTTTTCCATTCTATAATATATCTAAAAGGAGTTTTTTTAGCGGAGCTCCCTTACAAGAAACAAGTCTTGTGGTTTTCATTGTCACTTTTACTTGAGCCTAATTTAAAATACGTAAATCCAACTCTCTATTGCTCTTTGTATTCGTTCTTTATTTCACATAACTGGTAAAGAGAAACTGTGCTTTTGCTTGTGACTGGCTTCAAGGTACTCTCATCAAAATAAAGTCTTACTCACATGGATTTTCAGCAGAGCTTAAGCCCGGCCCTTCTTGTTCGTTAAAAAGAATTGACTCATTGGTAAACAATACGTCACTTATGCTCAGGGGAAGACAAGGAAGTGGAAGAGCCACGCATTCCTGTTCAACGACAAACAGAAGTGAAGATGGCTGTTGGAGTTGTTGTTGTCAGTTCTAATAAAAATGACACATTTTATGAAGGAAAGGAGTTGTTTGTCAACCTGTGTGACACCGAGGAGCAGCTGGGGAACATGACTGTGAAGGAGCTCAAGGAGAGGATTAACAACAAGCTGTTACAGGAGTTTCCACCAAACCCAGGTAACGTCAACCTGAACCTGAGAACAGCCATGTTGGGCTACTTAAGAGTGCAGAGACAGTTTAAAGTCATACCACTATTCTGATATCTGAACATAAATATATCCATGTTATTACTTCTGTCGAGAAAAGTTGAGCTCAGCCCACTTCCCCATGCTGGAGATTTTAGTTAATAATAACAATAAATAAAGTTATCTTTAAAACTGATTACACAGGTGACATCAAGACCCAACAGTAGAGTCAGACGGTAATAAAATTAATCTGGTTGTGTGTGTTGTTATGGTGTCCTGCATACTTTGCTTTAATTCTACTTCTTTCTATTTAATCATAAAAAATAATCATAGTTAGCAGAAAGAAAGTCATGGCACAGGAAGAACAGGTTTCCTGAAGAAAGAGGAAGTTTCCAGCCTGCAGTGAATAAAAATAGTTCAGTGTGCACATTTCAGGGCATTAAAGGTTTAAAGAATAAAATCTAAACATTTTGAGTAATTGGATAAAACCCAGAGTAAAATACTTAAATTAATAATGATAACTTATGATTAAAACAATAATTAATATTGGTTTAACCAGTGGTTGATGTTGGTTTGATTATAAGAATATTTACACTTACTCTTAAACTTATGGAAGTACTTACAGGTGAAAGAAGTAACTGTAATATGGTGTCAAATAATTAGATTTTCAGAAATGTCTGTAATAACTCACATCATGATTTTAATAAGAGTAACTAACACGTAATGGTTATAAACTTATAAATGAATGCTAAATCAGAGAAACTAAAAGGTTGTAAATGTGATTTTAACATTGAACTTGAAATGGTAAAAGTGTGTAACTGTAACTAAAGGTCACTGATGTTGTGTTGGAGGTAGATGGTAGGTGAAGGGACATGGGGAATAGACAAAGATCTCATATGGATTAAGGACTGAGTTTATGAGGATTCTCACCAGTTCAACTTTGGATTTATTCTAAAAGGATTCTGCCAAGACAAAGACAGGGCTTCATCCATGGACGTTAAAGTTTCTGCTGCCAAAGATCGTCTCTGGATCTGGGTTCGAGTAAAACTGCCTCCCCCAAAGCCTCTATTTAGATTTAGACACAGTGTAGGGTTAGAATTAGGAGTAAAATTCAAAAAATACGTAGAGTATTGTTTTCATAATCTTTTATTGAAATGCTGTATGTCTTTTTCCCGTGCTAAAGCTTGCTAATAAAGATACTAAAGTCTAATTTGACGTTGTGGACAGTTAAATTAATTGAGTCAACTAGATTTAATTCTTCTGATTAATGTAAAATCAATGTTAATGGTGTTAGTAAATTATGGTGGCTTCGTACGTTCTTTAGTTCAGATAAATAATGACCCTGGGACTTATTCCTAGTCTCTAAAATTATCTAAGTTATAACAAGTGCACGTTAATATCAGGGAAAGAGCTACCATGAACAGACGTGGTTTATGAGCTCGGACACCGGCGGGACTACTCCCATGTCTGGATCATAGACTGAAGCGGGTCATAACGTCTTGGATGAAGGTAGTTAGAGCTTAGACGCGTCTTTCCCATGCCCAGCTTATACAAAAGTTCTCTACATTCTTATTTGCGGTAATACCCAGGAATTAGAGGGTTTTCGGACCCGTGAGATGGAGAGCTGGTCAGTAGTCAGTCCGCTGAAGGTTAGGAGGAGTTAGGGGCGTGGCTGAGTACTGTGCATTAACACTTCACAGAGTTCAAAGGAAAAGTAGTCTTTAATTCAAAAAGAAATGATTCCTTAATGGCTTTTGTGCTTATTTAATTAAATAACTAATAGTTCCTATGAAACAACAAATTCAATTCAGTTTTCTATTGTGCCAGTTCACATCTAATAATGTATCAAGGATCTTTACAAGACAAAACTAAATATTCTATTCAATTCTACAAGTACAAAAGTACACGGTAAACAAAATTGAGTGTGATCCATTTTGTCATTTTATATGCCTGCAATGAAAATGCTGTTTATATCAAAATAACTTAAATAAAAAAACTTGTCTTCATATCATCGTCATAGCTTACTCCTTGACACTGCAGCTCCACATACAGCACCTTGTGAGAGCAAGCACTTAGGAACCCCTGAATGGTTGCCAACAGAGATTAAAGGATTTTTCAAACTTTCTTGAAATAATCAAAGCAACACTCCAGGCATGTTTTTGATGAGAAAGTAATATTATAACATGATTTATAACATGATGTAAAGCTAAAATAAAACGATTTTGCACAATATCCCCCCTTTAATGACTCTCCAAAAAGCTAGTTTCCCTAATTAAAATAAAGATGTAAAGGTGCAGAGAAGAAGTATGTGCTTCTTCTCTGCAAATTGTTTTCCAATTTGCAAAAATCTTGTGTCACATTTTTTTAACAGCTTTTTCCACTCCAACACAACTAAATATTACTGCAAAAGAAGACATTATACCTGTTTCATCATCTGGTTTTTGCACATAGAAAATGATTGATTTAAAAGCATTATATAAACTCAAAGGTGATAAAATTTGATATTTAATTATAAACCGCTGCCAGTGACAAAGTTTACTTCAGGGGAAATACTGAAAAATTGTAGGATATAATGAAAAACTACAGTTTAATTATGAAAATCAGGACACAAAAACAAACACACAGGTTCATGTTTGTTTTTTCTAGATTCTTTTATCACCATCCTGTTTTTATATTTAATGCTGACATTATATTTGACACAGTTTACTCTTTATCCTTCTCTGCAGGTTTTTATGCTGGATCGGCCTATGAAGTGCACTTTAAAGAACAAAAGCTGGAGGAAGACTCCTTTCTGTCCGATCATGGAATACAGCACATGTCGATGGTCGAAGTGAAAATTTCTAGTTCGCCAATCAGTGCTTTGGTAGATAAGCTCCAACAAATACATGATGGAATGGATTCACTTTTGGACAATAGTTCAAATATAAGACGCAGTAGCAAAGATATTTTTTTTGATATGGAACAACCATTACATTCTCCTACGGAACAAGAGAGGCACAGTTTTTCTAAAGGTTGCTGTTTATCTTAGACAGACTTGTTTTTGCGCTATAGCACTAACAAGAATACAGATCAATTGATGCTTCAATGATTTATAAATGAAAGCAGTGAAATACTTAAACAAAATAATACCAAGAAAGCAAAGGTAGATCATGGTTTACTTTCCAGAGAACCACAATCACATAATACAGTACATAATAACTTAATATCATCGTATGTTAGCATAGAAGCAGTGATATTCAACACCCCTGAATACCACAGGCTATTCAGCCACCAAATAATTATCACCCAAGCACTAGAAAGCATTTGTCAAAGCAATACAGTGGCACTGTCTCATGGATATATCTTAGAGGAATATGGGAAAATGTTTCATTCTAAAAAAAAATTAAAGTAGGACAGATGGTGTACACCAGGGACACATCTAAAGTTACTTGAGCCCAGGAACTGAGGAGCCCTAATATAAGAAGAAGGTTATAATAATTTTTTTTTGTTACAGTTTAATTTTATTTTGTTAATTTTTTGTTTGTCTAATTCATTTGGTTTTAGTCACTTTCTAGAGTGGGTTTTCTGGTTTTTAATTGGTAAAATATTGTTAAATATATATTCAATTGTTTTTGAATAACCAAGTGACTCTGGTGTTTTCTCCCAACTCTTGCTGTCTTCATTTTGCGGACAAGCGTAAATTTCGCCAGGAGCAAAATGGAGTGGAGTAATTTGGGGGAAGCTGACATAAACTGCTTGTTTGTGTGTGTTGGGAATCAATTTCACCTCAGTTTGAATGACTAATAAATAGATTAATAAACATTAAAATTATAGATATGTATGTATTGTTTCCTTAATCTCAGTTTTTGTTATATTGAAAGTTTTAGTTAACTTGATAATTTATAATTAGTTTTTTTAATGTATTGATTTGTGTGCAGGGGCGCCGTATGGGGGTGGGGAGGGAAGTTATGACAATTTTAAGGACCCCTGAATGACAGGGGGTCCTCCACAATTTATTTATTTATTTTTTGTTCATATAAATAAAAAAATAAAAAAATTGGGGCTCTGTCAATTACAAAATTAATCATAGTGTATTTTTTAAGTTTGCTTTTAGCAGTAAAAAATTTATATTCCCAGTGTGTGAATACAACTTGGCCTGTGCAGTCATGAAACCTTTTGATTGTGATAGCTGCTACATCTGAGGTCAGGAGAGAAAATATGTAGTGAAATATAATGTGTTCATTTTGTAATGTATGAATGTGTAAATTTGGATCATTGCTTGGTATTCTTGAGGGGTTTATGAAGCACTTTTAAAATTACAAAATGATGCATAAGGTGCTATGAACATATATTTGTTTCACACCTTTCTGACAATCATGACGATGTTTTGTCTGCATGTTGA
Organism: Poecilia mexicana; assembly: GCF_051168715.1. Classification (NCBI taxonomy): domain Eukaryota; kingdom Metazoa; phylum Chordata; class Actinopteri; order Cyprinodontiformes; family Poeciliidae; genus Poecilia; species Poecilia mexicana. The sequence continues at coordinate 11,012,127 of NW_028263387.1, forward strand.
TTTTCCTTGATTACTGAAAACTGTTTTCAGAAGTGAAACCTTTTAATCTATTTATGCTGAATGTAAATCAATTTTCACAAAAAAGCTGTGTAAAACTCAACATGTCTTACAGTGTTTTTATTCTGACATTATTTGATTATTTTGTCGACTGAAACTTAAAAAATTTACATTATGGCTAAAGGGATTGAATCACTAATCAGCGTCAGGTATTGCAGTCACTGTCATGGTAACAAGTGTTTACAATCCAGTTCCACTGATGAAATGTCCTTCCCATTAATTATACCTAATTATCTCAGTGTTATTAGAATAAAGTGTAAGTGAATGACAGTAACTTAACCACAAAAGGAAGAAATAGAGCAACTGCAACAGAAGCCCTGCTGATTTGAGGTCTGAAGCTCCAGACCTCAAATCCTCATGTGGTTTTTTTAGATTAACTCAACAACATGGCAGAGAGCATCATAAACCTTTATTAATGAAATCCAAAGGAAAAAAAATTAATATTTTGTAAAGTGTAAAGAGGGATGTCTATGGTGTGTTGCTCTTTTTCATGAGTTGTGATCAGCCTCTTAAAGCCTGCAAAAAAAAAGTTTCAGTGCTTCATAATAGTAAGAACTTTTGGATCATTTCATCCTCCCAAGTTAGTAGGAACAGGTTAGAGAGACGTTTCCATTCCTGTCCAACATGATTCTTTATCAGAGCAAAATGAACAAAAATGGATGAGCAGGTTTGGTCTGGAACAAGTTGTCTGACCTGCACAGAGTCCTGGCTTCAACCTGACAGAGCAGGTTGATTTATTAGAGCTGAGGCTGTGAGCAAGACATTGATGTCCAACATCAGTGTCTGATCTCATAAATGTTCTTCTGCAAGACGGGTAAAAAAAAAAAAGCTTATGGAAAGCTTTCGCAGAAGATATCAAGTGGTGATGTAGCTGTAAAGGATGGGCTGACATTATATTAACCATAGATCAACAATTAGATGCCACTCAAGTTTATATGCATGTGAAGACAATGGACATACACTTTTATCAATGTAGTGTTGTTTTATGTAAATATTGAACATAAAAGAACTATAAAAATATACATGTTTTAAATAAAAGGCTTTGCTTCTTACTGATTTCTTTACCGTCTCCTTTCAGGTCAAGGTTTAATTTTTCTGAGTTTAGTCTGATGATGCTGAAGCTGTAATGCTTAGAAATAGTATCTGTGCTCTACACACTCAACTCTTTGACTTTAGTAAAAATTTTATGTCTTTTCTAAACTTTAAAGTTGCCTGTTCTTCTGACTGTCTATTAGTACATATTTTATATTTTCCTATGATGAAGCATTACTTGTGTTGTATAACATGTCTATAAAACCACATTGCTGCAGAGTTAATTTTATTTAATATAAGAGCGTTGTTCTGGTTCATTGATCAAAAGTCACATCAAAATTTATCTGAGCGATTAATTGTCTAAAAAATTATTGGGATAAATGATAATATTATTTGAAAACTTTTTTTACACTGATGTAATGGTAAAGACATAATACAAGCACATCCTGCCAAAAATAAATACACTTTATTTTCAAAAGAACATTTAACGAAATAAACAAAACAACCAAAAACAAAAATAAAATGGACTCTCAGTCTCCGTTGACAAAAAATGCACTTGAATAAAAACTAAACACAAAATAAAACCAAAGTGGAAATAAAAACTACATTCAATCAAAGGATTACAGATTATGAAGTCTGTATACTATATCAATAATCATTAGACTTAGATAGAGAAGATGGGCATATCCAACTACCTGATGCAGTAGTTTGTCCTCCCTTATGCTGAGGAAATGAGGAAGGGACGGTCAGTGGAGAGAACCAGACTTGAGCCTTTTTTCATCCAGTGTCATCAATGGAAAGAGAAAAATGCAGGAAGAAACAAAAAGCCGATAAATTAAAATTGGATTGATAATTTTCATTTATCATGTGATTAATTGATTTATTGTTTATCACGACAGGCCTAGTTGCAAATCACACAACGTGTTACTGGTTGTAAAATAAGGTGGATTCAATCAATTTCTAAAAAATATGTTGCTTCCAAAATGATCTCCAGGTCTTCAGTGTTACTTTCTCCAATAGTTCCTTCAGAAGGCAATTATATAAGTATTCATATTTTATACAATTCCACATTGCTTCATGTTACAACTACACATTTTAATGCATTGTAGGACACAACCCACTGGTTATGGGACAAACTCCTAACTCCTGATCCACTATAATCCCATATATTGAATGTTTAAGCATTTAACCTCTTATCTACTCAGTGACACTTTGTTTTTGCAAACCAAAGTGCAGAAAATATATTTTTTTTCATTATTGATCAATAGCAGCTAAATATCCTGGGACTAATAAGTCAGAGTGATGGCAAAACAAGCCTCAAACTATCACGAAATTATTGGTGCAAAGTTCATGATCCAACGTTGACACACCTTAAAGTGACAGAGTCCAAAAGTCCAAAGACGTGTTCAATAATATTAGAAAGGTTTTTTCTAGACGCCACAGAAATAAAATCATATTAGCAGAAATGAACAGAGACTTTGTGACTCTAAAATCACATTAACCAGTTCAACTATGATGATATTGATCTTTGTTTCCCTGCAGGTGAAGAAACCTACCGGTTATTTCACATTATTGACCAGGAGCTAAATAAATGTATGTTGTGCCAACATAAATTAACTATCAGAAAAAAAAGTTTGCATTGCTTCCTTTTAATAGAATAAGTTTATTTATATATTTTCTACTGACTATACATATAAAACTTGCCAACAATCCATATTTAATCTTTTGAAAGCGATATTTTCAACACATGAATGCAGCATCTGGCTGGGCTGCACCAAAACAGAAAGTGAAACTATTCAGACATTTTGTGTCAGTCAACCAGCAGTAAGTTTAGAGAGCGACAAAAATACTGAGAAAGTCTTTACAAATTACTTCAGGTGTTGAATCTCAGCTGAGGGTATGTTCATGTTTCTCCTTTTCTTTTAAACAAATCACCAGAAGCATTAAAATATTATTTGATGTTTTATTTTCTGTCGTTTTTGTGTTGTTTTCCTTTTCTTTAATAATCTTTCATGTAACCAGTCAAACCAGTTCAGGTAGTCAGAGATGTTTAGCGTCTGTTACAGAGAAGTTTAGCATCCCAGAAAACTTGTATTTATAAGAAAGTATGTATTGTTCAACTTTTAATTTTGACCTTTGCTGTATTCTGGACAAAAGAGATTATTTTTAAATATCAATTTAATAAGTATAAATGTGATACAATTATGTTTTCTCATTCAGGTTGCTGAAAGGTGTGAAGGATTATCAAAACAAAACAAAAACAAAAGAACGCCAATATAGAGGAGAGAATTTGCTGTCTGTCTCACTTCAGCTGCTGCTGGAGATCTGGAACATCAGAGAATGGGGAAAATCTACGGGGTTGTGGTTACAGGGGACATAGGGGAGAAGATCTGGATTGACCTCTGCCACACAGAGGAGGAGATGCAGAGATTCACTGTAGGTCAGCTGAAGGAGAAGATAGCTGAGAAGCTCCCTGGGGCAGCTGAGCTATGGGCAGCAGGTAAACTCACTGAGAAGCTTTAGATTAAACTCTCCAATAACCATTTATCTTACTTACTTCTCTGGTATTCTGAAATAAATAATACACATTAAAAACTGAAGAAGATTTTATCAAAAATAGCAAGAGAGCAAAGTTCAAGTCAGAGGAAGAAATTTATAATATTCTTCAGTGTGTTTTATTTAGATTGTTGAACTTCCTGTATTGTGTAGATAAAATTTGGTAAAGTAGATAAATTGAAAAGAAAAAAAAAATCAATGAGAAAATCTAATTTTAATTGTTTTATCTGCACTGTTTCATTGATCTTAAGTTTAATTTAAAACACTGTTAGATTTTCTGCTTCGTTATAGATGGTGGACAATCAGTAAATGTTGTTGACTTTACCAATAACTTAACTTCCTGTCTGCTGCAGAGTTCCTGTTCTTTGCTGCAACAATTATTATAGAAATGCTCTTCAGGGTTTTATGATCGTTTCAGGAATAAAGACTTGATTTAACTTAAAATACAGTCAAAAATGTTGCATAATAAAACTACATAAGGAGCTCCTTTCAAAATAAACATTAGTCACAAATGAAGAAACAATAAATTTACAAACACAGCAGCATCACAGCTCTGATACTAGAATAGTCCTGCTGCTTCAGAAAAGGATTGTTTTGGTTTGTTTCTGTGATATTAACTATGATTCTGGGTGTGTTTGTTTACAGGAGATGAGATACGCTTGATCTTTACAGACAAGGTGTTGGAAGGAGACACATCACTGCTGTCTGAATATGGAATCCAAAACAAGTCCGTCATACAGCTGGTTATTAAAGTACCTGGTGGAGGATGCCCTCAACCCCCTCACCCTCACACAGATGATGGTCTGGGTGACAAGGAGGGTGAAACTCGAAGAAGTAAAGAATGTCTAGCTATATCGATGTCTAAAACTGAAAATAAATTTTCTGTGGGTCCAAAATAAATCATTTCATACATTGAAATATTGTTTCATGTTTTTTTCAGTCATCTAGAGAAAATACATGTTTTTAATATCAGTCTTGTGTTTTGTTTTAAATGGCTAAATGAGGTTTTAAAACTGCTCTTTATCCACTAAATAATTTAAATATGAAGATTTTCTGAAATCAGCTTGTGAAGATTTTCACAAACTGTAAGAGAATTTGCTAATCTGCAGTAAGTGAAGGACAAGATGATGGAAAACATTTTAATTAAAGAAGTAAAACAAAATGCATAAGTTAATGTTTGCTCTATTTAGGCTCAATAATTATTATGCAATAATAATTAAGTCAACTGAATAATTAGTCTGATTAATATGTTTGTGTTTAAAGTCATGCCATTATTCCAGAAATCTACTTTTACTCAAGATGTTAAAGTAAAGCAGAAACGTGTGGAAAATGAGAATAAACTGAAAACTGAAAGTGTTGGATTCACTGATGTTTTTTTTTTCTTTTGGTCTGGAATAAGATTACTTAAGTTAGTAAATCAAACTCTGTTTCTTTCTTTGAATTTGAGTTGATCTTTATTAGTTAGTCCTGTCAGAGATCAATAAACCCCCTGCTGAGCTGAGCAGCTGAACTTTGAGTAGAAATAAGTTCATATAGGTTTCAGTTTTAAGGGCTTTGAGTTGATCAACATGAATTTAAAAACATTATTTACAGGTCACTTCACTAGCAGAAGCTGCTCTCTGCAGCAACAATCTGGTCTGAATGTTTTGTGTAAAATACCATCAGGTGGGCCCCATATGGGGTGAATGTGGGCAACAATATGGCTCCCTCATGGTTTTGTCCATGGTTTCCATGGTGACCATATATGGGTTTGTCCAGATAGACTTTATATCTAGACAAACCAGATAGATCAAACTTTCAGAAAACTGTAAAACAGCTGAAACACCTTTCAATTCTTTTAATTAATACTAATAACCCAGCTGTTTAATGTTACTGTTGAACCATAATAAATGAAACATTTACCAAAATATTTGATGTGTATAATTTTGGTAATCAAAATGTAAAGTTTGTTCGGTTGACTGTGTAGTGTTTTCTGTATAACTTTGTAATTTTGTTTTTTATTACATAAAGCAGACTGCACAGTGGATCAGATGGTAGCTTGTTACCTTGCAACAAGAAGGTTTTGGGTTCAAATCCCAGCTTTGGGTTTTTCTGCATGGACTTTGCATTTCCTCCCTGTTCATAGGGAGAATGTTCATACATGAGTTCTCTCTTGTTTCTCCCAAACTGTCAGTTGCATTAAAATAAACATTTTGCTTGCCTTTTATTTGTGTTCTGGTTTTCACTTTAGTGTAAATGAAAAACGTATATGAATACAAGCCATCAACACCGTGTAAAAAGATCAGCTGTGTTTGAAGTTAGAGAACCTGGAGATGTGAAAGAAATGGAGTCTTGAGTCAGAGATGAAGCTGATTTATGTAACTTAAGATATTAAACAGAAATAATCACAAAGCAAAGAAAATAACTTGACTATTTACCTACAACTTGAACTAGTAATCTGTGCTCTTCACACTCAAAACTTTGATTCTAATTAAATGTTTAGGGTTTTTTCTAACTATAAAGTTGCCTATTCTTGAGAATGTGTATTAAAGCAAATAATTATGTACATATTTATTTTTTTCTATGTTGAAGCATTGCTTATGTTATTTACCATATTCATAAAACTAATTTGCTGCAGAGTTAATTTTATTTTATGTAAAAGTGTTGTTCTGGTTCATTGATCAAAAGTCACATCCATAATCCACACAAAGCATTATGGGTTGTAGAAATAAGGTGGATTCAATAAATTTATAAAAATGATTTTGCTTCCAAAGTTAACTTCATCTCATTACTGTCTGATTGACTTTTGATGGAGCTAATTGATCCTCCCAGATCTCCTCTGATGAACAGTGACTTCCATAACTATTCAGACTATACATTTTCCACATTACATTCATGTTAAAACTTCAAATTTCAATATATTTTATTGTTATTGTTCTCCATTTTCCTTGACAGACCAAAACAAGTAAATATTTTTGAGTGAGTTTGTTGTTTGACGTAGTGAAGGACAAAACCCACTGGGTACCTGAAGAACTCCTCCCTCCTGAACCACCATAACCAACACAGTGCAGGTTATATTATGTTATGAAGGAAACATTTAGAAACATCCCTCTGTGCTCTTTCATCACTAAAGTGATGAAATCGTTTCTTTTATTATTGATGATGAAAGTGGGATTCTGCTCTAACACTGAAATGAGAAAAGCAGCAAAATATCCTGAGAGTAAAAAGTCAGAGTGACGGTTAAACAATGTCTCAAACCATTGTGAAATTGTCAGTCCAAAGTTGATGATCCACCAGGTTGACACACCTTAAAGTGACAGAGTCCTTAAAATGAAGTTTCAAAGACATGATTAATTATGTTTTCTAGATGCTACAGGAAATAAAAACATCAGTAGAAATGAACGATGAGTCTTTGTGAATCTGAAATCACATTAACCAGTTTAAATATCATCATAATGACCTTCATTTGTGTTTGTTTGCCTAGAGGTGAGGAAACCTCACAGTTATTTTACACTAACAAAATAAATGTTCTGTTTGCTATCAAAAATTAACTAGTAAAGAAAGGTTGCATTGCTTCCTCCTGCTAAAGTTTCTTCAGTATTTATAATTTCATATTGGCTATAAATTCTGCATTTAACTGAGATCCTGCTTTAACTTCATATACAGCTCTGTGTGTTATCTTCTTTTATCATTTTGACAGCAAGACACATCATGAACGCAGCAACTGGGCGTAACCAAAACAGAAAGAGAAATTATTTAGACATTTTGAATCACTCAAACACAGCAAAGTAAGATTAGAGAGCATCAAAGAAGCTGCAAATATCCTGGGAACATCCTGACACAATCCTTAATGCAACAGCTGAGGGTAGGTTTCCTTTCCTTTTCTTGTTTTAGTTTTTGTGCCGCTTGTCTTTTCTTTACGAAGCTGTAATGTAGCCAGCTGCATCGGTCCAGCTAGTCGGGGACGTTAAGCCTAAAACATGTGTTCTTCACCTTCTGTTTTTGATCTCTGCTATGATCTGAACAAAATATACTCTTATTTTTAAATAAGAATTTAATGTGTGTAAAAGTGATAGAACTCTGTTTTCTTATTCAGGTTGCTGAAAGGTGTGAAGGATTGTAAGACAAAAGAATTTCTTCTTTCTGTCTGAAGCTGCTGCTGGAGATCTGCAAACATCTGAGATGATCTACAAGGTTGAGGTCACAGGACCAGATGGACAGAAGTTCATGATTGACCTCTGTGACAATGAAGAGGCAATGCAGAGAATAACGGTGGGAGAGCTGAAGGACAAGATAAAGAAGATCCCTGGAATCCCAAGTAAACTCATTTACTTCATCTGTCTCCATTTCAGAAGAAAAATCCTAAAACCTGTTAAAAAATGAGGAACAGACATTTACCAAAATATACATTTATGGATAAAATGGGACACAGATCCTGTTGAATTCTCTGCTGTGGAGTTTGTTTAGGCTTAGGACAAAAACAAAGTTCAAGTCAGAAGAACAAAATTATATAATTATATAATGTGTGTCAATAAATGGTAAGAATCAAATCTGGTGAAGTAGCTAAATAAGTAGCTAAGTAGCTAATAATTTCTATTATTCTAACTGTTACCTTCACTGTTTCAGTGACATTAACTTTCATTTTAAAAACTGCTGGATTTAATTCTGCTTCATTATTGAACAGTCAGTAAATGTTGTTGACTTTACCAATAACATTCATTCCTGTTTACTGCAGAGTTCCTGTTTTTCACTGTTATAGATTAGAGAAATTTATTTTAAGGATGTCTGATAGTTTTTTGTTTTTTTTTAAAGTATTGATTTGACTTAAAAAAAACACAAAATGTTGTATAATTAAGCAACAGATGGAGCTCAACATAATGAGAAATCACAAACAAATTATAAAGCTACCAGGACAGCAGCATCACAGACCCCTGATGCTCCTGTTCAGACTAGAAACGTTCTGCTGTTTATAAATATATTTTTTGTGTGTTTGTATGTAATTAATTATGATTCTGGTTCTGTATGTTTGCAGGATATGCAAAAGAGGACGTAGAATTGATCTTTGGGAACAAGAGATTGGAAAACGACACAAAGAGGCTGGTTGACTATGGAGTCAAGCACATGTCCAGGATACACATGAATGTACCGCTTTACTGTGGAGATGAGCCTGAACCGGGTCCTACAGGTGATGGGATGGGAGATAAGGAGGGTGTAACTCGTAGAAGTAAAGAACAGCTTATGCTTAATCTTTAAAACTCAAAATACATTTTTGGGTGTCCAAAGTGCTTCATTTCACATATTGAAATATTTCAAGCATTAACTGGAATCACATCCCTCTTCATTGTCATTTAAACTCTTTTAAGTAAGTAAAATATTTCTCACTTCCTGACACATTCTGTATGTGCAGTATTTTATCAAAACTGTCTGTAAGATCAGCGAAATATTATTTGATTATGGTTATTTTAACAGATAAAACAATTGTGGAGCAACTTTAACAAGCTTGTGTTTTGTATTAATAAACTAAATGTGGGATTTTAAAACTGATCTTTGTTCTCTATACAATTTAAACAATAAATATTTTATTAAACACAGTGTAAGATCATTTGTAATGAACCTCAAGAGGAAACTCAAGTGAAAATGTTTCAAATTCTGACCAAAGTCTAGATTAAGAGCAGAATCAAAGCCTTGAGATTAGAATAATCGACAGGATCTTGTTTTAACTTCAGTCCTGAATGACATTGAGACACAATAACATCAATAAGGCTTATTTTCTCAAAAGATAAACTTTTAAGACCAAATCCATAATCTGCAGCAAATGATGAAAAATGATGGCGTAAAACCTTTTAATTCATAAAAACAATAAAGCAGTGAGGCTACTGCCATTCCCCCAATTCATTTTAATTGGGGGATATTTGATTAGATACTTGATTACATAACAATCATTATGTAATAATTATCATTTCTCAATACATTGAAAAATGTAATGTTTAAGTTGTTGATTTTTTTTTATGTAGAGCACTTTGAATTGCCTTGTTGCTGAAATGTGTGATATAAATAAAATTTGTATCGCACAACGTGACTGACTTATCACTTTGATTTGTTCGAATGGGTCTGATTATTCTGCCACTTTTTGTTGATATTGAAGCGGTTTATCCAGATGTGTTTTGAGTCTCTTGTTTGTTTTCTTTATATTTTCACAATAAAAATTATTACACAGGTAAAATAATAAAATAAGTGCAATAACAAGTTCATAATCGGCTTTGTCTTCTTTGACTTTGCATTGTTGTTTTTATATTGTAAAACACTTTGAACCGCCTTGTTGTTGAAATGTGCTATACAAATAAACTTGATTGATTGATTTATATTCATAATATAGAGAGTGAAATAAGTCAGAAATAAATCTAACAATTACATTTATCATCTCAAACTAGATTCTGAACAATAGAATAAATCATAGAGGTGCTGAGTGTTCAGACATGGTTCATTAATTCACCTCCTTGTTCTTGGATTCACTGACATTCTGTATTACTGGATTAAACAGGAAAACGAGTCACTGATGACATGAAGAGTTTTAGACATAAAGAACAACAGCGCCTCCCAGTGGTCAGAAAAACGAAGGGTTTCTGTAGTTGTAAAGACCTTTTTTGGACCATTGTTGAATGAGACCGATGAGAATTACAGAAAATAAGTAAAGTTATTATCTTGCTGTGAGATTTTTTCTATTTAATTTTAATATATTAACAAAGTTAAATATGTTAACTGAAGTTACTATTTTCAGTTGAAGTTAGTATTTTCATCTCTGGTTCCTCTGGAGTGATGGCAAAACAAGTCTCAAACTATCATGTGTAACTATTGGTGCAAATTTCATGATCCAAAGGTTGACACACCTTAAAGTGACAGAGTCCTTAAAATGAAGTTTCAAAGACACGATCAATCATGTTTTCTAGACGTCACAAGAAATAAAAACATCAGTAGAAATGAATGATGAGTCTTTGTGAATCTGAAATCACATTAATCAGTTCAAATATCATCCTAATGACCTTAATTTGTGTGTTTTTTTTGCCAAGAGGTGAGAAAACCTCAGAGTTATTTTATACTATTAACCAATAACAAAATGTACTTTGTGCCAACAAACTATTAAGAAAAAAAGGTTGCATTGATTCCTTTTGCCAGAATAAGTTTATCTATCTTTCTTTACTGAGTACAGTCGAAGAATAACTTCTTATACAGCATTTTAATTATCTTCTTTTAAAAGTTTGATAGAAAGATTTAAAAGGAATTAAACCTCCCAACCAATCCACATTTAACCTTTTGAAAGTGATATTTTCAACACGTCTTGAATGCAGCAGCTGGCTGGGCGTAACCAAAACAGAAAGAGAAAGTATTCAGACATTTTACTTCACTCGAATAGCAACATAAGCCTAGAGAGCGTCAATTAAATATGTCCTGGAAACACCCTTAAACTGTACTTAATGTAACAGCTGAGGGTAGGTTAATAGATTTCCTCTCCTCTCCTTTCTGCTTCAGTTTTTGTGCCATTTGTCTTTTGTTTAAGAGTCTTTAATGTAATCATGATTACATATAAAAAACAGTTAGTCAAGACAAACCACATGTGCTGGTCAGCGATATTTAGCATCTCTTACAGAAAAGTTTAACATCCTTTAAAACATGTATTAGTAAAGTATGCATCCTTCACCCTTTATTTTTGCTATCATATGAAGAAAATATTATAAACTTTTTTTTTTTGTAATTATGTTTTCTCATTCAGGTTGCTGAAACGTGCAAACAAAACAAAACACCAATGCCAAGGAGTTTTTCCTTCTTTTGGTCTGACTTCACCAGCTGCTGGAGATCTTTAAATATCTGAAAATGATCTACCAGGTTGTGGTCAGTGGGATAGATGGAGAGAAAACCACGATTGACCTCTGCGACACAGAGCAGGAAATGAAGGAAATAACAGTGGATCAGCTGAAAGAAAAGATATTTGAGAAGTTGTCTTGGTTCTCAGGTAAATTCGCTGAGTGCAGCAATCATTTACTTCACCTTTCTCTGTTTTATGTAAAACATAATTGTTAAAAAATCAGGAATAACCGTTTTAATAAAACAAAATGCAAAACGAGATCCTTTTGAAATCTCTCCAGTGGAGTTTGTTTTGGTTTATGGTGAGAACAAGTTTAAGTCAGAATAATATATTTATATCATCCTGTTTAGACTAAAATAGTTCTGCAGTTTAAAAATATGTTTTTGGTCTGTTTTTATTTATTGAATTATGATTCTGTATCTGCATATTTGCAGAACGTGCAAAAAAGGACCTGCGACTGATCTTTGGGAGCAACAGACTGAATGACGACATAAGGAGGCTGATTGACTATGGAATCACACACAAGTCCTACATTCAGATGGTTTTAAGTTTAGACGGTGGAGGAGGACCTGAACCGGGTTTTACTGACGACGGGCTGGGAGACAAGGAGGGAGAAACTCGGAGAAGTAAAGAATGTCTTATGCCTGATGTTTAAAACTCAAACAAAAATACTTCGTTTCAAACATTAACTGGAATCAATTCGCTCCTCCTTCTCAGTTAAACTGTTTAAAACAATGTTACGGCTGCAGTGGGTCTCTGCCCTTTTTCCTTGTAGAGGTCTGGAGACGGGCCTGCTGCACGTGTTATGTTTTGCCCTGATTGGTGTTCTGCTGCTTTAAAAGCTGCCATGCATGCAGCAGACAGGAGGCTTTTCCCTCTCCCTCTTCAGAACCTCATTTGGTTTGGTTTGTGTCTTATGGTTGGGGTTTGTTAGGTTTGTTTTGCGTTTACTTATTTCTGGTTAGCTATGGGTTTTGCATTAATCTGTTTTGGTTTCTCATTTCAGGTTTTCCTTTTTCAGGTTTTATTTCTTTAGTATCATTTAATAAATTCAATTTTCATTAAATCAGAAAATCCTTGTGTCCTTTAATGTTACCCCACTTATTGATGGACATAAGAATAAGTAAAATATTCTGCCACATTCTGAATGTGTTGAATATTATCACAACTCTCTGTATGATCAGCAGAGATATTGTCTGTTTCCTGTTATTTTCAGTGAGTCAAACAGAGAGAACAACTGTGGAGCAGCTTCAACAAACTTGTGTTTTAAATTAATAGGTAAAATGTGGGATTTTAAAACTGCTCTTTGCCCTCTATACAATTTAAACAATGAAAACAATGAAATGCATCACATAATGTAAGACATTTTGCTGCAAACCTCAAGAGGAATCGCAAGTGAAAACTACAGATGTCAAATTCTGACTAAATTCTAGATTAAGAGCAGAAAGTGTTGATATTACAGGATCTTCTCTCAGCTCCAGTTCTTGTGTTGGAATAGGTCTGATTATTCTGCCACTATGTGTTGACATTAAAGCGGTTTATCCAGGCAAGTTTTGAGTCTCTTTCTCTTTCATTTTTTAATTTTTAATTTACTTTTTGTAGTGAAAATTATTACACAGATAAAAACATTAAATACACATTTTAACATTTCAAGGTGAAAAAATGAGTAGCAGTTTGTTGGTTCTGTTTTTGATGCGTTTGTGTTTTCTGATAGCAGAAACTCAACATGTTCTTCTATAAACTATGAGAAGTTTCTGACCAGAGTCTGGTTCCTGCAGTAGCTCTACACGTCTGAGTCAAACTGTAGCATCATTTCTAGTGAGTGAAATGCATCAGAAACAATCCTAACAATTAAGTTTATTATCTCAGAGTAGATTGTGAACAACAGAAGAAATAATATACGGAGTATTGAGTCATGATTCATTAATTCACCTCCTCTTGGATTCACTGACATTCTTTATTACTTGAGTAAACAGGAAAATGAGTCACTGCGGCCATGAAGATTTTCAGACACAAAGAACAACAGCGCTCCCTAGTGGTCAGTAAAACTGAGGGTTTCTGCCGCTGTCAGTGCCCAAGTGAAAAAAAAGTATACTTTAGTATAGGCTATTTCAAATATACTTACATTTGTGAAAGCACACTTTAAGTATAGTAAGTATTAAGTGTACTATAAATATATATGAAGTATACTAAAAGTATACTTGTACCAATTTCTAAATTAGAACTTTAAACATACTTAATTATAATTGTTCCAAAATACACTTTTAATAAGTTTATTAAATAAAAGTATACTTTAAGTGAACAAAATATGTATTTGCCCAAGTGTAAATATACACTTGCTCAAGTACATTTAAAAGATATTTAAAATATCTGTCAAAGATATTTTGTGTAAAATATATGCTCCAAATAGAATTTTTAAAAATGGACTTAACACTACTTTAAATTATTAATTTCACTATGTTTTAAATTACATCTCAGTGTACATTTTAGGCTAGTAAAGTATGCCTTTTTTAAACTTTCTTTATTTAACCAGGTGAACCCCGTTCAGATCCAGATCTCATATTCAAGAGGGACCTGCACAGAAGTCTGCAACACGCAGCAACCTAATTACAAAATAAAACTAATTAATACATGCAGAAGTATGTCTTTTAGGCACCTTTAAAGTACTTTTCATGTAAATTTTAGGCATACTTTTTAAGCACCTAAAATGTTTACCTTAATAATCTTTTACTATTTTTGTTAAAATTGCAAAGAATAAAAACATGATAATCATGATGTAATGTTGTTTATCAAAGTACTCAATCCATTTTCAGATATATGATGTAAGATCTATAAGCAAACGGCATTAGTTCCAGTTCACACTCCAGACCAAATGGTGAACTTTCGTCTTTTTTGAAAAATGCCATAAAAAGAAGAAAAGCCTTGAATTCTTGAACGCTGTTCAAATTCGCCATTTTTACTCGCATAATATCACCTTAAGAGTAGAGAAAGCCTTGATAGTTCTGATGATGTCACATACACAGCAAATCTACAACATCTTTAAATTGTAAGTATTATTTTTTTAATTTGCCATTTTTCTGTACTCTTTAAAATACAAATGCTTTCTCTGTTTAATTGCTCTATTGTTCTTTTTTGTAGGTTTTTCAACGGTGCAGTGGTGCAGTGAATGGGAATGTCCTGTCGTTGATCCTCACTGTTCTTAGGAAGGAGAAATGTCAGTTTGTCTGCAGTAATACTGGAATACTGTGACATTGAATTAAAACAATACTCTGTCCTTGGTGGAAACATTTTTCACATTTCCTCTAAAGTGTACCTATTGTTTTATTGTGCTGATTTTCATAATCATGTTGTCAGTAAACTTTTAATGTATTGACAATTTGTACAATTTTGTTATAGTATATTGGGTCTTGAAAAAATGTGGGTAAGACTTTATTTGATGGGGTGTGCATAAGACTGACATGATACTGTCATAAACATGACATAACACCTGCTAGGAACATACCAACAGTGTAATGAAGTGTCATTCAGTAAATAATGACAATTTTAATGATGATTTGCTTTAAAAGTTGGATGACAGGTGTGTTTATGACAGTATCATGTCAGTCTTATGCACACCCTATCAAATAAAGTGTTACCAAAATGGTAATATATTGAAAGCACAATGTAATTAGTTTCACCTGTAAAATGTGTTGTAATTGATCCGTCTGTGTTCTGGTACCTGATGTGTGTATGAAGCATTAATGTAGAAAGTGGCAAAGCAGAATAATTAAAGGCATTAAGTAACTAAAAAGTTACTTCATTAGCAATTATAACAAACCAAAAGTGTAATTGCAGCATACTGTAATAATCACACTACTAATATATTAAATATGTATTTACAATATACTTAAATACATTCTAAGTATATGTTAAATCTAATTCAATCACTAAAATAGTACACTCCAAATATACTAATCAAACATGTTGTTAGTACATTTAAAACAGTACACTTAAAGTACACTAAGTACTTCTTAAGTTTGTCCCAAAAAGTATGTTGAAGTATGCTTAGTACACTTTAAATAGTGCTTACGTACTACTTAAATACTACTTAAATACACTAGGCACCAAATTAGTATTTCAAAAAAGTCACACTTTAAGTATACTGATTCTAACAACACTTGAAATATACTCATGATTAGTCCTACTAAAAGTATGCTTAAGTATGTTAAAATTTAACATAGTACACTAATTTTTCACTTGGGGTGCAGTACTTTAGCCAGTAATAGTAGTTCAGGAAGAAGATGGAGGAGATTGATTGTTTTCACAGATTATCTGTCTCATAAACTGACACAACATGGTGACAACATTAACTAATATGGAGAAAACATATTTTTTATTAAAGTTATGTACTGCAGCTTGAATAAAATGCAACTACATAGAATTTTTTGAGAAGTCTGGATTGCTTCATGTATATTTTGCACGTTGCTCGTGGGGAGAGACATTTCAGAAATCTAAAACTAATAGAAGAAATTAAGCAACGTACTTGCATACTGTATGCGGAATGTTTCATGTGAAATTCATGAGCAGTAAACACTGTGCAAGTTATCAGTACTGAACCAAAGAAAGCAAAGCAGTTGCAAGCCTTTAAAATTGTGACACTTTTTACGAATCAGATAGACTCAAGAAATTGTTACACCAGCTGCGGGGGTGTGGGGGCCCAACTTGATTTTTTCTCAGGGTGCCCAAGATTCCTGGCAGCGCCCCAAATTCTGAATAATAAGAGGGAAATCTTGTTGATCAGAAACAAAAGACAACCTTTTGTCTTTCTAAATAAATTTCCAAAGTTAGCCTTCTTCCAAAATAAGAAGGCAAACACTGAAAGAAAGAATAAACCAAAGACAAGGGCCTTCATGGAGAGAACTGCAAATACAAAAAGTAACATAGCTAACAAAGAAGAATAAAAACAATTGTGATTTTTATCACAGTCTGAAGTAATTTTCCCCGTATTGTCGTTTTCACTCTTGTCATCGTCAATCAGTATTCTCTGGTCTTCTTCTACCTTTGTTCCTTCATCTTCCTCTTTAGTATCTGAAATTTATATTAGAAATTTAAGACGAATTGAACAAAATGTAAATTATTGTAAAGTGTGTTTTCATCTCACTTCTCTTCCTGTAAAACAAAAGATGGGCGCTTCGGGATCTGGTAAATAAAGAACATAAATTTCTGTTATGATAGACGGTAAATACAAACATAAAAACAAAACAAAGGACTTTTATTTACCTCTCAAACTTTTCCTGGGATGTCTGGTTACCAACCTGTTATGAAAAGGAACAATATCAAACTTGCACTGCGCTATAACAATAATGTGATGATTGTTAATGTCAAAACCATCCATGGTTGTAGGATAATCATCTCACCAGTGTCACACTGGAGTCATTGAACTCGTACCATCTGTCTTCAACCTCAGGTTTGATTGTTGCTGTGTAATGCCCACCTGTCAGAGACCCAACGTGCTCCACCAAGGCGTACAGTTCATATGTCTGGTTCTGATCAACAAAACACACATTAATCTGGAAACTGGAAAGAAAATGGACAATAATCACAATAATCTGAATATACCTCAGGTAAGTTGATGGTGTAACAAACATCCACAGTACGGCTGTCTTTACTGTACGACATGCGGTGATAGTTGTATTCAAACCTCTTCAGCAGCAAAATCAAAATCTTCGGATGATGCCTTAGTTTATATTTCTGCATGAAACACAGAGTTATTAACACAGTTAAAAACTTATATTTACATTAACCGTATATAAAGACACACAACCTTTTTACTGGCTGACATTAACTCAAAATAAGCCTTTCCTGTTCCAGGTCTGCAGGGATCACCAATATTTATTTACAGTACTTATTGTTGCACTTTACAGAACTGATGGCTAATTATCCTGTCCAATTAATTAGGAATAACAAAGTCAGTGTTTTTGAGGGGTCATCACAAATCCTTGAGCAAGGCAGCCTGTAAAAAAAACTGATTCAAAAGAACAGTTCTTTCAAGAGGAAAGGGTCAAAAAGTCAATAAATTATGAGAATCTTGTGGATCCAAAACATTTGACACAGGTCATGACATCTTAAAGGCTATGCTAGCAAACTCTAGTAAAAATATATTTAAACTTCAGAACTTGACAAATATTTTATCTTCTCTTTCATTATTTGGGTGTTTAGCTAATAGCTAATCAGTGCATTTTTTATACATTTCAAAATAATTTCAAAGGTTTGGCAGTTTTTTGTTGTTGTTTAATCACACACTTAAACAAAATAGGTTTCATTTTACTTACAACAGTAGTGTCACATTTGTATTTACACTTATCACAGTACATCTGGTCTTCTCCACAAAACTCTACATCCTTCAAAAACTCCTGAATCCCGTCCTCCTGGAAACACACTTTGTGTTACTTGCACAAACCTTCACCAGGTACTTTCCAGCATTGTACCAACACTAATTTTTACTTAGTAGAAACTAAGTAAAAATTAAAAATCATTGACTATATTCAAGATGACTTTAATAAGCAGAGTTTTGTCTGACACATAAAATGGTTTCCATTTTGCAGGTTGTTTCTTACCACACTGAAGCTTCCATTACTAGAATCCATCAGTGGGAGAGAAAGAAAGAAAAATGGCACTTCGTCATCAGTATGTGAGCCACATTGATCACAAACAGTCCTGTGAATCAGCTCTCCTTTGAATATCTGAAAATACAATTTGATTTAAAATCTAACAGCTTTTACTTTTATTTTCTCTCCTTACGATCCCAAAGTGATTTCATGAATAATTTACCTTTGACGCTTCATCACTGACATCAGATAAAATCTTCTCCAGGTACTGACCAGCATCCTGCTGTTCATACACTGGAAGAATGAAAAAAGAATGATACATAAAATGATGTATTTTTATGTTTACATTTAATGCTTAAGCTCACATTTCATGTTCATCCATGTTTCTTCTAACGCTTGTCAAGATTTAAGTTGAAGCTAATGCATTCACACATCCCCATTATGAAAGTGTCGTCTTTTATTCAGAAACAAGCTAACAGTTGATAAATGCATCTGATTACGTACCTTTTTCAATTCTTAGTGTCTTTGTAACTTCTGTGGTTTCTGATGTTTTTTCCTTTAAACTCTCAAAGTATGGAGTCGAACATTGATGTCGTCATCATGGTTTTTGGAACAACTGTTTAGAGGATATTGTCAGAGATACAAACTATACATATTGAAAACAAACAAAAAAAAAAAAAAAACACTGAATATTTCTTCCAACACAAAAAATGCTTTTTGATTTACTCACTAACCTTTCTACAGCCTCTCTGAACTCTCTGGTCATGAACAGAGCCTGCAGAATGCTGTTCAGGTAACATGTTGCTCCTTGGTTTCTCAACCCATGGTACTTCATGTCTGTGGGACGATTTGTTATGGAACAACATTAATAAAAGACATTCAAACAAATAAATATTGGCAGCTCAGCATGGAGGCCTTACCTTCCTTCATCCTGAATCACTAACGACTGATACGGCTCTTCTTCACTGAGCCACCGCTGAAATAAACAGACAGTAAGAGGCACTCCCATGACCACAGAGAGAGGGAGTCAGAAAACAGCAGCTTTCTCTTTCACTTTGCAACTACTAGAACTTTTCATTCAGCTGATAACACTGCATAAAGTTATGAATGTTCACAATTTAAAATTAATCTAATATCAATTCTCTTAAATCAGTTATGACAGCTGCAAGTTTTGGGGATGTTGGGATTTCAGGGGGACTAGTGACCAGACAATTTTTTCTTCCATAAAGAAATTGTCAAAATCTGTTGTTAACAAACTGCGACAGACTGGCGACCTGTCCAGGGTGAACCCCACCTCTCGCCTGGAACGTTAGCTGGAGATAAGCACCAGCAACCCTCCTGACCCACTGAGGGACAAGGGTGTAAAGAAAATGGATGGATGGATGCATGTTGTTAACAAAACAGAGATAAACATCTATTGTTCTTTCTTTTCTCTTCTTTTTTTTACATTAGTGTTTCAAGAAGAGTCTGTCAAGAATATCATATTCAATAATATCTCTTTCACAAATCTAAAATGCACTAAACTGCAATGAAACACATTGATAGAGATTTCAAATGCTAAGAGATTTACAACCCTGTCCTCTCTAACAGTGAGGACAACAGAAAGAAAAAGAACGAGATACAAATGTTTTACTTATGCTTGGTGTCCCATGACAGGGAGAAAGGTCAAAATGCGAGTTCAGGGAAATTTAGGTGTCACTAAAGAAAACAATGTTGGGTTCAGACTTTCAACAAACAACAAAAATGAAACAAAAACTGAGTGAAGAGCTGGAAAGTACCTAAAATACGTGACTCATGACGTTTAGTTTCTGTTATTTACCTACTGAAGAGTCATTCAATAACATGGCAGCAGCTCTGTATGAAACAGTGACCTGGGTGCATTTAAGGTGAACTGATAAAGTTGAAAGTCGGCATCAGAATAAGGAAGAGTTATTTTAAGCGACCTTAGATCATGGCTTCTTGATTCCAGACTGACTGGAACGAGTATTTCAAAAACTATTGAGGTTTTCACGCACACTTTCCTCTGTTTAGAGAGAATGAGTTCAAATAAGAGAACAGCAGCTGTGGATAAAAATACCTCAATGATGTTAGAAGAAAGTGCACAGACTGGTTTTAGATTTTAAAAAGGAAGCAGTAGCTCATGTCAAATTTGTGCAGAACATCGTCTCAGAATGGACTAGATGTTGAAGCAGATGAGCTACAGCAGCAAAAAATCACATGGAAGGTTTTGTTACAATCAGGAAGGTTTGACCACAGTTTACAGTTTTGGTTCTCCAAAATTAAACACTGACAGATCTGAAGAATGTTACCTGTTTCCTCAAGTGACCTTCACATCAGAAGAGTCAGAGTTTGACATAAATAATATTAAAAACATGGAGGCATCTTTGTCTTTTTCAGTGGTTCAAACTAAATGTTGGGCGATGTAGCTAATTCTATTGCCAGTAGAATGAAGGAAAGTAGGTTTAGGAGAGACTATTGAGTCAGTGCTTATTAATCTGATTACTTTAATTAATCTGCGTAATGTAAATAAAATATATTCTCACTCCACCTTGTTAAAATCTTTTTCCCTGCTCAGTGATGTGGTTGTTTCTGGGGCTTGTTTGACTGGTTTGGTGTAATTTTTGAACTCATTGATTGTCACAATTTATCAAACTGATTACCAAGTTTTTTATAGCGGCATTCTGATCTTTTAAATTGTTGGATCTGGTGACGTTTTTTTCTCGACTACAATAAATTCACTATCAGGTTTAGGTCAGGTCAGTTACATAACCTCTCCAGAACAGTTATACTACAGTAATTAAAACCAGCAGGTTTTATTTTGACAGTGGGGGAAGGTGCCAGGTCCTGCTGGGAAATTAAATAATCAGCATCTCCATAAAGTTTATCAGCAGAGAGTCCTCTGAGTTTTCCTGGTAGAAGACTGAACTGAATTTGAACTTGATATAACACAGATAACAAACACCAGCAGGTCACTATCACTGACTGTGGAAACGTCACAATTCACGTCAAGAAACTTGACGACTTCCTCACTCATGTACCTTGATTTCCAAATGAAATGCTAAATTTGCTTCATGTGAGAACAAGACTTAAGCCACTGAATAATATTCCAATCGTCTACTTTCTTTTTGTTCAGAAGTCACAAGGAACACAACAGTGTTGTGGCCCATTTTCTGGATACATTTTGTGTTCTGGTTCTTTAAACATCGTCTAATTATTCAAACTGAATGATTCGGATTAAGTTTCACTCTTTATTTAACAAAAACAATAGCAACATTTTTATTTGTTCAGCAATTCCTGATTTTCGGTTTGCACTATCACAAAAATGCAATCAAATGACAAAGAGTGGTTAATGAAAAATAAAAAGAGTCATTCAATGTGATAGGATTACTTGATGCAAATACAATAATAGAGGCATTAACAGCATAAAAGCTACATATTTGTGTGGACATCCTTTAATCCAGTGGTTCCCAAAGATTTTCTTCTGGGCCTCCCTCTGGTTCACAATAAAATCCCCCCCAAAAAAGAAAAAAAAAATCAACTGGGCACACATATTATTCAACCAGACATAAATCTACACTGAAGTTTATTTCACACTTCAGGTTGCAACAAAACAAACTACAAACCATGTTTACAGTTAAACACTTTTGTGTAACTGTTTTCTTTTTTTCATTCATCCAGACTGCTCCCCGTGCCCCCTGCAATGGCACAATGATCCCCAAGGGGGCGCGCCCCACTCTTTGGGGACCACTGCTGTAATGGGTGTTTCAGCTGTGTAGTTTCATAATAAATGTCACAACATAACAACATTTATTTGGAAGCTACTTTGAAGCAGAGTACAAAGATTGTTCAATTTGTTGCAAAAGTTGGATTTTAAAGATTTGACTAGCAAGAACAAGCAGGTAAATAATAAAAAAAAAACAGTGATAACTCATGTATCACATCATGAACTACCATGATGTGATACATCACATAATGTAATGTATCATCATGAATACATCACATTATGGACATAGAATAGAGTAGATTCCTGTGTGGAATATACGTCCATCCCACACAGGAATAGACGTCTGTCTGGGGGCAATACCACTGAGGCAAATATCAAAGTCATCTATTATACATTCATTAGCATTCTTTAGGCAGCCAAAACAAAACGACATCTTACATCGGGGACATGAAACTTCTGTGCATCCTATCCCAGTGTGCTGGATCAGCGAGCCGCAGGTGGGACAGGCACGGACCGATGGACACCCTATGACTCCTCCCGCTAGCTCAATTTGGACTTCTGGACACTCTCTCAGCGTCTTCAGGGCAGAATTGTGGCAGTCGTCGTTTTCACAGCGGTCGGATCGAGGCTGTTGACCTTTCCACTCCCTCAGACACTGCCAGCAGAACCCAAAGCTGCGTCCGGTCTTTGCTGAGCACACATGGCAGCAGACATAGAGGTTTGAGCTGCTCCCTCTGGTCACAGGAGTCATGCAGCCTGGACACTGTCAGGAGTGTGATGAGAGGGGGGGGGGGGACAGAGGGACTTGAGTCAGACTCAAGCCTGTGTGCAGTTATCATTACGTCATTAATAAGATACTTACAAACTTTGTGTTAGGATCTCTGGCAGCAGCATTCAGGGCCATCGTCGTCTCAAAGTTCTTCATTTCTTCAGGGGTCAGCAGGGCCATTTTACAAACCTCCTGATAAGACCATTCAGCATCACAGCCAGACTGACCGCACACAAACCTGGCTTCTCCCTTTATTTAAATAATCACAGAAATAATCAGGATTAAAGATAAAAAAGACACTTATATGTTTAACAATCTGATAGGAAGGTTCTGTAGCGGTAAATACATGTTGAAAATAAACAACACGGACCCGATCACATCATCACTTTTCATCTTAATCAGAATAAAAATAGTTCCACGAAACTAGCTTACAATTCTCTTTTTTGTTGTATTTTCGGGCTGAATGTGAGGTCACTGTCATATCCCACCTGTTTGAGCAGTTGTTCGCACCACTTTGTGAGAGACATCGGGGTCACCACATGTCCGCAGGACATCCGGGCTCTTAAGGAATCAAAACCTTCACACAGAACTGCAGAAACATCCAATGATATCCTCCGGTATTTTTAAATACACACTACACATCACAAATACATTGAAAACTTGTAGCTACAGAGCTGATGAACTGAAACGAGCCACTCACAGTCAAACTGATCCTCTTCAGCCGTGAATCGGATTGTAGAGTCGCTCAGGTTGTAGCGCTTAGTTCTGTCGTTCATCTTGAAAGGTCTCTTGATTTCTGCTGCGATGCAGAAAATAATCAACTTTATATTATTTTAGGTCTAATAGAAGGAAACTCTTTCGATTTCGGCCCCGGTTATTCTTTACGAGTTCTGTGACTTTCACTTTACAGCTGATCGCTGAAGATACGCCCACATGGAAAGAAGAGCAGATGCATGGGGGGCGCAGGCCGGTGGCGTGGGCGGGCATTGGGGGGCATTACCCACCCACAGAGTCAGCTGTGCCCCTTCTGGAATGGAAGCTGTTTGTTGTTTTTGCCTTTAAACATCACAAATACATTGAAAAATAAAGTGGCCAACTCTCTGTTATTCCTATGTCAATTCGATACAGTAGGGGCTTCCGCACTCACCATATCTGTGCCTTCTGTCACTTTTTTCAGCTGTCAAAACTGTTTAATCCGTTGTCAACAGGTCGAAACCTGCTTTTCCGTGCCGCCTTTAAACGCAACATGAACGGTACGACGCTCATGTTGCGCTCATGGCGCTCTTATAAGAGTAGTTTTACCGTACTGTAACGTTTGTCCCCCGTTAAACTCTTATGGAGCCGGGTATGGATGGATGGATGGATGGATGGATGGATGGATGGATGGATGGATGGATGGATGGATAGATGGATGGATGGATGGATGGAACTGAATGAACGACAGTGAAAAATCTCGACCATATAAAGAATAAATATTATAGTTTTTATTGTTGACGCCTTAATTTAATAAAAACTAGCGGGTGTGAATAATTTACAGTTTATTAAGAAGAATGAATAATCTGACTACAATTAGTACAGAATAAAAAAATATTCTTTACTGTCCTATAATAGGGATATTTCTGTGTAACAGCAGTAAACTGACAGGCAAACAATGGAACTAAATTCACACACAGATCTAAATATTTAGTACTTTATTTTTAGCATCAAACATGCATACAAATTAAAAGTGCAATCAGCAATTATTCAAATTAATTTACAGTTATTTTGCATGTCTCACAGAATTTATGTTTTCAAAGAAACTGAATTGATTAAAGGTTTACTTAAACGTGTGAGGGGAAAAAAATCACAAAAACTCAGCAATTATGAGAGATAACTATTCGATCAAATATCATTCATTTATTTCAAACAGGTTTTATTTTTAAAACGAGAACAATTATTCAGTGGGACAGCGAAAACCATACATAACCAAGAACAATAATCAATATTGACAAATAGCTATAAATAAATAAAAACATGGGAATGCTGAGATCAAATTTTCATTCATGAGATTTTTGAGTTTTTTTTTTTTTTTTTACTAATGTCTTTGGGGTGAAAACCAACAACAATACACGAGAATGACTGGGCGATTTCGTTTTTGTTTTCACTTTACATAGAGATCATTTTTACATCTTTCACAATTATTATAAGCTTCGTGATCATACTTCACTAAGACATTACAATGATGCACTATCTTTCCAACAAACAGGAGGACATTTATGTAGTAAAAGCAAATGTTCAGTTTTGAGTTGAGTGGATCAGAGTGGAGCAGGGTCGTGGACGATCAGGTCCACTCCTCCGTCACAGCGCATCACCGCGTGGATCTCAGACTTGTGCTTGATCCCGCACTCAGCCAACGTTTGGGTCTCTTGCAGGGTTTTGCCTTTGTAGATCAGAGCCATCATCATTGCTGCAACAGCTGAAAATTTAAAATGAAATAAATCATCTTAAAGACCGACCTTTGCACAAAACAAAACTGAAAGACACAGTAAGACGACGTCCAAAACAAACAAGAGTGGATTTTGTTTATGAAGAAAATGCCCCATGAAACCTAAAATAAATAAAATCCTTTATATATGATGAATTCATATCTCAAGTTACTTATACAGTCCTCATGATCCCATCAGACAAATTGCACACAATATCTTAAATTGTTTAAAACGGTTTAGAACAAATAGCCGCGCATGTAAAGTCTCACATACATGGCAATTATGGATTTTAAAACTGAAAATCGGCTTTTTAAACTACATTTCATCTTTTCATCTGCTCTATGTCTCAGTGCATTTGAAATTACTCAGCAGGTGCATTTACCTATGTCACGGCGTAGCTGCTGTATTATGTCCATCAGAAACTTTACAGGAATGTACTTAAGCTCCTCTTCTTGTTTACACACGTCGATCGGCTTTTTAAAGTTCTGTTCAAAACAGACGATGACCTGGACCTGGCAAGCCATGGCTTCTTCTTTTGATGCCTTTAAACTCTGCTCTGGGATTAAAGCTGTAATGTGAAGTGACTGAGGAGCAGCGAGGGATTTATACTTATTAGAGAGGAACCTATTTGCTTTCATTTCTGTTAAAGGCGTGGTTTAAAAATGAAAGAAAAAAATGGATGGATCTGAGCAGAGTATGATTAAAATTATATAAGTCTTTGGTTGGGTGGATAAGCTTATATTTTCTAAAGTCGACGTAATCAGTGATTACAAAATGTTGGATGTTATGGATATGAACTGTGCCTGCCTTTATCAGTTTATAATAATAATAATAATAATAATAATAATAATAATAATAATAATAATAATAATAATAATAATAATAATAATAATACATTCTCGGAATTACAGCGTTTATAGTAATTCAACATAGTGCCACCCAGTGGGCTAACAGTATTTACTTATTACAAGATAAAATTAATCTCATAATGTCAAATAAAACCCTAAATAAATAGACAACGTTACAAAAGTCATGTCAAGGGTCACATATGTAATTGAATAAATCTGGACCTAAATTTACCCAAGAATATAAATAATATTTATTACATAAAAGTACGAAAGTATCATCAGTCAGTGTGTATTGATATACTGGAATATGCTGCCAAAATCGTAGGAACAAATATTAAGTAAATTCTTTAAAACGTTATTTAATTCAGGCCTGGGGTTTTTAGAGGCAGGCAGCATATTCCTCCAGATAATCCTGTCAACATTTCAGGAAATAAGACCAGGAATAATTAAAGTAAAACTAATTTTATCTTTCCTCATATATAGGGTTTTCCATAAATGTTCCCCAGTTCAAATAGATACATTGTTAAGGTCTTTGTCAAGATCAGTTGGCAGTAAATGACCTGAAAGAACTTCCAGGTACTTTCCAGATTCACCAGGCCTAACCTGGCAGAGTGCCAATCTGGTTTATTATAAACCAGATAGAAGGATTTGTGATGAAACTTTCATTTTCACTCTGCAACATTTCCAATGTGCATTAAGATACAAGATCGCCCTTTTGGAAGGAGCCTTTAAGCCATCAGACATGATAATTAATGGTTTAGTCCAAGTAAATAATTCTGTACTTTTCTGTTTATTAAACCAGTTTGATTGATGAATGCAGATTAATAAATATTTCTCATCTGTCAGCACAAATAAACAGAGTAACTCTATAACATTAAACAGCTTTATTACATACAGAACCTGTAAAACATTTCTAAACACTAATTTCACATGTGAATGATGTTGAGACCAAAAACATGCCGTCTCTTCTCGGAATTACAGCGTTGATAGTAATTCAACATAGTCTGGTTCCTGCAGCGGCTCTACATGTCTGAGTCAAACTGTAGCATCATTTATAGTGAGTGAAATACCTCAGAAACAATTCTAACAATTAAGTTTATTATCTCAGAGTAGATTGTGAACAACAGAAGAAATAATACACGGAGTATTGAGTCATGGTTCATTAATTCACCTCCTCTTGGATTCACTGACATTCTTTATTACTGGAGTAAACAGGAAAATGAGTCACTGCGGCCATGAAGATTTTCAGACACAAAGAACAATAGCGCCTCCCAGTGGTCAGTAATACTGAGGGTTTCTGCCGCTGTCAGTAAATTAAAGACCTTTTTGTTGAATTAGACCAGGGCCGACATCCTGCATGTTTTAGTTCTCTCTCTGGTTTAACGCACCTGGATCTAGTAATGGCTCATTAGAGCCCTAAGAAGAACATTGACTTGCTGAAAAGGTTGTTACTACCACCAGGGAGAGAATTAAAACATGCAGGATGCCAGCTCTCCAGGACCCACTTTGGGCACCACTGAATTAGACCAATAGGGATTACATAAAGTGAGTCAAATTATCACCTTCCTTTTGTGATTATTTTCGTTTAACTTCAATAGTTAAATGTAACTATTAGCTGAAGTTTTTCTGTCAGTGCTGATTTATGACTCCTGTTCTTTCACATCTACAGGTTTTTTTAACTTCAAACCCAGCAGACGTTGTTCTGTGGTGTTAATAACATGTATTTATGTAGGTTATCATTTATATTAAACTGAAAACCTAAACACAAATAAAAGATAAGATAAGAAGTGCTGTTTATATTCAGTGCTTAAATTATTAAGCAAAACCACTCAGCTGTTTGATCACCTTTAAACTCCATAATCCATGGTTCAGACTTGCATTACAAACATTTCCCGTCCATTCTGAAAATGTATCCTTCAACTATTACCTTGCTACAATAAACAGCGCCGCCTAGTGGATGGATGAGACAGAGTGACAGACTCTTAGTGAAAGAAAACAGACTGATCAACATTAAACCAAAGAGGGAATCTGACAGGTGAATTAAGTTCAACAACAACAACAAAACATGTAAACATCAACAAAGAGACAGAGATAAAATTCAATCTAAGATGGCCGACTTTCTGTTTTGTGTAGAGCATGGGTGAAATCTGATACCTTTGTGATGGAGAAAGGTCGATGCAGAAAGTATTTTTGAAAATTTTGGGGGCAGAGGAATGGCTGTGGAGATAATTTTACTGTACATTTTTTTAAACCATGAAAATATCCTGTTCTTCAGCTTGGTGATGGCATTTGAAAGACGATTGCAAATGGGACCACAGATTACAACCAGTCCTCTCAGTGCTCTGGTTAATAATCAGACTGTGGTTTACATCCAGGTCATCATCTCTCAGGTTTGTCTGTCCTTCTTCTTCAGCCTTTCTTTCTTCATTCTGTTCTTCATCTTCTGAACCAATACCTGAAATTCACATTAGAAAGTATTGTCAAAATGGACCCAGTATTCTTCAGCCCATCTCTCTTCTTCAGCCCATCTTTATTCTTCAGCCCATCTCTCTTCTTCAGCCCATCTTTCTTCTTCAGCTTATCTCTCTTCTTCAGCCCATCTCTCTTCTTCAGCTCATCTTTCTTCTTCAGCTCATCTCTCTTCTTCAGCTCATCTCTCTTCTTCAGCCCGTCTCTCTTCTTCAGCCCGTCTCTCTTCTTCAGCCCGTCACTCTTCTACAGCCTTTCTTTCTTCTTCAGCCCATCTCTCTGCTTCAGCCCATCTCACTTCTTCAGCCCATCTCTCTTCTACAGCATTTCTTTCTTCTTCAGCCTTTCTTTCTTTTTCAGCCTTCCTTTCTTCTTCAGCCCATCTTTCTTCTTCAGCCCATCTCTCTTCTTCAGCCCATCTCTCTTCTTCAGCCCATCTCTCTTCTTCAGCCCATCTCTCTTCTTCAGCCTTTCTTTCTTCTTCAGCCCATATTTCTGCTATAGCCCATCTCTCTTCTTCAGCCCATATTTCTGCTATAGCCCGCCTTTCTTCTTGAGCCCATCTCTCTTCTACAGCCTGTCCTTCTTCTTCAGCCCGTCTTTCTCCATTTTGTTCTTCATCTTGTGAACCAATTCCTGAAATTTACATTAGAAAGTATTGGCAAAATGGACCCAGCATAAATGATTAAAAAGTCTGATTTCTTCTTACTTTTCTTCCTGTAAAAGAGGAGGTGGGCACTTCGAGATCTGGTATAAAAAGAATGTGAAGTTAGTTTATGATAAACAGTGAAAATGAACAAAACTGGACGGCACTTACTTCTCAAACTTTCTCTGGATCCTGTGGTCACCAAGCTGTTATAAACAAAATAACTACATATCAAACTTACATTGTGTTATTATGACAAAATGAAATATTAAACCTAAAAACATCTTTAAAAGCCCTGCTATGGCATAATCATCTCACCAGTGTCACACTGGAGTCATTGAACTCGTACCATCTGTCTTCATCCTCAGGTTTGATTGTTGCTGTGTAATGCCCACCTGTCAGAGACCCAAAGTGCTCCACCAAAGCGTACAGTTCATATGTCTGGTTCTGATCAACAAAACACACATTAATCTGGAAAGTGGAAAGAAAATGGACAATAATCACAATATACTGAAATATACCTCAGGTAAGTCGATGGTGTAACAAACATCCACAGCACGGCTGTCTTTACTGTACGACATGCGGTGATAGTTGTATTCAAACCTCTTCAGCAGCAAAATCAAAATCTCTGGATGAAGCTTTAGTTTATATTTCTATATGAAACACAACATTAAAACAATTAAAAGCTGATATTTATATTAAAGCTTCTGAATAAACTAAATATTTTCTGTTTTATGTTAGCTAGGACCACCAATTTATTGATTTACTATGATTTTTTCCACTTTTGCAAAGCGTTTTGTTGCAGGAGGAAGTGGTGCACTTTGCAAAATAGATGGAATAAGAAAAGAACATGAAGTGGAAATATTGAAGCAACATCTAAAGACATCAACCAGGAAGTTAAAGCATGGGTACACATTGGTCATCCAACTGGACAACGACCATAATTATACTGCCAATTTAGTTAGAGAAGGAACTGAGAACAATAAAGAGTTTTGGAGAGTTCATGACAAACTCCTGAACAAGGCTGTCAACAAACATGAAGCAGTTAAAACAGTTGTGACAGGAAAAATAGACCAAAACTTTAGCTTTGCTGTAGTGAGAGTTTATGGAGCCAAGACATTTGACTCAGGTCATGAAGTTTTAAAGACAATGCTACTAATAAAATGTATGTAAACTTCAGAACTTGAATGAAATTATAGAAATCTCTAAAAAGTCTCTCTTATTTGGGTGTTTCGCTAATACAAATACTTTTTTAGTCCTTATTGACCTAAAACAACAACAGGGAAAGTTTAGTTTGATTAGTCGGTAAGAAAAAGATGGCAGTGTGTCCTTTTATAATGTGTATTTAAATATTTACAGATTGATACATTCTTAAAATATTTCACAATGTTGTCAAATTATCTGTTTTCCATAAATGAACCAAGCATGTTTACTGCACGTAAATACAATATTAAGGAAAACAAGTTTCCCTTTACTTACAACAGTAGTGTCACGTTTGTTGTCACAGTCATCACAGTACATCTGGTCTTCTCCACAAAACTCTACATCCTTTAAAAATGCCTGAATCCCGTCCTCCTGGAAACACACTTTGTGTTACTTGCACAAACCTTCACCAGGTACTTTCCACTATTCTACCAACATGGTTTCTTTCTACTAAGTAATAAGTAAATCATTGACTATTCCAGATTACTTTTATGAGTTTTGTCTGGCACATAAAATGGTTTCCATTTTGCAGGTTGTTTCTTACCACACTGTAGTTTCCATTACTAGAATCCATCAGTGGGAGAGGAAGAAAGAAAAATGTCACAACGTCTTTAGTATGTGAGCCACATTGATCACAAACAGTCCTGTGAATCAGCTCTCCTTTGAATATCTGAAAATAAAATTTTATTTAAAATCTAACAGATTTTATTTTTCATTCACACTCTGTAGCTCCCTCTCCTTACGATCCCAAAATAATTTCATGAATAATTTACCTCTGACGCTTCATCACTGACATCAGATAAAATCTTCTCCAGGTACTGACCAGCATCCTGCTGTTCAGACACTAGAAGAATGAAGAAAGAATGATACATATATTATGTGTTTTTATATTGTCTATATTTAATAGAATTGTTCATACATGTTTCGTCTGTCCAAACGTTTTGCAATGGGGCCCAGATTTGGTGTATTAGAGATGTAGGGGGGCCGACTTTGGCGGATGTCCTTTACATAGAACAGCAATATATTTAAACAAATTTCAGCAAGCCATTCTGTCTTACATTTGCTTTTTTATTTTAATTTCAGCGATCTTAAGCATGTCTTTTGGTTCATTTGAAACATGCATATAATATGTAATTGAATATTTACTTAACTTCACTTTTTTAACACTAACTTTTTTCTAATGGTTAAACAGAAGTAATTGTACTCTTGAGTGCAAATTACATTTGAAACATAAAAAAATATCTCACCATGGCAGTTCAATATTTACAGAATTTTTAAATACAATAACAGAGAAATGAGCAAGTAATAGTCATATCAACAAGACCAGGGCTCATTTGAAATATGACATATAACTACAAATGTTATATTTTTAAAAGTTCATTATTCTGGAGTGAAAACTCAAAACTTGTCTGAATTTTTGACTGATTTTGATCTTTAAAAAACAAAATTTATTCTGAGACTTATTGTAAATGACAAATGACTTGTCTGCATTAAAGTGATGGGAGATACTCAGATCTGGACTGCAGCACATAGGCCAGGTCTGGCTCAAAGGCAGTGGTCCTGGCAGGCCCGGTGGCATGGGCGGGCATTGGGGGACATTGCCCGCCCAGAGTCAGCCTTGCCCCCCCTCTCCCCCCGCCCCTCCCTCCTGGACTGGAAGCTGTTTATTGTTTTTACCTTAGAATGGCCAACAGTTTGTTATTTTTCTATAAATTTGATACAATAGGAGCTTCCGTACTTCCCATATCCGTGTCCTCTGTCACCTTTTTCAGAAGTTAAAACAGTTTAATCTGTTAACAAGTCGCAACCTGTTTTTCGGAGCCGCCTTCACACGCAACATGAACGCTGAGACGCTGCGCTGGGTTTCCACCTGTGAAGGAGACCTGCTGCTGCTGGGCGGAGCTACGTAGGTTTGTGTTAGAATCACGGCAGCAAACCAGCAAAACGCAAAGAACTTTTCAGTTTTTCCCTCCAAACTAACCGACTGAGTTGAGTAAAGCTGTTGGATGCAGGTAATGTTAGCTAAAAGATGACTAGCTAATATCAATACTAAAGCTTGTTAACAAGTAGCCTGTAGGCTACTGATGTTGTCCATGTTAAGCTACGTAGATTCATTTTGCCCCCTCCCTCCCCCCCAAAATAAGTCGTTGTCTCCCCTGTTAAACTCGTCTGGAGTCGGGGCTGGGTATTGATGCACAAGATATCTCGTGAGAGTCCGTTAGACGTGTCCTCACACGGCTCTTATTCAAGTTCATAACCGAGAAGACACATACGACGTATTTGTGTGTCTTCTCACACAAATACGTCGACCCAAACAAGATTAGCATTTTCTTTCCAAATGCTCGAATCTCTCGAAACCTGTCGGTAAAAGTTCGCGAGAGAAAGCTGTTGGTGCCGACCGCGGCTCTCTGCGTCACTCTGCAGCGCAATGAGCTCCAGCTGCAAATGGTCTGAGTCACACGGGCTCCTGCCCTCTAGTGGGTAAATGAGGAACAGCATTTAGTGTGTAAGCTACGCCTTAATGCAGGTAACGTTACTGCTGCCCAATGTATTAATTCTACGTGCGGGCCAGACGTTATTGATTTTATGACAGAGTCTGCGGGCCGGATGAAATTTGACCACGGGCCGCATTTGGCCCCCGGGCTGGACTTTGGACATGCCTGGTCTACAACCTGTCAAGATTTATGCTGAAGCTGCCATCTTGACATCCCAATTGCAAAGGAAAGTCCCCACTTTATAATTAAAAAAATGTTGTTAAATTTATACCTTTTTTAATTTCCAGCTTCTCTGTAACTTTTGTGCTTTCTGCAGTGTTTCTTTTTAAATCTTCAACCAACGCATTAAGTTCAACACTAATGTCTCCTTTTTCTTTTGGACATCTGTTAACGGGAAATTGTCAGAGATTCAGATGTTATATTGAACAAAACATCAAACATTTCTTACAACAAACATTTGATTTATCTGTAAGTAAGGATCTTTCAGTTATTGCTACAGAGCATACTATGACTTCTTCCATCATATTTATTGCCACTATATGAAATAGAAGGTCCACTGAAGCATACTTTACTTTCAGTACCTAAACTCCAAACTGAACTTGGAAATAAATATTTTCAGTTTTCTGCTCCAACTTGGAACTGGTTGCAGAAATACATGAACCCAAAGGTGCTGTTGTCTCTTAATGGTTTTAAGATTCTTCTTACTGATCTTGGGAAGGAATCGTCTGTCTGTAAATGTTTTAACTGAAGAATGTTTTAATTATTTTCTTTATGACATTAACTTTTCCTATTTTGGCTGTGAATGTTCTGTAACTTCTCTGTACTGCTGCCAATGAAGTTTTTAATCTAAATATTATTTCTCTTTGGAAAACAAAGGTTAATAAATTAAATACACTAACCTTTCTAGAGCCTCTCTGAACTCTCTGGTCATGAACAGAGCCTGCAGAATGCTGTTCAGAGAATCTGTTGCTCCTTGGTTTCTCAACCCATGGTACTTAATATCTGTGGGACGTTTTGTTACAGAACATCTTACAATAATAACAGAAGAAGCTCAATTATGTAATTATTGGAAACTCAGGATTTAGCCCTTACCTCGGTTCATCCTGAATCACTAACGATTCCACTGATACGGCTCTTCTTCACAGCACTGTCGTAGAAACGATTTATGTTGCTGAGCCACCGCTGAAATAAACAGACAGTAAGAGGCACTCCCATGACTGCAGAGAGAGGGAGTCAGAAAACAGCAGCTTTCTCTTTCACTTTGCAACTACTAGAACATTTCATTCAGCTGATAACACTGCATAAAGCTATGATTGTTCACAAGTTAGAATTCAGTTTATATCAATTCTCTGAAATCAGTTCTGACAGCTGCAAGTTTTGGGTGATGTTGGGATTTCAGAGGGACCAATGCCCAGACAATTTTTTCTTACATAAAGAAATGGTCAAAATCTGTTCTTAATACAACTGGGATAAACAACTGCTGTCTTTTCTTTCCCTTTACAATATTATTTCAAAAACAATCTGACAGGAATCGTCATAAATGTAGCTGCGAAAATCCAAACTAAAATGCACTTTAAACTGCAATGACACAGACCAATAAGAGATTTTAAATACCAAAGACATTTACAACCCCTGTCCTCTGTAACAGTGAGGGCAACAGAAAGAAAAAGAATGAGATGCAAAAGTTTTACTTATGCTTGGGGTACCATAACAGAAAGATCAAAATGTGAGCTTAGGGGAATCCAGGTGTCACTAATGAAAACAATGTTGGCTTCAGGTTTTCAACAAACAAAATGAAACAAAAACTGAATGAGGAGCTGGAAAGTACCTAAAATACTTGGCACATGATGTTTAGTTTCTGTTATTTTCCTACTGAAGAGTCAATCAGTATTGTGGCAGCAGCAGTTTTCTATGAAACAGTGACTTGGGTGCATTTAAGGTGAACTGATAAAGTTCAAAGTGGGCATCAGAATGAGGAAGAGTTATTTTAAGTTATTATTCCTTGGATCATGGCTTCTTGATGCCAGAATGACTGGAAAGAGTTTTTCAGAAACTACTGAGGTTTTCATGCACAGTTTCCTCTGTGTTTAGAGAAAATGAGTTCAAATAAGAGAACAGCAGCTGTGGATAAAAAAGCCTCAATGATGTCAGGAGAGAGTGCATAGACTGGTTTCAGATTTAAAAAAGGAAACAGTAGCTCACATAACATTTGTGTAGAACATTGTCTCAGAATGCACTAGATGTTGAAGCAGATGAGCTACAGCAACAGAAAACCGCATTGAGGTTTTGCTACAACCAGGAAGTTTTGACTACAGTTTTCAGTTTTGGTTCTCAAAAATTAAACATTGACAGATCTGAAGAATGTTTCCTGTTTCTTCAAGTGACCTTCACATCAGAAGAGTCAGTTTGACATGAATAATATTAAAAGCATGGAGGCATCATGTCTTCTTCAGTGGTTCAAACTAAATGTTGGGTGATGATTATGTTTTCTTCCACATCATTAGCTATTGCCAGTAGAAAGAAGAAAAGCAGGTGTAGGGGAGATGGTGGAGTCAGTGCTTATTCACTGATTAGTTTAATTAATCTGAGTAAAGAAAATATAATCTCACTCCACCTTGTTAAAATCTCTTTCCCTGCTCAGTGATGTGGCTGTTTCTAGAACCTTTTTGACTGGTTTGGTGTAACTTATAACAACTGTACCAAGGACAATTAATGTTAAATATATTGATTGTCACAATTTATCAAACTGATTATCAAGTTGTTGTTTTTTACAGCGGTATTCTGATCTTTTAAATTGTTGTATCTAGTGACGTTTTTTCTCGACTACAATAAAATCTCTATCAGGT
Organism: Poecilia mexicana; assembly: GCF_051168715.1. NCBI lineage: Eukaryota > Metazoa > Chordata > Actinopteri > Cyprinodontiformes > Poeciliidae > Poecilia > Poecilia mexicana. The sequence goes on from NW_028263387.1 coordinate 11,047,664, forward strand.
TTAGGTCAAGAAACTTGTCGAGTTCCTCACTCGGGCACTTTGATTTTCAAATGAAATGCAAAATTTGCTTCATGTGAAAACAAGACATTAAGCCACTGAATAATATTCCAGTTGTCTTTCCCCTTCACCCATGTAAGACATGTCTGAAGTTTTCTTTGGTTCAAAGGTCACAAGAGAAACAACATTTGTGGCTGATGTCCTGGATACATTATGTGTTCTGGTTCTTTAAACACTGTCTAATTATTCAAACTCTCACACAATATGAAAGGATTACTTGATGCAAATACAATAATAAAGGCATCAAACAGCACAAAAAGCTACGTATTCTTGTGGACATTCTTTAATAGGTGTTTAATCTATTGTAGTTTCATAATCATACATTTCACAACATGACAAGATTTATTTGGAAACTACTTTGTGATAAGCAGAGTACAAAGATTGTTCAAATTGTTGCAAAAGTTGGATTGCAAGAACAAGCATGTAAATAGCAAACAGTAGGAGCTCATGTATCACATCGTCATGAATACATCACATCATGGACATAGAATAAAATAGACATCTCTTAACATAGCACACAGGCATTCCTCTTTCTATTACTATAGACACAGGAATAGTTGTCTATTCCCATGTGGAACAGACGTCCATCCCACACAGGAATAGACGTCTGCCTAGGAGCAATGCCACCGGGGCAAAGTCCAAAACAGCTACCAGTCTTTAGGCAGCCAAAACAAAACGACATCTTACATCGGGGACATGAAACTTCTGTGCATCCTATCCCAGTGTGCTGGATCAGTGAGCCACAGGTGGGACAGGCACGGACTGACGGACACCCTTTGACTCCTCCCGTTAGCTGAATTTGAACTTCTGGACACTCTCTCAGCGTCTTCAGGGCAGAATTGTGGCAGTCGTCGTTTTCACAGCGGTCGGATCGAGGCTGTTGACCTTTCCACTCCCTCAGACACTGCCAGCAGAACCCAAAGCTGCGTCCGGTCTTTGCTGAGCACACATGGCAGCAGACATAGAGGTCTGAGCTGCTCCCTCTGGTCACAGGAGTCATGCAGCCTGGACACTGTCAGGAGTGTGATGAGAGACGGGGAACAGAGGGATTTGAGTCAGACTCAAGCCTGTGTGCAGTTATCATTATGTCATTAATAAGATACTTACAAACTTTGTGTTAGGATCTTTGGCAGCAGCATTCAGGGCCATCGTCGTCTCAAAGTTCTTCCTTTCTTCAGGGGTCAGCAGGGCCATTTTACAAACCTCTTGATAAGACCACTCAGCATCACAGCCAGACTGACCGCACACAAACCTGGATTTTCCCTTTATTTAAATAATCACAGAAATGATCAGGATTAAAGATAAAAAAAATAGACACGTTTAACAATCTGATAGGAAGGTTCCTCACTTCCTTTTAACCAATATTCTGCCAACATTATACACTGTTAAAAATGAGCTATGTCAACACAGAAATATATCTAACTCAAAATTTCACAGTTGACAACTTGTTTTTGATAAGTTAGTTTTAAAAATATACAGTGAATCTGTTGAAGGTAAATCAACTAAAAGCAGCAAAAACAACAAACATTCTTTTAGTTTAAAAATTAAGAGTAAAAGAAATGGAATAAAATATTTTATATTTTACATTTAAAAGCAAAAATGCATTCCATTGAAATTACAGACTTACTCTTAAACAAGTGAGTATAGTGTGGTTAAAAGAGTTAAAGGATTTGCACAGGTTTTGTTTTTGATGAGTCTCTGTTTCTGAACATTTGAAGTCAGGTATCTACAACTCAAATAAAAGAAATAGAACAAAAAGAAAATAGATAAATTTTGTTCAGGATTTTAATATTTGTGGAAAACAGCGTTTTTTTGTTGTTGTTGTTTTATTTTTTAAAAACAGCTTTTAATGACCATAAAACTATAGCTGGAAAAATAAACACCACATGAAACCGATCACCTCATTACTTTTCACCTGAATCAGAATAAGAGTACTTCCACAAAACTATTTTGCAATTCTCTTTTTTGTTCTATTTTCTATTTTGAATAAGATTATATTTGAATCATATCCCACCTGTTTGAGCAGTTGTTCGCACCACTTCGTGAGAGACATCGGGGTCACCACATGTCCGCAGGACATCCGGGCTCTCGGGGAATCAAAACCTTCACACAGAACTGCAGAAACACATGAGATCCTCCGGTATGTTTAAATACCAAGTTTGCATGCTTTAAATACAAATACAGAGAAAACTAAAACATATAATTAAAGCGCTGATGAAACGAAACGAGCCACTCACAGTCAAACTGATCCTCTTCTTCCACAAGTCGGATTGTAGAGTCGCTCAGGTTGTAGCGCTTCGTTTTAGAGTTCATCTTGAAAGGTATCTTGATTTCTGCTGCGATGCAGAACACAGTCAGCTTTAAATTGTATTTGGTCTAATAGAAGAAAACTCTTTCGATTTCAACCCCGGTTATTCTTTACGAGTTCTGCGACTTTCGTTTGCAGCTGATCGCTGAAGATACGCCCACATGGAAAGAAGAGCAGGTGGATGGATGGATGGATGGATGGATGGATGGATGGATGCTTAATGAACGACGGTGAAAAATCACGACCATATAAAGAATAAAGGTTAGGTTCTAGTTTTCATTGTTCGCACCTTAACTTAATAAAAACTAACTGGTGTGAATAATTTACAGATTATTAAGAAGAATGAATAATCTGACTACAATTAGTACAGAATAAAAAATATCCTTTACTGTCCTATAATAGGGATATTTCTGTGCAACAGCAGCAGAATGACAGGCAAACAAAGAAACTAAATTCACACACAGATCGAAATATTTGGTACTTTATTTCATTTTTTTACCATCAAACATGCAGACAAACTAAAAGTGCAAACAGCAATTATTCAACTTAAGAGCAATTTACAGTTATTTTCATATCCTCTCATCACTTTTTATTTTGCATGTGTCAGTATTTATGTTGTCAAATTAATTGACAATTGATTAATTGATTAAATTGGCATACCTTCAATAAATAGGAGTGAAAAAAAATTACAAAATCTCAGCAATTATTGACTTAAGGGAATAAGAGAATTATATCAGATCAAATATCAGTATGATAAAATATTTTATTTCAAACAGCTTTTGAAAAACAAGAGAACAAGGATTCAGTTGGGCAGATAAAAACAAACACACATAACCAAGAACAATAACAAAGAATTCAATCATTACAAATGATTATAAATAAATAAAAACAAAGGGACAGATGGTTGCTGCGGGAGAGCTTAGATCAAATTTGCTTAGATCATATTTGAATTTATGACGTTTTTGAGGTTATATAGAAAACAAAAGCATATGTCCAGTTTTGAGTTGAGTGGATCAGAGTGGAGCAGAGTCGAGGACGATCAGCTCCAGGCCTCCGTCACAGCGCATCACCGCGTGGACCTCAGACTTGTGCTTGATCCCGTAATCAGCCAACGGGCGGGTTTCTTCCATGGTTTGGGCTTTGTAGATCAGACCCATCTTGGCCTTTTCTGCAAGGAATCATTAGTGAAAATTTTAAATGAAATAAATCATTTTAAAGACAGACCTTTGCGCAAAACAAAACCGAAAGACACAGTAAAACAATGTCCAAAACAAACAAGAGTGGATTTTGTTTCCTATTAAAATGCCCTATGAAACCTGAGATAAATAAAATCGCTCATATATAACGTAATAACAGCTCCAGTTACTCATACAGCCAGTGATCCCATCAGACAAACCCCTATTGTTTTAAATGGTTTAGAACAAATAGCATCTACATGTCTCACAAGTGATAATTATGGATTTAAAAAAATGTAAATCGACTTTTTAAATTAAATCTCGTCATTTCATCTGCATGTCTCAATAAATTTGAAAGGATAATTTCTCAGCAGGTGTCTTTACCTATCTCAGGGCGTCGCTCCTGTATTTGGTCCTTCAGACGCTGCACAGGAGTGATAGCCAGATCCTTTTCTTGTTGACACACACCGAACGGTATTTTCCTGTTCTGTTCAAAACAGACGATGACCTCGCACACCATGTTTTCCTCTTTCGATGAAGGCAAACTCTACTCCGGAATTAAAGCTGTAATGTCACTTAAGTGACTGACGAGCTTTTTTTATACATGATGACTTTTGCTTTCATTTTTGTTAAAGGCGTGGCTTAAAATGCAACAAAAGTTAGTGGTTCTGACCAGATCCAACATGGTAATTTATAATTACCTGGTTTATAACTTTATATTTTCTGATAATGATATAATCAGTGATTGCAAAATGTTGCATTTTGCCTGCCTGACTTTGATCCATTTTTTTATTATTTTTATTTGGAATATGCAGTTACCCACTTTTTACAAGATAACACATTTCACAACATCAAATAAAACTCTAAATAAATGAAGAAGGTGTAGAAAGTTTGTGAAAGGTCACATATCTTGAATCTAAATTTACACAAGAATGTAAATATTTTATCATGTAAAAGCATGAGAGTATCATCAGTTTTATTAGTGTGTGTTGATACTTTGGAACATGCTGCCAAAATCATGTCCTTTCTGGTAGAAAAGGACAACATTTCTTTCTATGAGAGGTGATAACATAAAATATTAAGTAAATCTTTTAAAACATTTAATTCAGGTTTGGGGCAGCTAATGAGATAATAAGATTCCTTTATATAATCCTGTCAATATTTCAGGAAATACGATCTGGAATAATTAAAATGAAATGAATTTCATCTTTCCTCATAAATAGTGTTTTCTCCTAAATGCCCCCCCCTGTTTATATAAATACATTGATAAGGTCTTTGTCAAGATCACTTGGCAGTAAAGTGAGTTTTCCCCAAATGTTCTCCAGTTTAAATAGATACATTGTTAAAGTCTTTGTCAAGATCATTTGGCCGTAAATGACTTGAAAAAACTTCCAGGTACTTTCCAGATTCACCAGGCCCAACCTCTCAGAGAGCCGATCTGGTTTATTATAAACCTGGTAAAAGGTTCTGTGATGTAACTTTCACTTTCACTCTCCAACATCTACAATGTGCATTAAGATACAATATTGACCTTTTGGAAGGAGCCTCCAAGTCATCAGACACGATCATTAATGGTTTAATCCAAATAAATTACTTTGTACTTTTTTATTATTAAATCAGGTTGATGAATACAAATGAATGCATATTCCTCATCTGTCAGCACACAAAACAATTAACCCAAATGGGCAGTATTACTGCATACAGAGCCTGTAAACAATTTCTGAAAACTAATTGTACTTTCACATGATGTGAATGATGTTGAGACCAAAAACATTGCTTCTCTTCTTAGAATTACAGTGTTTACAGTAATTCAGCATCGTGAGTCAGTGCGCCACCTAGTGGGCTAATAGTATTTAGCAGCTAATCATCGCTTAGTGAATTTTTAAGGAAAGCTTTTGGACTCCTTCCTTAATTGGTATAAATAAAGTATGCAGCTGGGAAAGATGGTGTTTTATCTGCCAAATTTCACTGTTTTACATTTCTGTGTATTTACAATTGACTTTAAAACAATGAAAATCCTCTTAACTTCCAGTTTCAAATATAACAGATTATAATTTTCCAAAACATTTTAACAAAATGATTTTAGAAAAGCAAATTACGCATTAAGTAGCTAAAAAGAATGAATCTCCATTTAAGGTGGACGCCCTACTTTGAGACAGAGACAAACTGTCATGAAGTGCGATTAAACACACAGAAAAACTCAAATCATTACACAAACATTTTTAGTACAAAATGACATTTAATAAGTTAATTGGAGGTCAAAGAAGAAATTATTCTTAAGTAAAATATAACATGAGAATAAAAAGGTTGCTAAATAGAATAAAGAGGATTCACAGTTGATGATTTTTTTTTATAGATTCTAGTTTGATTGTGAATTGACAGGAAAGTGGGTAATGAAGAAGGGGGAAGACATGCAGCAAAGGTCACCAGACCAGGAATCGAACCTGCGACAGCCACGTTGAGGACTAAGGCCTCCATATGTGGATTGCTCTTAAAGATGATGAACAGAAACAAGAAGACCTGGAACATTTTTAATGTTACAAAATTAACTTTGTCAAGAAACAACAACTTTTAGTTTCTGTGCCACACAGGTATGGCTGTCTGTCTGGGAGCCACACCATCACTGCAGGGGATGAAGTAGGAGCTGGTCTTCAGACACTCAGGAGTCAGCTTCAGACACACGAAGCAGAACTCCACCTGGCAGCGAGGACAGATGATGTTCTTGCAGCCCGTCTTGTCGTGCTCCACCTTATGTCCGCAGGTGGGACAGGCCCTGATGGAGGGACAGTTCTCGACCCCATCCACCTCAGGGAAGGATGTGGTCTTGCAGGTCCTGAGCAGCTGCAGGTCATGGTTGATACATCCGTTGTTGTCACAGCGATCAGAGCGTGGAGCCGGACCTTTCCATGGCTTCAAGCACTGCCAGCAGAACTGGACCTCTGCATTCTTATCTGCTGTGCAAACTAAGCACTGAACGCAGAGGTTAGTCAGGTCCTCTCTCTCAATGTAGGAGCTGCAGCCAGGACACTGCAGGGCGAAAAAGAAGAGAAAACAAAAGGAAAGAAGTTACCACATTGCAGAACAATGTTTCATGAATTTGTCTTGAGTTAGCATGATGCTTACGGTTTTAAAATCGCAGTACTCTGTAGCAGCCAGACGGGCCATGTTCTCTTCAAAATGCTGCATTTCTTCAGTGGTCAGGACGGCCAGGCGGCGGACCTCTTGATACGACCACAGAGCGTCACACTTGTGCAGGGTGCCGTCCTTCAGAGCTGGGCACTTAAATTTATACTGGCCCTGAAATTTGTAATATTTAGAGAACGATATCATTAACTTGGATTATATTCTTGATATCAAGCATCATTTACATACACTTCGCACAGCACAACATCCTGAAAGATGAATTTGATGAGTGAAGAGTTCACAGTCCTGTTTGAAATGTTTTCTTTTGTATTGTTTCTCATATTAAACCATAAAATTTGTTAATATGAAGGTTCAGAAGAAAACTGTATTAAAGTAAATTAAGATACAGCACAGTACTAAAGTTGCTGGATAATTTCAGTGTACACTGCACTTGCAATGCATCTTTCTTAGCTTTTTAACATTAAATATCAGTATACTTAGTGTGTCTTGAATTGGTCATATTTTGATCAATTTTGGGCTATTTTAACTGATTATAGTTGAAAAAAAAAAAAAAAGGAAGTGCCTAAATAAAAATGATTATTTTGACAGGAAACCATCAAGGTGAAGTTCAGCTCCACATAAAACTGGACTGCATGTGTCATATTGGACATGATGCTGGATATGTGCATGGAGTCTTCTCTTCGACAATACATGTGCTAGTGAGAAAACAAAAGTAAACTTTTAACTGTTGGAAAGTACCTGATCCAGAAGGCTGCGACTATAGAATCACACACAAGTCCTACATACAGATGGTTTTAAGTTTAGAGCATGGGTGTCCAAAGTCGGTCCTCGAGGGCCGGCATCGTACATGTGTTAGTTCTCTCCCTGGTGGTAGTAACAACCTTCTCAGCAAGTCAATGTTCTTCATTAGCTTCTAACAAGTCATCATTTGATCCAGGTGCATTAAACCAGGGAGAAAACTAAAACACGCAGGATGCCAGCACTCGAGGACCCACTTTGGACACCACTGTTTTAGACGGTGGAGCAGGACCTGAACCGGGTTTTACTGACGACGGGCTGGGAGACAAGAAGGGAGAAACTCGGAGAAGTAAAGAATGTCTTATGCCTGATGATTAAAACGCAAACAAAAATGCTTCGTTTCAAACATTAACTGGAATCACGTCGCTCCTCCTTCTCAGTTAAACTGTTTTAAACAATGTTACGGCTGCAGTTAGGTTTGTTTTGCGTTTACTTATTTCTGGTTAGCTATAGGTTTTGCATTAATCTGTCTTGGTTTCTCATTTCAGGTGTTTCTTTTTCAGGTTTTATTTCTTTAGTATAATTTAATAAATTCAATTTTCATTAAATCAGAAAATCCTTGTGTCCTTTAATGTTACCCCACTTATTGATGGACGTAACAATAAATAAAATATTCTGCCACATTCTGAATGTATTGAATATTATCACAACTCTCTGTATGATCAGCAGAGATATTGTCTGTTTCCTGTTATTTTCAGTGAGTCAAACAGAGAGAACAACTGTGGAGCAGCTTCAACAAACTTGTGTTTTAAACAGTGGCGCAACTGCACATTATTCAGGTGGATGCGAAAACATAAATCGGCCCCCCCCGACGGAAGGAACTTCAGGGTGAAAGTCCGACGCTCAGCCCCCCCCGAGGCGAAGCTGCGTGGAGTGTAAAACTCGCTACATTTACCTCTTTATGTGCGAGAGGTGAAGGAGCGTGAAGGGCGCTGAACTGTATGGGAAAACATAATCGGCGCGTAGCCCCCTCCAGACAGGGTTTTGGCGCCCCCTCTGGTGCTGCGCCCCTATGCGTTGCATACGCTGCATACCCCCTTTTTGCGTCTCTGGTTTTAAATTAATAGGTAAAATGTGGGATTTTAAAACTGCTCTTTGCCCTCTATACATTTTAAACAATGAAAACAATTAAATACATCACATAATGTAAGACAATTTGCTGCAAACCTCAAGAGGAACCTCAAGCGAAAACTACAGATGTCAAATTCTGACCAATTTCTAGATTAAGAGCAGAAAGTGTTGATATTACAGGATCTTCTCTCAGCTCCAGTTCTTGTGTTGGAATAGGTCTGATTATTCTGCCACTTTGTGTTGACGTTGAAGTGGTTTATCCAGGCAAGTTTTGAGTTTTTCTCTTTTTTTTATTTTTACTTTTTGCAGTGAAAATTATTACACAGATAAAACCATTAAATCAGCATTTTAACATTTAGAGGTTAAAAGATGCAGTTTGTTGGTTCTGTTTTTGATGCATCGCTGCCGTGTTTTCTGATGGCAGCAACTCAACATGGACTAGAGAAGTTTCTGACCAGATTCTGGTTCCTGCAGTGGCTTTACAGATCTGAGTCAAACCGTAGCATCATTTATAGTGAGTGAAATACCTCAGAAACAATTCTAACAATTAAGTTTATTATCTCAGAGTTGATTGTGAACAACAGAAGAAATTATTGAGTCATGATTCATTAAGTCACCTCCTTGTTCTTGGATTCACTTGGATTCTTTATTAGTGGAGTAAACAGGAAAATGAGTCACTGCGGCCATGACGTTTTTCTGTCAGTGCCGGTTTATGACTCCTGTTCTTTCACATCTACAGGTTTTATAACTTCAAACCCAGCAGACGTTGTTCTGTGGTGTTAATAACATGTATTTATGTAGGAAACCTTAACAATTTCCATCCAGCCAACAGTAATGCATACTAATAAAAACACTATTTATTTATACTAAACTGAAAACCTGAACACAAATAAATGAACTGAACTGAACTGAAAAACTAGTGACTAAAACAACTACCATTTAAGGAATGTATTGTACACAGGCGATATGTTCTTAGACAACAAACACTGTTATAATGCATTAATAAAACATCACAGACGTTCAAATAAGTTAATTCAATATAATTACAATCTTGAACATCAAACAGTTTTGACAGGTTTTTTACAGATGCTGCAGAATAAGAAGAAGTGCTGCTTCAATTGAGCGTTTCTATTATTAAGCAAAACGTCTCAGCTGTTTGATCACCTTATAAACTCCATAATAATACAAAAATACATGTTAACCATGGTTCAGACTTACATTACAAACATTTCCTGTCCATTCTGAAAATTAATCTTTAAACTGCTATTCCCTTGCTACAATGAACAGCGCCGCCTAGTGGATGGATGGAGACAGAGGGACAGACTCTTAGTGAAAGAAAACAAACTGATCAACATTAAACCAAAGAGGGAATCTGACAGGTGAATTAAGGTCATTAATGCCTTAAATGAGGAGTTTGAAATAAATACCTGGAATACGCAAAAAAAACTAATCTCTAGGCTGCATGTAAAGTATTTAAATCAATGCTTCACCTGGCAATACACTGTTCTTTATCTCGGTTATACTTATGCTAGTGGTCGTCTCCCCTTCTCCGGATTTTATTTCATTTTTTCTTTTCTTTTCTGTTTTTTTTATTTTTTACTTTTTTTGGTAAAAAAAAAAAAAGTACAACAACAAAACATGTAAACATCAACAAAGAGACAGATAAAATTCAATCTAAGATGGCCGACTTTCTGTTTTGTGTAGAGCATGGGTGAAATCTGATACCTTTGTGATGGAGAAAGGTCGATGCGGAAAGTATTTTTGAAAATTTTGGGGGCAGAGGAATGGCTGTGGAGATAATTTTACTGTACATTTTTTTAAACCACAGAAGTATCCCGTTTTTTAACTTGGTCATGGCGAGTGAAACACGATCGAACACGTGACCACAGATTACAACCGGTACTCTCAGTGCTCTGGTCCTCTTGAACAAGAGGACCAGGGCACAACCTTTCTTCTTCAGCCTTTCTCTCTTCTTCAGCCTTTCTCTCTTCTTCAGCTTTTCTTCCTTCTTCAGCCTTTCTCTCTTCTTCAGCCTCTCTTTCTTCTTCATCCTTTCTTTCTTCTTCAGCCTTTCTCGCTTCTTCAGCCTCTCTCTCTTCTTCATCCTTTCTCTCTTCTTCATCCTTTCTCTCTTCTTCAGTCTTTCTCTCTTCTTCAGCCTCTCTTTCTTCTTCATCCTCTCTTTCTTCTTCATCCTTTCTCTCTTCTTCAGTCTTTCTCTCTTCTTCATCCTTTCTCTCTTCTTCATCCTTTCTCTCTTCTTCAGTCTTTCTCTCTTCTTCAGCCTCTCTTTCTTCTTCATCCTTTCTTTCTTCTTCAGCCTTTCTCTCTTCTTCAGTCTTTCTCTCTTCTTCACCCTTTCTCTCTTCTTCAGCTTTTCTTCCTTCTTCAGCCTTTCTCTCTTCTTCAGCCTTTCTCTCTTCCTCACCCTTTCTTTCTTCTTCATCCTTTCTCTCTTCTTCAGTCTTTCTCTCTTCTTCAGCCTCTCTTTCTTCTTCAGCCTTTCTCTCTTCTTCAGCCTTTCTCTCTTCTTCACCCTTTCTCTCTTCTTCAGCTTTTCTTCCTTCTTCAGCCTTTCTCTCTTCTTCAGCCTTTCTCTCTTCCTCACCCTTTCTTTCTTCTTCATCCTTTCTCTCTTCTTCAGCCTTTCTCTCTTCTTCAGTCTTTCTCTCTTCTTCACCCTTTCTCTCTTCTTCAGCTTTTCTTCCTTCTTCAGCCTTTCTCTCTTCTTCAGCCTTTCTCTCTTCTTCAGCCTTTCTCTCTTCTTCAGCCTTTCTCTCTTCTTCAGCCTTTCTCTCTTCTTCAGCCTTTCTCTCTTCTTCAGCCTTTCTCTCTTCTTCAGCCTTTCTCTCTTCTTCACCCTTTCTCTCTTCTTCAGCTTTTCTTCCTTCTTCAGCCTTTCTCTCTTCTTCAGCCTTTCTCTCTTCCTCACCCTTTCTTTCTTCTTCATCCTTTCTCTCTTCTTCAGCCTTTCTCTCTTCTTCAGTCTTTCTCTCTTCTTCACCCTTTCTCTCTTCTTCAGCTTTTCTTCCTTCTTCAGCCTTTCTCTCTTCTTCAGCCTTTCTCTCTTCTTCAGCCTTTCTCTCTTCTTCAGCCTTTCTCTCTTCCTCACCCTTTCTTTCTTCTTCATCCTTTCTCTCTTCTTCAGTCTTTCTCTCTTCTTCAGCCTCTCTTTCTTCTTCAGCCTTTCTCTCTTCTTCAGCCTTTCTCTCTTCTTCACCCTTTCTCTCTTCTTCAGCTTTTCTTCCTTCTTCAGCCTTTCTCTCTTCTTCAGCCTTTCTCTCTTCCTCACCCTTTCTTTCTTCTTCATCCTTTCTCTCTTCTTCACCCTTTCTCTCTTCTTCAGCTTTTCTTCCTTCTTCAGCCTTTCTCTCTTCTTCAGCCTTTCTCTCTTCTTCAGCCTTTCTCTCTTCCTCACCCTTTCTTTCTTCTTCATCCTTTCTCTCTTCTTCAGCCTCTCTTTCTTCTTCAGTCTTTCTCTCTTCTTCACCCTTTCTCTCTTCTTCAGCTTTTCTTCCTTCTTCAGCCTTTCTCTCTTCTTCAGCCTTTCTCTCTTCCTCACCCTTTCTTTCTTCTTCATCCTTTCTCTCTTCTTCAGCCTTTCTCTCTTCTTCAGTCTTTCTCTCTTCTTCACCCTTTCTCTCTTCTTCAGCTTTTCTTCCTTCTTCAGCCTTTCTCTCTTCTTCAGCCTTTCTCTCTTCCTCACCCTTTCTTTCTTCTTCATCCTTTCTCTCTTCTTCAGTCTTTCTCTCTTCTTCAGCCTCTCTTTCTTCTTCAGTCTTTCTCTCTTCTTCAGCCTTTCTCTCTTCTTCACCCTTTCTCTCTTCTTCAGTCTTTCTCTCTTCTTCACCCTTTCTCTCTTCTTCAGTCTTTCTCTCTTCTTCAGTCTTTCTCTCTTCTTCAGCCTTTCTCTCTTCCTCACCCTTTCTCTCTTCTTCAGTCTTTCTCTCTTCTTCAGTCTTTCTCTCTTCTTCACCCTTTCTCTCTTCTTCAGTCTTTCTCTCTTCTTCAGTCTTTCTCTCTTCTTCAGCCTTTCTCTCTTCCTCACCCTTTCTCTCTTCTTCAGTCTTTCTCTCTTCTTCAGTCTTTCTCTCTTCTTCAGTCTTTCTCTCTTCTTCACCCTTTCTCTCTTCTTCAGTCTTTCTCTCTTCTTCAGTCTTTCTCTCTTCTTCACCCTTTCTCTCTTCTTCAGCCTTTCTCTCTTCTTCAGTCTTTCTCTCTTCTTCAGCCTTTCTCTCTTCCTCACCCTTTCTTTCTTCTTCATCCTTTCTCTCTTCTTCAGTCTTTCTCTCTTCTTCAGTCTTTCTCTCTTCTTCAGTCTTTCTCTCTTCTTCAGCCTTTCTCTCTTCTTCAGCCTCTCTTTCTTCTTCATCCTTTCTCTCTTCTTCAGCCTCTCTTTCTTCTTCACCCTTTCTCTCTTCTTCAGCCTTTCTTTCTTCTTCTTCCTTTCTCTCTTCTTCAGCCTTTCTCTCTTCTTCAGCCTTTCTTTCTTCATCCTTTCTCTCTTCTTCAGCCTCTCTTTCTTCTTCAGCCTCTCTTTCTTCTTCATCCTTTCTTTCTTCTTCATCCTTTCTCTCTTCTTCAGTCTTTCTCTCTTCTTCAGCCTCTCTTTCTTCTTCATCCTTTCTTTCTTCTTCAGCCTTTCTCTCTTCTTCAGCCTCTCTTTCTTCTTCATCCTTTCTTTCTTCTTCATCCTTTCTTTCTTCTTCAGCCTCTCTTTCTTCTTCATCCTTTCTTTCTTCTTCAGCCTTTCTCTCTTCTTCATCCTTTCTCTCTTCTTCAGTCTTTCTCTCTTCTTCAGCCTCTCTTTCTTCTTCATCCTTTCTTTCTTCTTCAGCCCATCTCTCTTCTTCAGCCTTTCTTTCTTCTTCCTTTCTCTCTTCTTCAGTCTTTCTCTCTTCTTCATCCTTTCTCTCTTCTTCATCCTTTCTCTCTTCTTCAGCCTTTCTTTCTTCTTCAGCCCATCTCTCTTCTACAGCCTTTCTTTCTTCTTCAGCCCATCTTTCTTCTTCAGCCCATCTCTCTTCCTCAGTCTTTCTCTCTTCTTCAGCCTTTCTTTCTTCTTCAGCCCATATTTCTGCTATAGCCCGCCTTTCTTCTTGAGCCCATCTCTCTTCTACAGCCTGTCCTTCTTCTTCAGCCCGTCTTTCTCCATTTTGTTCTTCATCTTGTGAACCAATTCCTGAAATTTACATTAGAAAGTATTGGCAAAATGGACCCAGCATAAATGATTAAAAAGTCTGATTTCTTCTTACTTTTCTTCCTGTAAAAGAGGAGGTGGGCACTTCGAGATCTGGTATAAAAAGAATGTGAAGTTAGTTTATGATAAACAGTGAAAATGAACAAAACTGGACGGCACTTACTTCTCAAACTTTCTCTGGATCCAGTGGTCACTAAGCTGTTATAAACAAAACAATATCAAACTAGCATTGTGTTATTATTACAAAGTGGAATATTAAACCTAAAAACATCTTTAAAAGCCCTGCTATGGCATAATCATCTCACCAGTGTCACACTGGAGTCGTTGAACTCGTACCATCTGTCTTCATCCTCAGGTTTGATTGTTGCTGTGTAATGCCCACCTGTCAGAGACCCAAAGTGCTCCACCAAGGCGTACAGTTCATATGTCTGGTTCTGATCAACAAAACACACATTAATCTGGAAAGTGGAAAGAAAATGGACAATAATCACAATATACTGAAATATACCTCAGGTAAGTCGATGGTGTAACAAACATCCACAGCACGGCTGTCTTTACTGTACGACATGCGGTGATAGTTGTATTCAAACCTCTTCAGCAGCAAAATCAAAATCTCTGGATGAAGCTTTAGTTTATATTTCTATATGAAACACAACATTATCAATATGGTTAAAAGCTGATATTTACAGTAACGATATATGCACAACATTTTTCACAAACTTCTGAACAAACTAAATCTTTTCTGTTTTATGTTAGCTGGACCAACAATTTATTGATTTACTATGATTTTTTTTCCACTTTTGCAAAGCGTTTTGTTGCAGGAGGAAGTGGTGCACTTTGCAAAATAGATGGAATAAGAAAAGAACATGAACTGGAAATATTGAAGCAACATCTAAAGACATCAACCAGGAAGTTAAAGCATGGGTACACATTGGTCATCCAACTGGACAACGACCATAATTATACTGCCAATTTAGTTAGAGAAGGAACTGAGAACAATAAAGTGTTTTGGAGAGTTCATGACAAACTCCTGAACAAGGCTGTCAACAAACATGAAGCAGTTAAAACAGTTGTGACAGGAAAAATGGACCAAAACTTTAGCTTTGCTGTAGTGAGAGTTTATGGAGCCAAGACATTTGACTCAGGTCATGAAGTTTTAAAGACAATGCTACTAACTACTTATAAAATGTGTGTGAACTTCAGAACTTGAATGAAATTATAGAAATCTCTAAAAAGTCTCTCTTATTAGGGTGTTTAGCTAATGCACATACTTTAGTTAATATTTATTCTGATTAGTCGGTAAGAAAAAGATGGCGGTGTGTCCTTTTATAATGCATATTTAAATATGTACAGATTGATGCATTGTTAAAATATTTCATAATGTTGTCAAATTGTCTGTTTTCCATAAATGAACCAAGAATGTTTACTGCACATAAATGCAATCTTTTGTAAAACAAGTTTCCCTTTACTTACAACAGTAGTGTCACATTTGTATTTACACTCATCACAGTACATCTGGTCTTCTCCATAAAACTCTACATCCTTTAAAAACTCCTGAATCCCGTCCTCCTGGAAACACACTTTGTGTTACTGCACAAACCTTCACCAGGTACTTTGTGTTTACCAACACAGTTTCTACTAAGTAATAATCATAAATCATTGACTAATCCAGATTACTTTTATGAGTTTTGTCTGGCACATAAAATGGTTTCCATTCTGCAGGTTGTTTCTTACCACACTGAAGCTTCCATTACTAGAATCCATCAGTGGGAGAGAAAGAAAGTAAAATGGCACTTCGTCATCAGTATGTGAGCCACATTGATCACAAACAGTCCTGTGAATCAGCTCTCCTTTGAATATCTGAAAATACAATTTGATTTAAAATCTAACAGCTTTTATTTTTCATTCACACTTTGTAGCTCCCTCTCCATACCGATCCCAAAGTGATTTCATGAATAATTTACCTTTGACGCTTCATCACTGACATCAGATAAAATCTTCTCCAGGTACTGACCAGCATCCTGCTGTTCATACACTGGAAGAATGAAGAAAGAATGATACATAAAATGATGTATTTTTATGTTTACATTTAATGCTTTAACTCACATTTCATGTTCATCCATGTTTCTTCTAAAGCTTGTCAATACTTATGTTGAAGATAAAGCATTAACAACATCTTCCTTTATTCAGAAACAAGTCAACAGTGGATAAATGCATCTGATTACGTACCTTTTTCAATTCTCAGTGTCTTTGTAACTTCTGTGGTTTCTGATGTTTTTTCCTTTAAACTCTCAAACAAAGTATTGAGCCGAACATTGATGTCGTCTTTATGGTGTTTTGAGCAACTGTTTATAGGATATTGTCAGAGATACAGAATATATATAGAAAAACAAAAAACCCTCCAAATATTTCTTCCTACACAAAACGTGCTGCATGATTTACTCACTAACCTTTTAACAGCCTTTCTGAACTCTCTGGTCATGAACAGAGCCTGCAGAATGCTGTTCAGGTAACATGTTGCTCCTTGGTTTCTCAACCCATGGTACTTCATGTCTGTGGGACGATTTGTTATGGAACAACATTAATAAAAGACATTTAAACAAATAATTATTAGCAGCTCAGCATGGAGGCCTTACCTTCCTTCATGCTGAATCACTAACGACTGATACGGCTCTTCTTCACTTTGCCGTCACAGAAACGATTTCTGCTGCTGAGCCACCGTTGAAATGAACAAACAGTAAGAGGCACTCCCATGACCGCAGAGAGAGAGAGAGTCAGAAAACAGCAGCTTTCTCTTTCACTTTGCAACTACAGCATTTCATTCAGCTGATAAACAAGTCATGAATGCTCACAGATAGCAATGCTGTATCAATTCTATTAAATCAGCTCTGACAGCTGCAAGTTTGGGGGATGCCACTTTTTCAGAACAATTAGTGAACAGACACATTTTTTATTTAACAAATTGCAAAGTGCAAATCCGTAAAAATAATACTGACATCCACCAAACTGGGATAAACATTTGCTGTCCTTTTCTATAAAAATATTGTATCAAATAAATTCAATAGAATTAGAATCTAAATAAACGCAGCTGCAAAAGCTGAAACTAAAATGCACTTTAGAACAGGAATTACAGAGACTGATGGTAAATACCATCATGACTAAAAGAGATCTGACACTGAGGCCAACAGGAAAATATGAAACCAAAAAAAACAAACAAACAAAAAAAGTTCCTGTTGCTTTTTCATGGCACAAAGGAATGCCAAATGGCAAACTTCAGTTTTCCAACAAACAAAGAAAATGAAACAAAAACTGAGTGACGATCTGGAAAGCACCTAATAAATATTTGGCTCATGATTTTTATTTTCTATCAGCTTCCTACTGAAAGAAATACCATTCTAACCGGTAGGTTTAGTACAAGTCTTTGGAGAGTTTGTTGCTAAAGTCTAAAATTTGACATATGGAACACAGGCCACTCATTTACCACTTTTTTACATCAGCTCAAATCAGGTCAAATCAAAAATATTTTATTAGTCCCAAAAGGAAATTAGACATTGTCGTTACTCATTTTATTTCAAAGTTCTTTAAAGAGTTGTTGTAGATGGTGAGAGTTTATTTTAACAATCATGTCTTAACATACAAACCAATTCAATAAATTACAATACTACAGAAAAGTCAATTTATTTCAGGAACTTTACCACAGATCAGA
Organism: Poecilia mexicana; assembly: GCF_051168715.1. NCBI lineage: Eukaryota > Metazoa > Chordata > Actinopteri > Cyprinodontiformes > Poeciliidae > Poecilia > Poecilia mexicana. The sequence continues at coordinate 11,065,123 of NW_028263387.1, forward strand.
TAAAGTAATGACAGAAGTCTGTTTGAAAGTCATTATTACTGTTATTTAATTTTCCACTTACAGCTAATAAAACATGACATTTAAAGTCAGAGTGTTGCATCAGACCAATTCAGGTTGTTATCTCAAACCATACTGTAGTTTATTGATTATGACTGTAGACAATAGAAGAGCCAATCAATCAATCAATAATGCTGCAGCAACTCAAAGTCATTTGGGTGCAGCGAAGGTGAAATGATGAAGCTCAAAGTCAGCATCACAATGAGGAAGAGTTTATCTAAGTGATCTTGGACATGACTTCTTAAAGACAGACTGACTGGAATGAGTTTTTCAGAAACTACTGAGGTTGTCACGCACACTTTCCTCTCTGTTTAGAGAGAATGGTCCAAATAAAAGAAAACAGAGGTTGTGTGGATAAAATGACACATTGTCAGAAGAGAATGCACCGACTGGAGTTAGATTGAGTAAAGTAAAGTCAACAGCATCTCTTTGCAAATTCCTGCAGAAACTGTCTGAATGCGCGTTAGATGTTGAACCAGGTGGGCTACAGGAGCAGAAGGCCACACAGAGATTCAGCTACAAACAGGAAGCTGAGGCTGTGCACAGGTTCTCCAAAATCAAACATTGACAGATCTGAACAATCTTTCACAAAACTAAAATAATCTCACAGGGGATCTTAAAGTACAAAATGTATTGTACTTCAACGGTTTCCACCATTACCGGGTCCTTTGAAGATGGTACAATTGGAGATTAACAAATCTAAGGCAACAGTTTGGTGCTATTATTTCAATGTGGAGCAGCACCATCCAGTTATGTGGCTGCTTCTGGGACTTTTTTGTCTGGTTTGGCATAAATGATTTTAAACAAGCTTCTCAAAATATAATAGGAATGGGTGTGCTGTGGTGGTGCAGGGGTTAAACAAAACCCACATATGGAGGCCTTAGTCCTCGACGTGGCAGTCACAGGTTTGATTCCCAGCCTGGTGATCTTTGCCTCATGTCTTCCCCTTCTCTCATTACCCACTTTCCTGTCAGTGCACTATTAAATAAAAGTCACTTAAGCCAATAAAACCTAAAAAATAAAATGCCACTGTCTACCTTGAAAAGAAGCCTCTATAATCACTTGTAATTAAATAAGGTAGGATTAATTTGTGTCTAAAGACAATTATTTTTGAGATCACAGTTACTGTTACAATTTATCAGACCGATAGGTTGCTTTGATAGCGGCATCCTTTGAAGTTGTTGGATCTGGTGACGTTGTTTCTTGACTACCATAATTTCTCTACCAGGTTTAGGCCAGAACAGAGAGATTGTAATTAAAGCCAGTGGGTGTTACAGTGAGGGCAGGTGTCAAGTCCTTTTGGGAAATTAAATAATCAGCATTTCCTTAAAGTTCATCAGCCGAGAGTCCTCTAAAATTTCCTGGTAGAGGACTGCACTGAATTTGAACTAGAGAACAAACACCAGCAGATCACAGTGGAAACTTCCCACTTGGCATCAAGACACTCGGCCTCTTTAGTCTGCTTCTTTACTGTGGAACCCTGGTTTCCTAAATGAAATCCTCTTTCATGTGAAAAGAGGACGTTAGGTCACTCAGTAACATTGTGGCCGTCTTTCTCTTTAGCCCTTGTAAGACAGACCTGAAGGTGTGTTGGTTGTGCTTCTTTCCCTCGCACACTTTTTCTGTCCACTAAACTTTCCATTAAATACTAGAATACAGCACTCTGTGAGCAACCAGACTCTTTTACAAATATGTTTTGTGCCTGAACATCTTTGCAGAGGCTGTCAGTGACTGCCGACTCAGACTTCGTCCCTATAATATAGTGTAATAACATGACCATAATATTTCTCTATTAAAACACCTTTTTGTAGTCCTATGTACATTTAAAAAGTTTAAAGAAACTTAATTTTAAACCTTCACTTTGTATTTTTCAAACTGACTACTATTTCATTTTGTGTGGATCTTTATATAACCAGAACAACAGCAGCATTTTTATTTGTTCAGCAACGTCTGATATTTAGTTTCCACAACCTCACCTACAAAATGAGATCAAAATGACAAAGGTTACATTATGGAGAGCAAAAAAAGTATTCTAATATCACAGAATTGCATGATGCATATACTATGAAATAACACAAGATAGTTATATAATGATGTGAAAATCTTTAACACATCGATGGGTGTTGAACATGTTCAAGGGAAACTGAAAGTCTCATTACTATAATAATGATCATCAAAACATTTATCTGGTAGCTAGTTTATAATGAGTAGAGTACAAATATTGTTGGAATTGTCATAATTGTTGTTGGATTTGAAGGATCATAAATGAGTAGCAAAGAAGAAGCAGGTAATCAAAAAGCAGTGGTGGTTTACATAATTCACATCATTTCCTCTGCCACACAGGTATAGACGTCTGTCTGGGAACAATGTCAGTGGAGCACACTCCATAAACATTGTGGTTTCCTGTGGTCCTGCATTCATTAACCGTCTTTAGGCAGCCAAAACAAAACGATATCTTACATCTTGGACATGTAATGTTTTTGCATCCTTTCCCAGTGTGCTGGATCAGTGAGCCACAGGTGGGACAGGCACGGACCGACGGACAGCCTTTGAGTCCCTTCACAGTGTTAATTTTAACTTCTGGACACTCTCTCAGCGTCTTCAGGGCAGAATTGTGGCAGTCGTCGTTTTCACAGCGGTCGGATCGAGGCTGTGGACCTTTCCACTCCCTCAGACACTGCCAGCAGAACCCAAAGCTGCGTCCGGTCTTTGCTGAACACACTTGGCAGCAGACATAGAGGTTTGAGCTGCTGCCTCTGGTCACAGGAGTCATGCAGCCTGGACACTGTCAGGTGATTGACATTGTATGTGTGTTTGGGAGGAGAGAGAGGGGACAGAGGGACTTGAGTCAGACTCAAGCCTGTGTGCAGTTATCATTACGTCATTAATAAGATACTTACAAACTTTGTGTTAGGATCTCTGGCAGCAGCATTCAGGGCCATCGTCGTCTCAAAGTTCTTCATTTCTTCAGGGGTCAGCAGGGCCATTTTACAAACCTCCTGATAAGGCCACTCAGCATTACAGCCAGACTGACCGCACACAAACCTGGATTTTCCCTTTATTTAAACAATCACAAAAATAATCAGGATTAAAAATAAAAAAGACATTTATATGTTTAACAATCTGATAGGAAGGTTCCTCACTTCCTTCTAACCAGTTGTCAATATTCTGCCAATGTTACACCATCAAAACACACTGTTAAAATGTTTTATGTCAACACAGAAAATACTGTGATAATAAATGACACGGTGCTTTAAATTTCACAAATGATAACTTGTTTTTGGAAAGTTAGCTTTCATTTTTTTAACAGTGAATCTGTTGTAGATAAATAAACTAAACAACAGATTTTGACTGATTTACACATCAGAGTAAAATATTTCAAATTTTACCTTCATAACAAAAGCAAAAATTATGAATTTTATTAGAACTACAGTCCTAAATATATATCAGAGTATTATAATTAAAAGATTTGCGCAGGTTTTGTTTTTGGTTATTCTCTGTTTCTGTATATTGGAAGTCGGGTATCTACAACTCAAATAAAGGAAACAAAATGTTGAAAAAAACAAAAGAGAGGATAGATACATTTTAAGAATTTAATATTTGTTAAAAATTGGATTAAAAAAGCATTTAATGACCAGCAAACTAGATCTGAAAAATAGCTGTCTGCATCATTCTGTTGCGGAAATAATCTAAAAAAATAAACACCACAAGAAAACACCTTATTACTTTTCATCTGTATCAAAAGCTATCTTACAACTGTCCTTTGATATATATATATATATATATATATATATATATATATATATATATATATATATATATATATATATATATATATATATATATTTTTTTTTTTTTTTTTTTTTTTTTCCGGGTTGAATGTGAGGTCACCCTCATATCCCACCTGTTTGAGCAATTGCTGGCACCACTTTGTGAGAGACATCGGGGTCACCACATGTCCGCAGGACATCCGGGCTCTCGGGGAATCAAAACCTTCACACAGAACTGCAGAAACATCCAATGAGATCCTCCGGCATATTTAAATACAAACGATGCATACTGTAAACAAGATTACAAATTCAGTGAAAACTTTTACAGCTACAGCGCTGATGAAACGAAACGAGCCACTCACAGTCAAACTGATCCTCTTCTTCCACAAGTCGGATTGTAGAGTCGCTCAGGTTGTAGCGCTTCGTTTTAGAGTTCATCATGGAAGATTTTTTTTACTTCTCCTGCGATGCAGAAAACAATCAACTTTATATTGTATTTGGTCTAATAGAAGGAAACTCTTTCGATTTCGAGTCCAGTTATTCTTTACGAGTCACGTGACTTTCGCTTTGCAGCTGATAGCTGAAGATACGCCCACATGGAAAGAAGAGCAGGTGGATGGATGGATGGATGGATGGATGGATGGATGGATGGATGACATTTAATGAACAACAGCGAAAAATCACGACCATAAAAAGGGTAAATATTAGGTAATAACTTTTATTGATCGTGCCTTACTTCATAAAAACTAACTGGCATGAATAATCTACAGTTTATGAAGAAGAATGAATATTCTGGCAAAGATCGTAATATTTGGTACTTCATTTATTTTTTTAGCATCAAGCATATGCAGACAAAAGCAAGCGCAAAAGCATTCAAATTAATTTACAGTTTCCATGTCTCATCACTTTTTATTTTCCATTGAATTGATTAAAGTTTTATCTACAATAAACACGTGTGAAAAACAAACCTCAGTAATTATTCACATTTTCGACCAAATATCATTACGATTAAATAATTTATTTCAAACAGCTTTACAAACACGCACATACACACATAACCAAGAACAATAAGAAATAATTTAATAATGACAGATGATTACGAATAAATAAAAATAAGGGGACAAATGGTTGTTTGTTACGGGAATGTGGAGATCAGACTTCTCTTTATGAGATTTTAGGGTTTAGGGCTTTAGGGTGAAAAACAACAATAATGTATAAGAATGACTGGGCGTATTCATTTTTGTTTCCATTTTACAGATAATTTATTTTTTTACATTTTTCACAAATAGAGATATATTATCTTTATCTGTGATCTTCTTGTCTCTAAATTGCTCGTGTCTTTTTCAGATTGAACAACAGATGTGGTTTTAGACAGCAGCTTTCTAAACGGGTTTAACAGAGAAACATCAAAACACTTCAACCTGGTGGAAGATTTTGATAATTATTATAATCTTCATGACCATACTTCACTTATGTATTATAATGACGCATTATCTTTTCAAGAAACAGAAGGAAATGTATGCAGTAGAGGCAGATGTCCGGTTTGAGTGGATCAGAGTGGAGCAGAAACGATCAGGTCCAGGCCTCCGTCACAGCGAACCACCGCCTGGATCTCAGACTTGTGAGAGAGATATATGGACACCCTTCTGTCAAATTTTAATCGGATGATTGATTGATGGCCTTAATTAATTGATATCAAACCCCCCTCCCCCCATGGGAACTATGTGACCTCTTGACCCCCCCCCCCCCCCCCATGGGAACTATGTGACCTTGTGACCCCCCCCCCCCAAAAAAAAAATAAAAAAATAAATAAATAAATAAATAAATATAAAAATAAATAAATAAAAGTGAATATTGAATTAATAAATATATTCTAAGCAATGTTGAATTAGATTAGGAATTTTGTAACTACCTCTGGTTTTAAACAGATTGTCTTCTTGATACAAAGTGCTGGAATTAAGTGCCTTTAACTCTTGTTCCAAAAGAGAGACACAGGCTGACAGAGAGGAAGGGGCCAGGGAGAAAGTCTTACTGCTGCGTGTGCCTGCGTGTGTATCTGTCCTAAAGGAGGAGGGGGGACCGAGGAGAGTCTTATTGCTGCGTGTGTGCGCATGCATGTCTGTCCTCAAGCATGAGAAATCCTTAGAATACATCAAACATTCCTCCAAACAATACCTCAGGATGATGTCAAAAGCTTACGGTGCATTATTTTGGACAATATAATAAATGCTGCATCAAACTCTTAACAGCGCGTGAGAGAACACTTAGAGCAGGGCAGACAGGGTTGACCTCTGACCCGCAGCCTATGATGTCTGCCACGGAATAGAGTAATCCAAAGAATACATCAAACATTCCTCCAAACAATTCCTCAGGATGATGTCAAAAGCTAAACTATTAACAGCGCATGAGAGAAAACTTAGAGCATGGCAGACATGGCTGACCTCTGACCCACAGCCTACGATGTCCACCATAGAATAGAGTAATCCATAGAATACATCAAACATTCCTCCAAACAATACCTCAGGATGATGTCAAAAGCTTACGGTGCATTATTTGGTGTTGGACAATATAATAAATGCTGCATCAAACTCTTAACAGCGCGTGAGAGAAAACTTAGAGCAGGGCAGACAGGGTTGACCTCTGACCCCCGCAGCCTATGATGTACGGCACAGAATACGTCACACGATCCTTCAGAAGGAGAAACAATAGATCCAGTGCTGCATGATCGTCTTTAAAAGGACAACTGCTTAATGGGAAGCATCATCTTGGAAAGATCGCAACTTCACAGAACTTCTCCCATCTCCGGTACAACAGGAGTTGTAAACTTTTAATTTTGCTTCATCTTTAAACCAGCATTATTCTGAAATATGTCCGGTCTTTCAGGCAAACAGGTTAATTTTCTTGGGTCTACAACTTTCGGTTCTCAGGATCTGTTCTCGTTTTTCGACCGTAAGTAAATCTCTTTCTCATTATATATAAATGTATGCATCATGTTTAATAACAATGTCTGTTTGTTTAGATGGATTCTCTGAGGACATGTCTGTCCTCAAGCATGAGAAACCTGCAGGATACATCTGATTTGGTATCGGACTATAGATAAGTGCTGCATCATGATCTTTAACAGGACATGAGAAAAAACTTAGAGCATGGCAGACAGGGGTGACCTCTGACATCACAGCCTGTGATGTCCTCAACTATACGAAGTCCTAGATAGAACTGATCTTTGGTCCTACAGCCTCTGATGTCGTAAAGTATGCGAAATCCCTAGAATATGTGAGACATTCCTTCTGACAATAGCTTACACTGCATTATTTGGTGTTAGACAACAGACTTATAGCTAGTTAAGAGGGGCTGACCTCTGACCCTGCAACCGTTGATGACTGTCTCAGGCAATTGTTCTGAAGGAAAACAACAGTTTAACTGTTTTACTGCAATATTTATGTGTAACACCTGCTAGTGTGATATATTTCAGTAAAAGTTCCTCATCTGTAACTGTATTTCTTAAGGATATGTGTCAGGTAGTAAACAGGTCTATGTGAGGCTATTCAAATTTTACTTTTAGCTTTTCTACAGTTAAAGTGAAAGACAAACTAACATCGATCCCTTTCCAGAATTTGTCCTCACATCATTGTGAATGCTACTTTGCTTCAGTCTTTTTCCTGTTGTTGAATCAACACTAATCTTCTCAGTGCTTCTTGGTTTCTCCAAAATAGTAAAGGTTGGTTTAAGTACATTTGAAACTCATAGATTTTTTTTTCTTCAACAATCGCTAGTGTGTTGCATTTCAGTAAAAGTTCCTCATCTGTAAATTTTATTTTTTGAGAACATGTGACAGCGACTAAACAGGCCCAGGTGAGGCTACTGCTCATATTTATTTTTCAGTTTTCCCCAAAGTTTAAAGTTTTTTTTTTTACACTGCACAACCACACTCGAAGAGTTGCTCCAACATGGTAAATTGTTTTGTTACCTTTAAAATTATCTACAGCTTTTGTCTCTGACTTATACGTTGTTTGCTTTTATTGGCCCTAATGATTATTTTACTCCACGCGTTATCTTACATGCTTAAGTGCTCTAACAAAATATAGTTCACCTGTAGTTGTTAAGGTTCCATTACTAAAAAATTATAAATGATCAATGTGAACCATCAGTCTTAAAATATTTAGTACGATTTCTATTTATTTAGATTTGATGTTTTGATGTGAGCACTTGGATTTCTATCGATTTATTGAATGATGCTCTATGTAAATATTTATCAAACTGAATGGTCATTCAGGATTTATATAGTTTTTTGCTTTCCTTTCAATGTTTGTTGCACAAATTCAAATATATGCAGGCTAGGCTATCGACCAACAATTCAATCAGTGAATCTTTCCTTTTTTTTCTCAAGTAGCCCTTCTCACAGAGACTTACTCACATCTTCTGACACCTGGCCCAGCTTATAATAACATTAGCCAAGTTTGCTGTTGGTACACTTACCTAAAGAATAAAACATCCTCGCTACACAGCCAAGCTCCAAGAGTTGGTCACAATGTGGTAAATTGTTTTGTTACCTTTAAAATTATCTACAACTTTATTTTTTCCTTGGTCCTAATGATGCTACCTGTTCATTATTGTTCACTAACAGACAGTACACCTCTTGTAACTGATAAGTGTATAAATGTGAAGCATCAGTATGCGTTCAGGAAGATCACATCAGTCAGATTTCGTAAAATATCATGAAACTCCAAGGAATCAAAATTATAGTTCACAGAAGGTAATCTATCCCTTTTAGGGAGCTTTGACTGTGAAAAGAATGAATGAAATATACTATGAAAAAATTCAATTTGCAGAATCCTGATTATAAAACTTCAATTGTGAACTGAATGATCAGATTGTATCTAGACACAAAAGAATCAACTGTTAATTAGTAACAATACTATGGAAATGACCACCAAGATCTGAACAAACAAGAAACTTGACTACCTCAAGAGATTTCACTCGTTGGAGAATGAACCGTCTGCCTTTCTTTAGTCGACTAAATTTAATCTTACCAAATTTTTGCCGTAGAGCAAACAGGTACTGAGTTTTGAAGCGTGGATCAGATGGCTCCAGCCGTCTGCTAAAGCTCCGGCCTTCCTCACTGTAAAATAAAATATTCTGCTTAATTAAAGAGTTCAAGTGAACATCACTTCATTCTCAACAACTTGTTGTTTGTTCTCATCTTAAACAAGCGGCAGGAACTTTTGGATTTAAAAAAGAAAAAAAAAGATGCTTTATAAGTTAATCCATTTAAGTTGAGTCTGCAACAACTAGAATAAAATACAAAGTGAACTATTTGAAAGTAGTGAGGATTTTGGGTGGTAAATGTTTAACATTTTAACATTCACAGACATTACTGCATTTCTACTCAAGCAAACCAAAAGGTTTGGAACAGAACCACTATGTCAAGTAACGACATGCAGTAAACACATGCTGCTGATGCTGCTGCTGCTGCTGCAGCTGCTGCTGCTGGCAGAAAGTAAAATAAATTTTGCATTGAATAATATTTTGGATGAGTTTAAGAATATCATTTGCCAAAATCACACAATGTAATTACACTTGTCTTTTACATGTTGCAGTAATTGAATCTTTTGGGGCAATTGGTTTGCATAAATTTAAGTAACTACAACCTATTTTCCTGCTCCACATACTTGGCTAGCAATTTTCCAGTTAGCTTCCCAGTCTGAACTTCTGGACAACGTCTCGATTCAGTCAAATCTTCTATCCTGTGTCTCCTGTACTTTGATATTCTACTACATCCACTCTGTGAATGCTTTGCTTGCTGGTCTTCTTCATGCTTTGAATGCAGCATCAGCTTTCTCTTACTTTAACCCGCCCAACATGCAGCTGATTGGCTTGTTAGCCTTTCCATTCCCTCCCAGTGAGGCGGTGCTTCACAAAGCAAACTGTTTGTCAAACTGTCGATCTCCCTCAGAAGATGAGAAGACACGGTGACTGAGTTTTAGACACTAGTAGCCAGCAGCTCATGCAGCTTTTTACTAAACGGCAGTCCTAAAAGTATATATCTTTAAATTATGAATAAATATGTACAATTTCATAATTATTCAATCCAGCGGTTATAGAAGTTTGGTAATATTGTTGTTTCTTAATGTCAGTGTTTCTGCTACTGGAGTGAGACAGTAAGAAGATAAGGAATAGGGTTAAACGAGGATTTAGAAATAAAACTACAAAGATGATAGTTGTATTTACTGGGAGAAAGACTATGACTAGTTATCAGGACAGAATGAGACCCATAAAACTGTTGGGTCCATATGATCCAAGGAGCGAACCGGTCATCTGCTCCAACAATTTATTACCCTTTAGGAACTATGTTTCGACACAAGGAGCAGGAACATCACAACATCCTTATATCAAACATTTTTCGTCCTTATATCAGTGATTTAAAATCATTTCTAATTTCTGATACCATACGGCAGGCTGCAAAGTTGTGCATGAATGTAAAAGTCAGTTATTTTCTTCACCGATAGAAAAGTGTAATGTGTTTATTATGAGTAGGATTAACCGAGCTGAAGGAAAACAAAGGAGAAATAAATATTCAACGATACAGAACCGAATCAGCAAATATGAACTTATGAAACTATTGAAAACCTTCAAGACACATGAATTTCTTTATTTGACTGTTATCTCTAAACTATGTTACTTTTTATGTTGAACACCAGACATCTCACCTCTTTCCCACAGTTTTTCGTTTAGTTCTACAACTGCAGTGGATTTTATAGTCAGTGTTAAAAGCAGCACAGAGTCTGAACCGATGGAGGAAATTTACGTCAACATGGAACCTGTTGGACAAACTGCATCTAAACACACAGGTAAGAATAAAGTTACAGATAAATCTAATATGTATTTAATTACATTTTGGTAAAGTTCAGGTTTTCGTTAAGGTTCGAACGGCTCCAAAGAGAGGCTCTGCCTCTGTGTGGCTTTGGGAATCCTGAATGTTTTACTTTTGGCTGAACTCATCGCCATCAGTGTACGCAGTGAGTCTTCTTCAAGATGAGTAAATTTTAATACAGTAAATTTTATGTTTCTGTGATAAAAATGTCATTGGCTCTTCTGAAATCAAACTGACCAAATAACAAGGGTTTGAAAAGTATAAAGCTTGGTGACTCAAAGTGTTGCAGAGAGGTGAATCTGTGTTACGTGAGTTTGATTCTTTTTGAGCAATGGATGCATTTGCAGCCATTTAGGTTAGCATGTCTTTAATATCTCCTCGTTTTCCACTATTTACCCAACAATTTATTGTTCAGTGTTACCTCAGTTTAAATTCTACAGCCATAACCAAAATCATAAAACTATTTTATAAGTCTTAAGTGAAAATACGATGCGACTTCTATTTTTGCAAACATGCTTGTTGATTTTTTTTCCAGCTCATGACATGACAGCAGATTTTTCTGACATTAGTAACTTTCTGACTGAGCAGAACAGCGACAGCAAGTTTCCCTCCACGAACGAAAACTTCACTGAAACGACTCCACGAGATGAAGAGACTTCAAGGTTTGTCAAAACTTTAAAAAAATTTGGATCTCATTAAAATGTCTAAAACCTTTTCCCCTCTGAATTGTAGAGTATAGCTAATAACTTTCCTTTTGTGGCTAAATGAATATAATGTAAATGAACAACTTTTATTTTAATTTATTAAGTACTGTATAATTTGTGTGTTCTAAAAACAATGGAAAATAAATAAAACTTTTTTTTTTCTTACAGAACGGACAAACATCAGTTGTTCCTCTTAATTCAGGGGCTGCAGAAGAAAAAAGGAGCAGATCCAGTAGAGATTTATGATTAGGATTTGTGTTCGGTGTGATATTATTTACCAACAATCATGTAGCTTATTAGTATGGTGTTACATAAAACCTAAAGATAAAATGTACACTTGTTGTGACTTATAAAGCAACAATTTTACCGGTTGTACTCTTTCTTGTTAAAAACTCTGACTTGATAAACAAACGTTGGAGGATGGTTGGTTGTGGGGAGAATCGGTTCAGCATGAGGCTTTCTGATTGTGTCTTAATGTGACTTTTACTACGAGACTTTATGGAACTCCATTGGTGCCCAGTAATAAAGAAACAAAGAAAGAAGGTAGCATACGTACATGTTGGTTTCCCTGAAAATATGGATAAAATCAGTCATTACAGGGTAAAAGTAATTTGAAGAGGGGGACACATATAAACAAGTCAAGTCAATAACATGATGCAATCCACATTTTTAACTCGGATAACTTTTTTTTTTACTGTCTTAAATAATACATTTAAATTGCTGCACTGTTAAGTAGAATGGAAATGACTTTTTTGTAAATTGTCTTAAGATTACCTATTGTAAATTAGTGTTATATAAATCAAATTAATTGTATTATGAAAGGTTTTAATTTGCCCAACGGACTGGACTGAAGAAAAATGATGAGCAATGTTTTATAGGATGATGAAAGCAAAAATTTGTATTTTTTTTGGTAACATCAAAAGTTCATTTTTGAGGTCAAACTAAAAATATGTACATTTCTTTCCAATACATTTTTCCACATACCATGGCCTGGTGTCTGAGCAGATGAAGGTCATCCCTATTGTCAGAAACCGTGATGTTAAGTTTGACTTACGAACCAGTTTTCAAAAACACTAGTCATAATATCCTGTTCGGCATAATTCACAGTACACAAAGTCTAAACAGTCTAAAAACAAGCGTAAGAATCACCATAAAGTCATGACCTAAAAAAGCTTGTGAAAACATTCTTGCTCCTGAATCTGGCTCAGGAAAATAAAGCTAGAGGAGCAAACTCTTCCTCAATTTAAATTTACATTTTAATAAATAAAACAATGTATACATAACCATTGTATTTCATTTGCCTGGTGTTCTTTGTTGGATCATTTTTGTAGCTTGATGTACTAGTACTAGTAATATCATGTAGTGCGATCATCATGTAGCAACATCAAAGTTTGCAATAAGTTTTGCATTAAATCAATGGCGGGAAACTGAGTTGTCATTATGGTACTTTTATTTGAAGAACTTTTATTCCTTAGATAATAGTGCTGCAGGAGGAGGTTCTATATATAAAAAATCAGCTAAAGTGGGTGGTGCTTTAAGGTACAGAGTGACACAGCCAAGTGTTGGGGTAGATGGAGAGGAGTTACCCAAGGCTTTAGTAAGCGCTGTTACGAACTCGGTACTTTATTGTTATAGTTTTCACCAAGTCCTGCTTGAAGAGAGTATCAACATGTGCAAAACTGAGAAACTCTACCAATCAACCAGCTGGACATTGAAGTATATCACTGGAGATTTGTTCTCCTGCCCGAGGGATGAATCCTTGGCCCACTGCATCAGTGAAGACTGTCGCATGGGAGCAGGCATAGCGGTGATGTTCAAGAAGAAGTTTGGCCGAGTCTCAGAGTTAAAGGATCAGAGTGAGTCAGACTAGTTACTCAAGTCTTTGTTTGGGAAAAAAGTGTTTCATGTTTATGCACTTCGTTGAAATGTCTGATTTCAACAGTAGGTACTAAATCATATCCTTTTTTTTTAATTTTATTTAAAAAAAATTTTATTATGTATGTCCTAACAGAGAAGCTGCCAGGGCAGTGTGCTGTACTGGCACATGATCAACGTTTCATCTACTATCTGGTAAACATACCATGGTTAATTATACTGCATAGGACCAGAGTTGGTTCATTATTCAATCTGGTAACTGTATCTTTCCTATTATGTGTCTCAGATCACAAAGAAAAAAGCCATCCAGAAACCCACATATGACAGCCTGAGACAGAGTCTGGAAGACATGAAGTCTCACTGCTTACAAAATGGTGTCAATAGGATATCAATACCCCGGTTTGTAGGAACAACTGTGGATACATAACTGTGACATATATCCTTAAATCTTCTTCTATATTGGAAATAATTGTTTGTCTCGTGTCTACCCCTCAGAATCGGCTGTGGCCCATTTAACATCCCATTGATGTAAAATAAACAAATGAGGGTGGAATATGGGGGTAAATACATTATATATTTACAAGGTTCTAAATATAGAACCTCCTCCTGCAGCACTATTATCTAAGGAATAAAAGTTCTTCAAATAAAAGTACCATAATGACAACTCAGTTTCCCGCCATTGATTTAATGCAAAACTTATTGCAAACTTTGATGTTGCTACATGATGATCGCACTACATGATATTACTAGTACTAGTACATCAAGCTACAAAAATGATCCAACAAAGAACACCAGGCAAATGAAATACAATGGTTATGTATACATTGTTTTATTTATTAAAATGTAAATTTAAATTGAGGAAGAGTTTGCTCCTCTAGCTTTATTTTCCTGAGCCAGATTCAGGAGCAAGAATGTTTTCACAAGCTTTTTTAGGTCATGACTTTATGGTGATTCTTACGCTTGTTTTTAGACTGTTTAGACTTTGTGTACTGTGAATTATGCCGAACAGGATATTATGACTAGTGTTTTTGAAAACTGGTTCGTAAGTCAAACTTAACATCACGGTTTCTGACAATAGGGATGACCTTCATCTGCTCAGACACCAGGCCATGGTATGTGGAAAAATGTATTGGAAAGAAATGTACATATTTTTAGTTTGACCTCAAAAATGAACTTTTGATGTTACCAAAAAAAATACAAATTTTTGCTTTCATCATCCTATAAAACATTGCTCATCATTTTTCTTCAGTCCAGTCCGTTGGGCAAATTAAAACCTTTCATAATACAATTAATTTGATTTATATAACACTAATTTACAATAGGTAATCTTAAGACAATTTACAAAAAAGTCATTTCCATTCTACTTAACAGTGCAGCAATTTAAATGTATTATTTAAGACAGTAAAAAAAAAAGTTATCCGAGTTAAAAATGTGGATTGCATCATGTTATTGACTTGACTTGTTTATATGTGTCCCCCTCTTCAAATTACTTTTACCCTGTAATGACTGATTTTATCCATATTTTCAGGGAAACCAACATGTACGTATGCTACCTTCTTTCTTTGTTTCTTTATTACTGGGCACCAATGGAGTTCCATAAAGTCTCGTAGTAAAAGTCACATTAAGACACAATCAGAAAGCCTCATGCTGAACCGATTCTCCCCACAACCAACCATCCTCCAACGTTTGTTTATCAAGTCAGAGTTTTTAACAAGAAAGAGTACAACCGGTAAAATTGTTGCTTTATAAGTCACAACAAGTGTACATTTTATCTTTAGGTTTTATGTAACACCATACTAATAAGCTACATGATTGTTGGTAAATAATATCACACCGAACACAAATCCTAATCATAAATCTCTACTGGATCTGCTCCTTTTTTCTTCTGCAGCCCCTGAATTAAGAGGAACAACTGATGTTTGTCCGTTCTGTAAGAAAAAAAAAAGTTTTATTTATTTTCCATTGTTTTTAGAACACACAAATTATACAGTACTTAATAAATTAAAATAAAAGTTGTTCATTTACATTATATTCATTTAGCCACAAAAGGAAAGTTATTAGCTATACTCTACAATTCAGAGGGGAAAAGGTTTTAGACATTTTAATGAGATCCAAATTTTTTTAAAGTTTTGACAAACCTTGAAGTCTCTTCATCTCGTGGAGTCGTTTCAGTGAAGTTTTCGTTCGTGGAGGGAAACTTGCTGTCGCTGTTCTGCTCAGTCAGAAAGTTACTAATGTCAGAAAAATCTGCTGTCATGTCATGAGCTGGAAAAAAAATCAACAAGCATGTTTGCAAAAATAGAAGTCGCATCGTATTTTCACTTAAGACTTATAAAATAGTTTTATGATTTTGGTTATGGCTGTAGAATTTAAACTGAGGTAACACTGAACAATAAATTGTTGGGTAAATAGTGGAAAAAGAGGAGATATTAAAGACATGCTAACCTAAATGGCTGCAAATGCATCCATTGCTCAAAAAGAATCAAACTCACGTAACACAGATTCACCTCTCTGCAACACTTTGAGTCACCAAGCTTTATACTTTTCAAACCCTTGTTATTTGGTCAGTTTGATTTCAGAAGAGCCAATGACATTTTTATCACAGAAACATAAAATTTACTGTATTAAAATTTACTCATCTTGAAGAAGACTCACTGCGTACACTGATGGCGATGAGTTCAGCCAAAAGTAAAACATTCAGGATTCCCAAAGCCACACAGAGGCAGAGCCTCTCTTTGGAGCCGTTCGAACCTTAACGAAAACCTGAACTTTACCAAAATGTAATTAAATACATATTAGATTTATCTGTAACTTTATTCTTACCTGTGTGTTTAGATGCAGTTTGTCCAACAGGTTCCATGTTGACGTAAATTTCCTCCATCGGTTCAGACTCTGTGCTGCTTTTAACACTGACTATAAAATCCACTGCAGTTGTAGAACTAAACGAAAAACTGTGGGAAAGAGGTGAGATGTCTGGTGTTCAACATAAAAAGTAACATAGTTTAGAGATAACAGTCAAATAAAGAAATTCATGTGTCTTGAAGGTTTTCAATAGTTTCATAAGTTCATATTTGCTGATTCGGTTCTGTATCGTTGAATATTTATTTCTCCTTTGTTTTCCTTCAGCTCGGTTAATCCTACTCATAATAAACACATTACACTTTTCTATCGGTGAAGAAAATAACTGACTTTTACATTCATGCACAACTTTGCAGCCTGCCGTATGGTATCAGAAATTAGAAATGATTTTAAATCACTGATATAAGGACGAAAAATGTTTGATATAAGGATGTTGTGATGTTCCTGCTCCTTGTGTCGAAACATAGTTCCTAAAGGGTAATAAATTGTTGGAGCAGATGACCGGTTCGCTCCTTGGATCATATGGACCCAACAGTTTTATGGGTCTCATTCTGTCCTGATAACTAGTCATAGTCTTTCTCCCAGTAAATACAACTATCATCTTTGTAGTTTTATTTCTAAATCCTCGTTTAACCCTATTCCTTATCTTCTTACTGTCTCACTCCAGTAGCAGAAACACTGACATTAAGAAACAACAATATTACCAAACTTCTATAACCGCTGGATTGAATAATTATGAAATTGTACATATTTATTCATAATTTAAAGATATATACTTTTAGGACTGCCGTTTAGTAAAAAGCTGCATGAGCTGCTGGCTACTAGTGTCTAAAACTCAGTCACCGTGTCTTCTCATCTTCTGAGGGAGATCGACAGTTTGACAAACAGTTTGCTTTGTGAAGCACCGCCTCACTGGGAGGGAATGGAAAGGCTAACAAGCCAATCAGCTGCATGTTGGGCGGGTTAAAGTAAGAGAAAGCTGATGCTGCATTCAAAGCATGAAGAAGACCAGCAAGCAAAGCATTCACAGAGTGGATGTAGTAGAATATCAAAGTACAGGAGACACAGGATAGAAGATTTGACTGAATCGAGACGTTGTCCAGAAGTTCAGACTGGGAAGCTAACTGGAAAATTGCTAGCCAAGTATGTGGAGCAGGAAAATAGGTTGTAGTTACTTAAATTTATGCAAACCAATTGCCCCAAAAGATTCAATTACTGCAACATGTAAAAGACAAGTGTAATTACATTGTGTGATTTTGGCAAATGATATTCTTAAACTCATCCAAAATATTATTCAATGCAAAATTTATTTTACTTTCTGCCAGCAGCAGCAGCTGCAGCAGCAGCAGCAGCATCAGCAGCATGTGTTTACTGCATGTCGTTACTTGACATAGTGGTTCTGTTCCAAACCTTTTGGTTTGCTTGAGTAGAAATGCAGTAATGTCTGTGAATGTTAAAATGTTAAACATTTACCACCCAAAATCCTCACTACTTTCAAATAGTTCACTTTGTATTTTATTCTAGTTGTTGCAGACTCAACTTAAATGGATTAACTTATAAAGCATCTTTTTTTTTCTTTTTTAAATCCAAAAGTTCCTGCCGCTTGTTTAAGATGAGAACAAACAACAAGTTGTTGAGAATGAAGTGATGTTCACTTGAACTCTTTAATTAAGCAGAATATTTTATTTTACAGTGAGGAAGGCCGGAGCTTTAGCAGACGGCTGGAGCCATCTGATCCACGCTTCAAAACTCAGTACCTGTTTGCTCTACGGCAAAAATTTGGTAAGATTAAATTTAGTCGACTAAAGAAAGGCAGACGGTTCATTCTCCAACGAGTGAAATCTCTTGAGGTAGTCAAGTTTCTTGTTTGTTCAGATCTTGGTGGTCATTTCCATAGTATTGTTACTAATTAACAGTTGATTCTTTTGTGTCTAGATACAATCTGATCATTCAGTTCACAATTGAAGTTTTATAATCAGGATTCTGCAAATTGAATTTTTTCATAGTATATTTCATTCATTCTTTTCACAGTCAAAGCTCCCTAAAAGGGATAGATTACCTTCTGTGAACTATAATTTTGATTCCTTGGAGTTTCATGATATTTTACGAAATCTGACTGATGTGATCTTCCTGAACGCATACTGATGCTTCACATTTATACACTTATCAGTTACAAGAGGTGTACTGTCTGTTAGTGAACAATAATGAACAGGTAGCATCATTAGGACCAAGGAAAAAATAAAGTTGTAGATAATTTTAAAGGTAACAAAACAATTTACCACATTGTGACCAACTCTTGGAGCTTGGCTGTGTAGCGAGGATGTTTTATTCTTTAGGTAAGTGTACCAACAGCAAACTTGGCTAATGTTATTATAAGCTGGGCCAGGTGTCAGAAGATGTGAGTAAGTCTCTGTGAGAAGGGCTACTTGAGAAAAAAAAGGAAAGATTCACTGATTGAATTGTTGGTCGATAGCCTAGCCTGCATATATTTGAATTTGTGCAACAAACATTGAAAGGAAAGCAAAAAACTATATAAATCCTGAATGACCATTCAGTTTGATAAATATTTACATAGAGCATCATTCAATAAATCGATAGAAATCCAAGTGCTCACATCAAAACATCAAATCTAAATAAATAGAAATCGTACTAAATATTTTAAGACTGATGGTTCACATTGATCATTTATAATTTTTTAGTAATGGAACCTTAACAACTACAGGTGAACTATATTTTGTTAGAGCACTTAAGCATGTAAGATAACGCGTGGAGTAAAATAATCATTAGGGCCAATAAAAGCAAACAACGTATAAGTCAGAGACAAAAGCTGTAGATAATTTTAAAGGTAACAAAACAATTTACCATGTTGGAGCAACTCTTCGAGTGTGGTTGTGCAGTGTAAAAAAAAAAACTTTAAACTTTGGGGAAAACTGAAAAATAAATATGAGCAGTAGCCTCACCTGGGCCTGTTTAGTCGCTGTCACATGTTCTCAAAAAATAAAATTTACAGATGAGGAACTTTTACTGAAATGCAACACACTAGCGATTGTTGAAGAAAAAAAAATCTATGAGTTTCAAATGTACTTAAACCAACCTTTACTATTTTGGAGAAACCAAGAAGCACTGAGAAGATTAGTGTTGATTCAACAACAGGAAAAAGACTGAAGCAAAGTAGCATTCACAATGATGTGAGGACAAATTCTGGAAAGGGATCGATGTTAGTTTGTCTTTCACTTTAACTGTAGAAAAGCTAAAAGTAAAATTTGAATAGCCTCACATAGACCTGTTTACTACCTGACACATATCCTTAAGAAATACAGTTACAGATGAGGAACTTTTACTGAAATATATCACACTAGCAGGTGTTACACATAAATATTGCAGTAAAACAGTTAAACTGTTGTTTTCCTTCAGAACAATTGCCTGAGACAGTCATCAACGGTTGCAGGGTCAGAGGTCAGCCCCTCTTAACTAGCTATAAGTCTGTTGTCTAACACCAAATAATGCAGTGTAAGCTATTGTCAGAAGGAATGTCTCACATATTCTAGGGATTTCGCATACTTTACGACATCAGAGGCTGTAGGACCAAAGATCAGTTCTATCTAGGACTTCGTATAGTTGAGGACATCACAGGCTGTGATGTCAGAGGTCACCCCTGTCTGCCATGCTCTAAGTTTTTTCTCATGTCCTGTTAAAGATCATGATGCAGCACTTATCTATAGTCCGATACCAAATCAGATGTATCCTGCAGGTTTCTCATGCTTGAGGACAGACATGTCCTCAGAGAATCCATCTAAACAAACAGACATTGTTATTAAACATGATGCATACATTTATATATAATGAGAAAGAGATTTACTTACGGTCGAAAAACGAGAACAGATCCTGAGAACCGAAAGTTGTAGACCCAAGAAAATTAACCTGTTTGCCTGAAAGACCGGACATATTTCAGAATAATGCTGGTTTAAAGATGAAGCAAAATTAAAAGTTTACAACTCCTGTTGTACCGGAGATGGGAGAAGTTCTGTGAAGTTGCGATCTTTCCAAGATGATGCTTCCCATTAAGCAGTTGTCCTTTTAAAGACGATCATGCAGCACTGGATCTATTGTTTCTCCTTCTGAAGGATCGTGTGACGTATTCTGTGCCGTACATCATAGGCTGCGGGGGTCAGAGGTCAACCCTGTCTGCCCTGCTCTAAGTTTTCTCTCACGCGCTGTTAAGAGTTTGATGCAGCATTTATTATATTGTCCAACACCAAATAATGCACCGTAAGCTTTTGACATCATCCTGAGGTATTGTTTGGAGGAATGTTTGATGTATTCTATGGATTACTCTATTCTATGGTGGACATCGTAGGCTGTGGGTCAGAGGTCAGCCATGTCTGCCATGCTCTAAGTTTTCTCTCATGCGCTGTTAATAGTTTAGCTTTTGACATCATCCTGAGGAATTGTTTGGAGGAATGTTTGATGTATTCTTTGGATTACTCTATTCCGTGGCAGACATCATAGGCTGCGGGTCAGAGGTCAACCCTGTCTGCCCTGCTCTAAGTGTTCTCTCACGCGCTGTTAAGAGTTTGATGCAGCATTTATTATATTGTCCAAAATAATGCACCGTAAGCTTTTGACATCATCCTGAGGTATTGTTTGGAGGAATGTTTGATGTATTCTAAGGATTTCTCATGCTTGAGGACAGACATGCATGCGCACACACGCAGCAATAAGACTCTCCTCGGTCCCCCCTCCTCCTTTAGGACAGATACACACGCAGGCACACGCAGCAGTAAGACTTTCTCCCTGGCCCCTTCCTCTCTGTCAGCCTGTGTCTCTCTTTTGGAACAAGAGTTAAAGGCACTTAATTCCAGCACTTTGTATCAAGAAGACAATCTGTTTAAAACCAGAGGTAGTTACAAAATTCCTAATCTAATTCAACATTGCTTAGAATATATTTATTAATTCAATATTCACTTTTATTTATTTATTTTTATATTTATTTATTTATTTATTTATTTTTTTATTTTTTTTTGGGGGGGGGGGTCACAAGGTCACATAGTTCCCATGGGGGGGGGGGGGGGTCAAGAGGTCACATAGTTCCCATGGGGGGAGGGGGGTTTGATATCAATTAATTAAGGCCATCAATCAATCATCCGATTAAAATTTGACAGAAGGGTGTCCATATATCTCTCTCTTGTGCTTGATTCCGTATTCAGCCAACATCTGGGTTTCTTCCAGGGTTTGGGTTTTGTAGATCAGACCCATTTTGGCCTTTTCTGCAAAGAAACACATGCACATATATTAGTGAACATTTAAAATGAAATAAATCACGTTCATTTCAAAGACGGACCTTTGCGTAAATAAAAACCGAAAGACACAGTAAGATGATGTCCAAAACAAACAAGAGTGGATTTTGTTTCCTAAGAAAATGCCTTATAAAACCTAAAATAAATTAAAGCGTTCATATATGACGTAATCACAGCTCAAGTTACTCGTACAGCCTGTCTTCTCATCAGACAAATTGCACACACCTAATATCCTGAATTGTTTAAACCGGTTTAGAACAAATAGCATCGAATGTCTCACATAAGTGATAATTGTGGATTTTAAAACTGAAAATCGGCTTTTTAAACTAAATCTCATTATTTCATCTGCTCCATGTCTCAATAAATTTGAAATGATAATTTCTCAGCAGGTGTATTTACCTGCGTCTGGGCGTCGCTCCTGTATTTTTTCCTTCAGTTTCCCCACAGGAGTGATGGCCAGATCCTCTTCCTGTTTACACACGTCAATCGGTAGTTTCCTGTTCTGTTCAAAACAGATGAGGACCTGGCAAACCATGGCTTCTTCTTTTGATGACTTTAATCTCTACTCTCCGGGATTAAAGCTGTAATGTGAAGTGGCTGAGCGGCAGGGAGAGCGTTTATTTATGACGACAGAGGAGCCTATTTGCTGTCATTTGTGTTAAAGGCGTGGCTTAAAAAAACCCCGATCTGACCAGGGTTTGATTAACAAAATATATTAAGACTTAATGTAATTAAGTTAATTAGACACTATATGACTAACTTAATATATTCTTGTTAGATATATTAGATGATGGTCCATATATTGTTGACATATGCTAAAAAAAAAAAACAAAGAAAAAAAGAAAAAAATATTACATGTTATGGACGTGAACTGTGCTTGCCTTTTTGTCCCTTTTTTTAATTATTTATTTTGAATATGCAAATGCCAATCTTCCTACTTATCACATAATAACACACATTTCACAATATCAAATAAAACACTAAATACGACAAGGTACAGAGAGTCATATGAAGGGTCACATAAGTAATTAAATTGATTTGGACCTAAATGATAAACATGTCAACATTTCAGGAAATAAGAGCTGGAATAATTAAAACAAAATTAATGTCATCTTTCCTCCTAAATGGGGTTTCCCCTTAATTCCCCAGTTTATAATACATTATTAATGTCTTTGTCAAGATCACTTGGCAGTAAAATAAAAAACTTCCAGGTACTTTCCAGATTCACCAAGGCCCAGCCTCTCAGAGAGCCAAAGGATTTGTGATGTAACTTTCATTTTCACGCTCCAACATTTACAATGTACATTAAGATACAAGATCGACCTTTTGGAAGGAGCCTCCAAGTCATCAGACATGATAATTAATGGTTTAGTCCAAGTAAATAATTCTGTACTTTTGTTTATTAAATCACTTTGATGAATGCAGATCATCACATTTTGTCTTAGAGGAAAGTGTTTAGCTTATTGGGGACAAATAAAATGTGCATATTTTACTAAGTTAATTTCTTCCTGGTGGGGAATTAATTTTTCACTTAGTGAATTTATAAAGAAAGCTTTTTGGACTCCCTCCTTAATCAGTACAAATACAGTATGCAGCTAAGAAGGATGGTGTTTTATTTGCCAGATTTTTCTGTTTTACATTTCTATGTATTTATTGACTTTAAAACAACAAAAAATCCTTTAATTTTCAGTTTCAAATAAACAGATTCAAATTTTCTAAAACATTTTAACACAATGATTTTAGAGACGCAAATTCCACATTAAGCTAAAAAAATGAATCTCCATTTCAGATGGACCCCCAACTTTGAAACAGTTAAACACTTTTAACAAAAAAATATGTTTTATTAGTTAATAGGAGGCCAAAGAAGAAATGATTGCCAATGTAGGATATAATATGAGAATAAAAATGTTGCTAAATATAATAAATAAGTTTCACAGTTGATGAACATGAATAAAAGGAACAGCAACATTTTTGAGATTATTTCATCCAGGTTTCAGTACGAAGAGCTCAACAGGAAGCATCTGTTTCTGTAGTTTCACTTCCTGTGCCACACAGGTATGGCTGTCTGTCTGGGAGCCACACCATCACTGCAGGGGATGAAGTAGGAGCTGGTCTTCAGACACTCAGGAGTCAGCTTCAGACACACGAAGCAGAACTCCACCTGGCAGCGAGGACATGTGATGTTCTTGCAGCCCGTTTTGTCGTGCTCCACTGTCTGTCCACAGGTGGGACAGGCCCTGATGGAGGGACAATCCTCGACATCCCGGACCTCAGGGAAGGAGGTGGTCTTGCAGGTCCTGAGCAGCTCCAGGTCGTGGTTTTTGCAGTCGTTATTGTCACAGCGATCGGAGCGTGGAGCCGGACCTTTCCACGGCTTCAAGCACTGCCAGCAGAACTGGACCTGTTTCTTCTGGTCTGCAACGCAAACTAAGCACTGAACGCAGAGGTTAGTCAGGTCCTTTCTTTCAACGTAGCTCTTACACCCAGGGCACTGTAAGAGGAAGACATGATGGTTTAAGTAGAACAGTTAAAGTCAAGACTGACCTGAAGCTAGAGACACTTACTTCTCTAAACTCCTGGTACTCTGCAGCAGCCAGGCGAGCGATGGTCTCCTCAAAGTATTCCATCTCTTCAACGCTCAGGTCCGCCAGGCGACGCACCTCTCGATACGGCCACACAGCGCCGCAAATCTCCTGGGTGTCTTCGTCAAAAGCAGGACACTTGAACTTGTACTGACCCTAAGATGGTCAGACAAAAACAACATGTAACCATAAAGACGCAGAACAACTGGTTTGGTGTTTGAACAAATGGGTTAAACCCTGAATGGGGGTTTATGTCATTGTCTCATTTTAAACACAACATATGTATTTTTAAAAAAATACTGAACTAATTTCTGGTTTTAGGGAAGCAGGTCAAAAAGTCTCCAGTCTACTGAGGACTGCAATGTCTTGGTCAACCACTGAAAAAATTGGCAGCCATTGACACCTGGTGTTTTTTTAAAGGAAGAACAACAAAGAAATGAAAATGTACTACAAAATGAAAAACATGATGCCTTCAAGAAAGGCTGGCAACTCTGTCTCCATGACATTAAACTCAAACATACGTGAGCACTGTTCACCTAAATGCATCACGGTTGCAAGAAGGATCCACCCTAAATGGACAGACAGAAAACAAGCCAACACCAAATGAAATGAAGTTCACTCCATAATTATCGTTTTATTTCCTATTCATTAATAACAACCATATTATTAATGAATCCCACTGTTTGGACTGAGTTAGAAACAAGCTAGACTAAATTTGATTTTGGAAATTGTCTCCTCTTATGTACAAAGCACGTTAAAAGGTACAACAGTGAAAAGAAATGACCAAAGTAAGAAAATGTTGCATATAAAACATGTGTGATGTCATTACATACCTGATCCAGCAGGCTGCGGCACCAGCCAGTCAGAGATTGTGGAGTGACAGCGTGACCACAGGACATCTCAGCTCTAAGACCCTGGTCTTCGTCATCATCATCACTGACTAATAGGGCAGACAGTAAGTTGGACACTCTAATAGTGTAGATTATACTGAAAAATGTACAAGTAAAACTTAATTCAGAAGCAAATACATAAATATAACAAATATGGGTAAAACAGCAGCATAGTTTGTAGTCCTTACATGGAGGATCCAGGTCATCAGGTCTGTCCACAAAGCTCAGCGTGGCGTCATGGGGGTCGTATCCCTTCTCGTCCTGATCTGAGCTGTTCATTTCAGACCTACTTTGTTCTTCCAATTTGTCGGCTAAAAGTGTCTGACTTCAACCAGGAAATAATCTGAGACGACAGGCTGTCATGACACTCCTAAAGCAAGCTTGGCTTTTACTTTCAGTTTCTTCTTCTACAAATTTAAATGTACAGCGTCCACATGAAGTCAAACTGTCTGGCTGAATGCATTCATTTTTACACTCATATTAATGTAATGTAACTTAGAGCAAAGGGAATAAAATGAAAACATAATTTTAATTATGTTTTTGGTGAAGCAGTCTTAGTGGAAAACAAAACACACCCTGGTTACAAGATCACTGGCAGAAAATACAGTTGCATCCTGTAGATGTCACTAAAGGCAAAACTTTAAATCCTTTTGCTTCCATTGGATTTAATGCAGATGTGTTCAGTTTATAATCAGTTTACCCTCAGTAATCAAAACTAACTCAGATCAGTCTCTCAACTTATGAAATTAATTCATTCTGAAACATGAAGGCTTTTCATCTTGTTAACAACTGGATTCAAAATAAAGAGTGGACATTTATTTAATGTTCACTGAAGGAGTCATCAGTTATAATGGAATAATCTGTTTATTAAGGAACAAAATAACCTTTATTATTATTATAGACTACTGTGATTTGCACCATGGTGTTGATTCAGTGCCAGATTAGAAAAACACCAGCAATCTTAGAAAAGCAATTGTTACTGCCCATCAACCTGGAAGAGTTAAACCAGTTCAAACTGTTTGAGGTCTAAAAATGAGGAAGATTATTCACAAATCAAAACACTTCAAGGGTTATGAGCCTAAAACAGAAAGGGGTCTCTGGTGTGCCATATGTCATCTCAGTAAAGGTCAAACTAGTTCAACTGGACCCAGGCTCCAACTGGAGTCAAAGTGAAACAGAAAGTGAAAATATTCTCTTATACATGGAGATGAAAATGTTTGCCAGTCAGAGGAGTTTTTGCTTTAAATAACTGAGTTCAGCACATCACCAACATTTAACACTGTAGATGTGTAAATGATAAACAGACACATTGAACTACTTGAGATTATTTAGTAGTGTGCACTAATAAAACAATGAAACTTATCTGTAATTATAGGGACCTTTCATCATCATGTAAATATAATGCAACAGTTGTTTATGTTACACGTTTGAGCTACATATGCCATCTTTAGATATTCTGAATAACAACTACTGGGCTTTGCCTGCTTAAACATTAGTTTTACACCCAACTGCACTCAACAGACCAGGCATTAAACAAAATCAGTTTAATATGAACTTTATTTGTTAATCAGGTCACAAACATATTTGAAAAGCAAGTTGTCAGGTTGAAAATGAACACACAAAAAAAAACAACTGTTAAAGGTGATGAACATGAACAAGAAGACCTGGAACATTTTTAGTGTTACAAAATTAACTTTGTCAAGAAACAACAACTCTTAGTTTCTGTGCCACACAGGTATGGCTGTCTGTCTGGGAGCCACACCAGCACTGCAGGGGATGAAGTAGGAGCTGGTCTTCAGACACTCAGGAGTCAGCTTCAGACACACGAAGCAGAACTCCACCTGGCAGCGAGGACAGATGATGTTCTTGCAGCCCGTCTTGTCGTGCTCCACCTTATGTCCACAGGTGGGACAGGCCCTGATGGAGGGACAGTTCTCGACCCCATCCACCTCAGGGAAGGATGTGGTCTTGCAGTTCCTGAGCAGCTGCAGGTCGTGGTTGATGCAGCCGTTATTGTCACAGCGATCGGAGCGTGGAGCCGGACCTTTCCATGGCTTCAAGCACTGCCAGCAGAACTGGACCTCTGCATTCTTATCTGCTGTGCAAACTAAGCACTGAACGCAGAGGTTAGTCAGGTCCTCTCTCTCGATGTAGGAGCTGCAGCCAGGACACTGCAGGGCGAAAAAGAAGAGAAAACAAAAGGAAAGAAGTTACCACATTGCAGAACAATGTTTCATGAATTTGTCTTGAGTTAGCATGATGCTTACGGTTTTAAAATCGCAGTACTCTGTAGCAGCCAGACGGGCCATGTTCTCTTCAAAATGCTGCATTTCTGCAGCGGTCAGGACGGCCAGGCGACGGACCTCTTGATACGACCACAGAGCGTCACACTTGTGCAGGGTGCCGTCCTTCAGAGCTGGGCACTTAAATTTATACTGGCCCTGAAATTTGTAATATTTAGAGAACAATATCATTAACTTGAATTGATTGAGTCTTGATATCAAGCATCATTTACATGCACTTAATCCATCTAGTTTTGCACAGCACAACATCCTGAAAGATGAATTTGATGAGTGAAGAGTTCACAGTCCCACTGAGCAGCTCTCTGATTTTTAATGTCAAGTTTATACATTTGATTTGTGTTGTACTCAGTGACATTTGACAAATTTTACTGGAAAACTACTTAAATCTACACCTCAGGTTAAAATATATTTTAATGCTGGTTGTTAAGAGCTTGCTAAGCATTCCTGTCCTGATGAGAACCTACAAAATGATGTGAGTGGACATCTCTTTGGTCTCCTACAGCAGTCCTAGATTCAGTTTGGATCTCTG
This sequence comes from Poecilia mexicana, assembly GCF_051168715.1. Lineage (NCBI taxonomy): Eukaryota > Metazoa > Chordata > Actinopteri > Cyprinodontiformes > Poeciliidae > Poecilia > Poecilia mexicana. The sequence goes on from NW_028263387.1 coordinate 11,092,860, forward strand.
GTTAGTCCACTACAGAACATATTACAGTAAGAAACATGTTAAAATAAAAAAAAACAACTCTATTGTTATGGATTATGATTAACTTGGATATTAACTGTAGGTTCTTCAGCACCAGCCTCTAATTCAAGGCACCATAGATCTGCTGTCATTTGTTGTTTGTTTTAACTGTTTAAAATCTTCTCTCTTGCATTGTTTGCCACCAACATTCAACCATAAATTAAATTTGATAATTAAGATGAAGGTTGAGAAGAGAATTGGATTGAAGTAAATTAAGATAAAGCACTGCATTAAAATTGCTGGATAATTTCAGTGGACATTTTACTTGCAATGCATCTTTCTTAGCTTTATAACATTAAATATGAGCATCCTTACTATGTCTTGTATTGGTTATATTGTAATGATGGATCATACGAACTGATTATTGTTGAAAAAATAAAGAAATGCCTAATTAAAATCATTATTTTGACAGTAAGTCATACTGTCGAAATATGGTACACTGGCCCAGTTTATGGCCCACAACATAAAACTGGGCTGCATGTCTCATCTTGGACTTTATGCTGGATCTTTGCACAGAGTCTTCTCTTCAACAATACATGTGCTAGTGAGAAAACAAAAGTAAATTTTTAACTGTTGGAAAGTACCTGATCCAGAAGGCTGCGACACCACCCAGTGAGGGACTGCGGGGTGACAGCGTGACCGCAGGACATTTCCGCCCGGAGACACTGATCTCCCTCGTCTGGGGCTTAACAGAGCAGAGAACAGACTCAAATAATAATAATAATAATAATAATAATAATAATAATAATAATAATAATAATAATAATAATAATAATAATATGCCATCTTGTTTTTTTAGCTGTCACGACGACACATGGTGTCCTTATGTACCCACTGACTTGCATGTAAGTGTTTTTAAGGTCTCTAAAACAAAACGCTCCTTCCGTTTCTTTGGAAATAAGCAACGCCACTTCAACACCAACACAATAACAGTTTACAGGTTCTTACGCATCGGATCCAGAGCATCAGGTCTGTTGACGAACTTCAGCGTCGTGTCTCTGCGGTCGTATCTTTTCTCTTCGTGGCCCTGCGTGGTCATTTTGTTTCTGCTCTGCTCCTCGACTTGAACCAACTTCTGTCCGTCTGCAGCCAAAAGATGTGCCCTAATGGAGCTGCTGCTGCGTCACTTTCAGAGCCAATAGCTGTTGTTTACTTTCAGTTTCTCTCTTTTGTTTTTCTTCGTGCATTTTAATTGGCACTGATGAAGACGAACCAGTGATGATGAAGAACAACACACAAGAAAGTTAAAACCTTTTATGAACCGAATTAATTTTATATTCACTTGTCAATACAATTTTAACAACATTATTGAGTTTTGTTTACTATATTTGCAGTGATTCCAGTTAAAAGTGACACATGTGGCCCTTATAACTTAAAACATCTGCTGCTTTTTCTCTCTGCCATAGTCGAAAGCAGCACAAGTAATAAATAAAATTACTATACAATTTTTTTTTTCATAGTTTGAGAAGCAACCATGTAATGTAAAGAGTTTGCAAATAACCACAGCCACATCACATGATCTCTGCCGGAAAACAAGGTGATTTCCTGCAATTAATCGTCCCTATAAAATCTGCGATTTATAATCGCAGAACATCATCTACATAACACAATTATTAAGGTGTATCAGTATAAAAAGTCTTTTAATTTATTTATTTATTTTGCCATTGGTCAGATGTACGTATTTTATTTATTCAATTTTTATTATCATCTTTAATCTCCCACACTTTAGGAGATTAAAGTGCAGTATTGTGTTGAATGTGCTTCTCAAAATATACCAACCTGCTGATACCAGCAGGTCATGTGAGAGAAGATAATTACAAGGAAAAACTGAAAGAATAAGAACAGCAAGAGTCCTGCTTTGTGCAAAACAGAAAATAGAAAGTAAAGACTGCTCTGACGTCAGATGCTGTTGCTGTTTGCCCGCATTTCTGTCAGCTGTTGGGACAGAGAACCAGACAGGAGCGCAGCGCAGCGCAGATTGCAGGAAGATGGGGAAAATCTACCAGGTCGTGGTTCATGGACTGAGAGGAGAGAAACTGATGATTGACCTCTGCAACACCGAGGAGCAGATGCAGAAAATGACGGTGCGACAGCTGAAGGAAAAGATCGCTGAGAAACTTCCTCAGACTGCAGGTAACTAAAGAGAAGCTCAAAAGGCAACGTGACTCAGTAATGGCAGAATTAATTTGGGAGGCGGTGAGCTGTTCAATATATTGGGTGCACTTTCTCTACGTCTATCTGTGTGCCAGCAGGACGAAAGCTACTTCTTTTCAACTTTATCGACTTTTTTGATCGACAGGTTGGGTTAAGTGGCCATGAAGACAGATTAATGCTCGTTTTTGTAAAATAAAGTAGGTTGTTAAGTAATAATATGTTTACCCAATTCAGAAGTACCTGACCCTTCAATAACAAACATGTTTTTCAAGACCATACTTTGCTTGCAAATCAAAATTGAAAGTAAATTTCATGGTGACTCATATTTTCTCTTATTGGCTTATCAGTGCTGTAATGGTAGAGCTCAGTATTAACTCTATCATTAATACCCAGCAGTTCAAGACCTACTAGTTGGTTTGTTGGTTGGTTTATTTACCTGGTTTGTTTCACATAAATAAATAAGCCAACTGATGTGTTTAAAGTGCATCTGCATTGTGTGTAACTTACTAAACCTATGGTCTATAGACAAAATCTGAACCGCCTGTGGTGACATAACAGGTTAATTTAGAGCAGGACCATTGAGCACCATTAGGTCAAAAATTAGGAACATTGCAGTGCTTGAATATTCAGACAAATCAAACTGGCTGATTTGTTGAATGTAATACTTTAAAACATGAATGTAGGTCAATGACTATATAGTCTGAGGATCAAGGTAATTTTCTATCCAACATAAATTTCAAGTTTAAGTCAATGCTAAATGCTAACTCTGCTAAATGCTAACTCTGTTAGGAGTATCATCCCAAGATTATAAGCAGCCACTCATTACAAAAATATCTGGCAGGTGTTTTTTTTTAGGTAATACAAAGAAAATAATCTATTAAAGTAACATTTTATATCAGTAAGTTGATACTTTTGAGAATGAATGATCCAGATTAATTGTTTAATAGTACACGTTTAGGTGTGGAAACACCTGTTACAACAACAAAACAAAGGTCTAAAAATCTTGTTATCTGTTCTTCTTCATGACCTTTTAAATTAGTTTTTGATTTGAGTTTGGAAGCAATTGTGTCTCCTCAGCACATTTTTTACTTTCACTTCTTACCATTCTTCAAACAAACAACCTTCCAAAAAATGTAGGGATTAATTTTGACTACAGACTATTTATAATATATATAAAATCTATTTTGAAACCTTGTTGATATCTGTGTTTGCTTTCTTGTTTGTGTTTTTGCAGGAGAGGAGAACCTGCGGCTGATCTTTACGGACAAGCACCTGGAAGGAGACACTACGCTGCTGTCAGAGTACGGGATCCAGCACATGTCCGTCGTCCAGCTGGTGCTCAAGGTTCCTGGAGGACAGATGGCGTAACTGGGACCATCTGGGTCTTCACCTTTCACTGCCGTCGTTGCTACAATCTGCAGGGAATCCTGTTCACTCCTGACTCTTGTTTACAAATATGAAAGCCATAATCACTGCTGAAAAAAAGAATACTGATAATGTTTTTTGTGTATTCACTTGTAATAACCTTTGGATGTTCAAATGTTTTCAACTGTTGCATTAAATAAACATATTTAATGAAATTTTATGTCATTTTTCTTGTGCTGATAATAGAAATCTACACCAAACATAAACATAGCTAAGGAAGTATTTACTGCAAGAAAACAGACTTGAGCAAGAGGATCAAAATGTAGTTTTCAGTTTTATGTTGACAATATTCTGATGTTCACTGTTGGATCCAAATCTCATCAGGTGCTTTTTGAGCTCCAACAATGTGTTGAAACAGTTCAGCAGAGTTTTAGTGATTTTAAATCAGTGTTCAGAAGTAAAAAGAAAACAAACAAAAAAACTACCGGAAATACAGATTTTCTTTGAGAAAACTAAATGTTTCAGAGATAAAGCTTAGTTTGTGGGTGTTCTTAAGTAAAATAAAATAAAGTCTTTCTCTAGATGCAACAAAAAGTCTGAGATAGTTCATTGAGTACCTCTAGAAATCTGACCTAATACCCATCTTGCATCTTCACATTATTATATCAAATCACTGTGATATCCACATGTTCAAAACTTTCATGCATTAAAAAACCTATGCATTGCACATCCCCCAGAAAAGTACAGGGAGTTACAATAGTTTAAATAGTTTAAACTTGTCTTAAAGAGAGCTTAACACAGACAGACAGTGTCTTACTCAAAGGGGAAAGAGGTTATAAATGAAATACTGCTATATTCTACTCGATATTTTGTCTTAAGCTAAAATAAAACTGAAGTTTTTAAGACGTAATTTCCACGTCTTTCAGTAAATCTTTATTTAGGCTGAATCACAATCTGGGTGTCAGAGTTTTAACATGGAATCAAAAAGTTTCGATTATTTTTCTTCTTTTTTGATATATTTTTTTAATGTAACATGTCCGACCGTTCCTGAATGCAACATAGTCTCGGGTGTAATGAGAAGAGAAACAGAAAGTATTTAGAGAGCTTTAGTTACACTTTAACGTGCAAGCAATGTCCGACAGCGTCTAAAAGAAGTTTCGGGTTTTTACATCCAGTGGATGTCAACGAAAGTGTGAATCTCAAGGTAAGTTCGTTGTTTTCTTTTGCGTTTGAGTTTTTGCTACCCCAAAATTTGAACTGCATTTGACTCATCGATTTCGTTGTAGCCTCCACTGTCGATGGGAGGATCACCAGGTGGAAGAAAAAAATGAATCGCTGGTGGAATAAACCTGCAGGTAAAACCTTTATAATATCCTGAGTAATTATGACAAGAGAAGAGTGTAAGTGTAAGTGTCTTAATCAAGCAAGAGTAGCGTTACTTAACAAATACATTACTAAAGTAAAAGTAAAATATTAACAAAAATTGCCCAAATAAAATTTAGTAGGTGTACATGGAGATTTTAAATGCTAAGTGTCTTAAGAGCCAATTTATTTGTTTGCAATGATATAATTAAACATTATGTATGTATGTAGAACACCTTTCCCACAAAATAAACACATAAATTCATTCAGTGCAAACTACATCAAGTGGTGAGTTTTTCTGTATTAATTACCATCCAAAAATTCAGATGAACAGAAAAATTGTACGTAAGTAATAGAATTGTTACTTCTGAAAACTATTACTTAACAAAAAGCAAACATCCAATAAAACATTTTCTTTTCCAAAAATTCACTATAGTAAATGTAACTCATTACCATCCACCTCATTTCATGAAATAGTTAGCACTATATGTACCTCATAGCCCTTCAATCTTATTTTGTCACATTACGTCTTCTGTGTATTTTATTGGGAGTTTTAACAATGCAGTGTGCAAATGTTAGGTAGAAGATAAATAATTCCACCTAACTACTGGAATTAAGTGGAATTGTAGAAATAATAACCTGAAAGGCAACAGCTCTACCAACTGTGCCACTATGCAGCCAATGCTTTATAATAAACTTGAAAGCTGTTATTTAGGATTGTTTTCCTGTTGAAAGGAGAACCTCCACCCCACTCCCAAGAATATTTTTAGCTTCTAGGTTTTTTTTGCAGCATTTGTTTGTATTTAGGTCTGTCCACCATTCCATAATGCTCTGAACAAGTTGGTAAAACCAGCACAGAGCATGATGCTGCCAACCTCACTGTGGGGATGATGTTTTAGTTTATTCTCTAGCCTGTGTATGTAGGCAAAGAGTTTAATTTTCCTGGACCCCTCTGATCACCTGGGATTTCTGTTTATGTATCCAAGAGATGTTTTATTTTAAAAACTTACTTTGTATAGACTTGCTGTGTTATTGAGGTGAACAGGATAACCCAACGTTTTATATAACAGAACACTGTCTGACATTTCATTTGCATTTGCGATCCAAATCCACCAGAAACTAAGTACCACGGCTTGTACAACCATGGGGCAACATGCTACCTGAACAGTGTGCTGCAGGTTCTGTTCATGACCGAAGAATTCAGGGAAGCTGTGATCAGGTTTGTTTTTAGAGTTTGTAGCAGTTACTTTATGTGAAGGGAATATTTTTGAAGTCCACAGTGAACATTAATTTGTCGTTTTGTTTTAGATTGACCAATCCCAGTAAGGAGCACATTGATCACCACCTTAAACAATTGTTTGAAGAATTATGGCACCGGACAGCAGATCCATATGATATATTAAGAGCTCTAGGAGTCAACAATGGTATGACATTGAAGAGGAAGATTCCTTTTTACTTTTTATTGTAAAATAATATGGGTCATAAGTGTGGTTATAATTGTTTTGCATTCAAATTATCATCATAATGGATGATTATGAATTTAAAATACAAAATTGTATTCATCAAGTCTTATTTTATTTTATTTTATTGCATTTTTGAATGTCTTGACTTTTCCCAGTGCGTGAGCAGCAAGATGCAGCAGAATACTTTGAGAGGATCTTAAGGAAGACCAGTGGAAATGCAGCACAGGTACATTTACCAGTTGCAAACACTGCATATAAGGCGTAAGAGTAAATATACTCTATATGCATGCTTATAAATGCATACGTAAGAAAGGCCTCTTCACTTGCTGTTTTTAAGTCCCTTCTTAAGACCCATCTTCTTTCTTTGGCTTTTGGCACAGTCTGAGATGTTTCACTTTGTTTTATTCTGTCTATATATTAATATGTATTCGATCTTTTCTGTTTTATAATTGCATTGTATTTTATGGTCGTGTAAAGCACTTTGGTCCTGTTGGTGTATAAAGTGCTTTATAAATAAAATTGGTATGGTATGGTATGGTATGGTATGGTATGGTATGGTATGGTATGGTATGGTATGGTACATATGTGGTTTGTTTGTGTGTTTCAGATCTTCCATGGACAGCTGAGTCACAGGACCGAGTGTTTAAACTGTCAGACAGTGACTGACAGTGAAGGTCCGTTCTGGCATCTTCCTCTTGAACTGGAAGATTCGCCTGGTGAAAACTACAGCGTGGTGAGAATCTGACAAGTTAATATTTTACTTTTGCAAGGGGTTAAAGTCCATATAAACTGACATGTTTTTTCACAATAGAACAACATAAAATGGATCATGCTTAATTATGAAAAATATATCGGAAAAGAAGTGTAATTTAATCATATTTAAACTCTGAAGTATGGCTTTGAAAACCACACTGGCCATAAAAAAGTAAAGGAACTGATCGCTGACTGTTAACATCTAAAATTTAACTGTAAATAAAGTATGTCTGCAGTAATTTTCTGCCATGTTTCCTTATAACAAGCTTTATTATTGAACTCTTTATCACAAGGTGTTACTTTGAAATTTCCTTACTGCCTGAAAAGCTGAACAACATACCGTACCTGCAACAAACCTACCACTTTACCATCCAAATGCTGGAATCCCATGGAGCTTTACAACATTTGATTCTAAAATGCCTATTTTAGAATGAGCAATCATTTTCCCTATTTAGCTCACAGATAGGGTTAATTGAACTTTCTTAATCTATACAAGGGCTTTAAAAACTGTTCTCTCTTATGGAACTTTTTAACATTTTGTGTTTTGTCTGATAGTCAATAAATATGGTTCATAACTGTGTAGTGAGAACAATATGGTTTTCATAGCTTTGCATGTATAAAGGATGAAATATTTTCTGATTCTTCTTTGCAAAGAATCTCAAACTCAGTCAGTTTGGATGGATAGCAAACATGAAGATATTTGTTTACTGAAACACCTTGACAACCTTCTGTGTCTATTTAAACCTAAACAAGGACACTAAAAGTTTTGACTGGATACATGGGAGCCAATGAAAAGAAGATAAATAGGAGGAATATGGATCTCTTTAATTTTCATCAAAATTACAGTGTTATTAATTATTATTTACATATAAATATATTAGGAATGCTTGTCTGAACCTATAACTTGGTAAAGTCAGTCAAAAGTCTTTTCTAACTGTTAAGTGCTTCTTTTTGAGAGTTTTTTTCCCTGTAGACATTAAACAGTTTGCTCTTTTTAGGAGAACGGCATCAATATGTTTTTCACAAAGACTATATTCAATGGAGATAACCAGGTGTACTGTGAAATCTGTGATGCTAAAGTTGATGCTACCAGAGTGAGTGACTATTAGAAAGTTTCAGTTTTTTTGATACATTTTGAAACACAGCAATATTTTAGCAATCTTTTTCAGCAACTAGGTATATCTGATTTGTTTTTCAGAAATATGTAATAACTCGACATCCAGATGTTCTGCTTCTGATGCTGAAGAGGTTTGACTTTAGCTACCAGTTCATGTCTTACATCAAAATCCACTGTAAAGCTGATGTTCCTCACACCATTAGGATTCCAGAGGTAGAAAAATATCTTTTATATAGTTTTTATTTAGAACTAGTCATATTACAGAGTTGTTGTTTTGTTTATTTCATTCCTGATTTTGACTAATATTCTTGTATGTTGATCAGAATCAGACATATGAGCTCTATGCAGTTGTGGAGCATTTTGGTGATCTGAGAGGAGGACATTATCATGCAAAAATCAAGTCCAAGGATGAAGGAGGCAAATGGTTCGTCTTTGATGACAGTTCGGTCACGCAGGTAAAACCAATTAAAACTTTTTCTTCACCATAAAAAGATTTTGCTCAACAGTCGAGTTGTGAAAGAATGCATTGCAGGACAAAAGCAATTAATCATGTGATGTCTTTGCTTTTTCCTTCAGCGAAGCAAAAGTCCTTTTCCTGACAATGTGGATGTTGTACAGTAAGTGTTAAAGAGAGATGACTTTTATTATACTGCACCAAAGATCACATCACAAATTTTCACCTTTTACCATTTACCTGGCATTGCAACCCCTTTACCTAAAGTCAATTAGGACTTCAACTCCATCGTTTAACACGAGCATCTCTCACTAACAAATCATCTGCATTTTTCTGAAAAACCTTAAATACTCTCAGTTACTTGATGTATGTGGTTTCTGGAACACATTTCGGTCTGGAATAATGTGTTCCATTTCATTGTTGCTTGATAAATCAATGCTTGATTTATTGTTTACAGATGCAGACTAAGACCTTGGAGAGGATTAGAGTTAAAGTTCACTGTTAGTGCACTGCTGTTGAACAAAGACAGACATAGTTTCTCCAGAAAAATCTTAAAAACAGCATCAGCTCTATAAGTTTAATATCTGTTTCTTCCTGTTATTTTGTATGGATTGTGTGGTAAAAACGGGACCAAACTGCAGATAAGAGCTTGGTAGCAGCACAGGGAGTTTAAGTTTCTGCTTCTGCCTTCAAACATGTTAATTCACATTTATATACGTATTGTCACCTTTCTCTTCATTTCTCTTCATTTCTCTTCTAGATCCCACAGTGCTTATCTTCTATTTTATAGGAGGAAAGGTGAGAATTACCTGCTGCATTTTCAGATAATATGTTGTGCTGTGCTGTATTATCAATAACTACTGAATTTTAATTTAACTTATTCTTCTACTGTCTTGTCTAATTGATTATGAAAATCCAGGAACGGAAGAAATGATGCGGAGCTCCAATCCAGACCCCAAATGTGTTCATGCAAAGAGTAACGTACATGCTGGACCAAATAATTACCAAGTATTTCATGATAACACAGCTCAAGGTGTTATAAAACATGAGGATTATGACCTCAAGGTACGTGGAAAAGCCAAGCAGGAGGATAATGAGAATATTTGCTCTATTCAGCATAAAGGCAGGGATCATGTACTGGTGGAGCAAACTGTGTCTAAAGAAAACCAACCAGACACTCGAGGTTTTAGACTTGGTCAAAGCAAAAACCCTCCTGTTCATGCTGCACCTAATATACCAGATGACATCACTGATTTACAGAGATCAGCTAAAGGAAAGTCTGATGAGAATAAACAGATATATGAGGGACAAAAACATGAGAGAGCAAACAGTCATGCTCAGGACAAAACCACAATGGATGCCAACTCTACCGAGCAGGTAAAACCTGTTCTCCCTGCTTATGATCAGATTCAAGTCAATGATCACAAAAAGCAAAAAGCAAATGTCTTTGAAGATACACAAGCTAACCTTAATGATGATTTTAAACCTAAAACGGATTACCAAAGTGAGATCAGATATGAAAATGAACAGAAAAGAGAGACAGAGGCATGTTTGAATGATGGATCTGCACGGCATCATGTTGGTAAAGGATCTGGTTATGTTCCTCAAAGCAAACACAAATATAAGGATAATAATCAAAAGGATGGTGGGAAAAATGAAGCACATAAATTTACTAAAAATCACAAGAAGTCAGCTGAAAGGAGTATACCAACCTGTCCCTCTTCCTCTTTTAAAAAAGAGGAAGAGGGACAAACTGGTTCTACTCAAGCTAGTTGTTATCTGGATAGCAGAGAAGCTGATGGAAGTAAAGAGAGGAAACCAAAACTTGGTCATATCATAGATCCCCACACTATCTACAAAGACCACAAAGAGCACAGTGAAAATATCAATACTGATATGAGAAAACTATCAGTGATAAATCCATTGGCTCTGAAGAACGGAAACACTGAACCAGAAGCCAAAGGTGAACAGAAAGATTATGGTTTGAAGACCCACACCAAAAGTCAGGAAACTGAAAAATATATTGAGGATTTTCACAAGCAATCTGGATCAGGAAAAAAAGAGAGCCTGAAAGGGAACCAAGCAGCAGACAGGGAGAGAAAAACAAGCCAGGGAGATTCTCAAGCAAATACAAAAAAAGGAGTTAAGAGTTCTGCAGATGGGCAGCATAGATTTCTTCAATATAAAGTAATCGAAGAAGTAAGTGGCAGCAGTACTGATAATAAAATTATGACGAGAACAATCTCACAGGGTTTCATTAAACGGAAGGAAGAAAATAATACAGAACAGCACATAACTGAAGAACAAAGACACCTGACTTTGGTTGAACGAAAACACACAACCAGGTCAAACAGAAGACAACATAAAAATCTTAGAAAAATAAAACATTCAAATCTTTCCTCACTGAAAGAATTCCCTAATACATGGCTTGAGGTGGCTAGAACAGATGATTCTTTAAAAAGAAGAAGGTTTCCTAAAACCAAGTGGCCGTATTGATAGCGTAAAATGAATCAACATACACAGAAGAAAATATAAAAAGAGATCAGCTGTGTCTTGTTTACCCATTTCGACCAACAAATGTGCAAATCATGAATCAGAATAAAATGTTTATGAGGTCAGCAGAACTCTGGTGGTTTAGCTTACTGGGAACCATTCTGGAGGTGCAAGCATAGAAAACAAAACCTAGACTGAGATTTTGTTTCAGATGTTTGTTGTAAATACAGCCGTCTGGTTTGGTAATTCTTGTCTCATTGTTTCTGTCAATAATAGCTCAATATTATAAAGCCAATAGGATCAATTGTTCTGTGATTACCTGCAAAACGACACAATAAAAGCCATTTTCGTTGTTCGATAAACTGACTTCACTAAAAAGCTTGTTTGTTGCCTCAACTTACAATTGAGAGAAAAATCACTTTTTCATGCAAAGGCGACAAAAAATAAAACATTTGTTTTCACTGTTATTCACGTTCACTGTGTAAACAGTGTAATAAACGCGAAGCTGGGTTTGGAAATATGGGCATGCAAAGTTTTCAACAGTGCACTGAAGAAAAAAAATGACTTGTGTGTATATTTCATTCAGAGACTTTATGAGAGGCACTGGAAACAATGTGGTCAAATGAATTTGATAAACTACTGAATGTTGAACCAGCAACATTTTGACATTGTATAACTTAGATTCTGAGGCATTTGGGTTGTGTTTTTATTGAAAGGGGTTCAGATTTACATGTGTTATTCAAAGACGGACTCTGATGTGATAACGGCATCTGGTTGGTTTATTTATTTATTTTCAATAGAATGACCAATAAATGCATCATTGTGATTGGATCATGATATCCCATCAGAGTTTGTTTACATCACTATATGCATTTCATGTTCAGGGTCAGTTTAAGCTCCACTTTTTCTTGGTGCTTCATCACTGTGTAACATAACCACTATGTTTTTTTTTGTTTGTTTGTTTTTTTTTTCCTGGATAAATACATTGAAGAGTAAATGTATCATTTATCTTTGATGCTTTGGATTTTTTGTTTGGATTGGGACTTTGGATTAACAGGGAAAAATTCTCCCAGGATATGGAACTCTTTTGTGGACGATATTCGCATTAAAAAGGATCGGAAATATTTGGACATTTAACCATTTGGGTTTCTTTACTGAAATGAACTGAGTGAATTAAATCTCACCTAAACTTATTTTTGAGGGATTTTGGGTTGCTGATTTATTTATCAGGATAACTATTATTATTTTCTCAATTTGTGGGTTTTGTAATAAATTATTGTTGCTAAAACTCAGCAAAATTTCATATTGAGTGGTTGGCTATTTATGTACTTCTCAATTTAACTGGTGTAACATATTTACCTGATGCTCACATCAGGTAAATATGAACTCACAAATACACCCCCCATCCCCCTTGAGTGTATTTGTGAGTTCCGCTTTAAATAGAAGCAGAATTTTACAACTCGGCCTTTTTTCTTTCTTCTTCTCCTCTGTTGTTGACTAGTGTCATGGTGATGGTACAAGCAGCACTACAGGTGCATGCATGGTGGGACTAACTTCTAGAAATATAAGCATGTGTCTGGTGATTGATAAAAATAGCCTAGTTGTGCAACATTTGTATTCATCTTAATTAACATCTGTGAAGAATACATATGAAGACAATTAAAGGAAGAATTTAAGAAAAATATAAATGTGTTGTCATTTGCTTTTTTATATCACTTGATGGATGTGCTCGTGGAAGTTTGTTTCTTTTTGAACGAGTGACATATTATGTGTACAAGGGCAGCACTGTTGTACAGAAAAGCAAGGATTGTTGCATAGATTATATTGTTGTATTAGGGATATTTTTGTTTATTAGATAATAATTCAATATGTGATTAAATGCCGTGAATTGCAAAATGTAAAGGTTTGCATTGATTTTAAGTTTTAATTAGAATTTTTAGTTTTCTGATTTCCTGTAATAAACTTGAATTATCAACCAAATATTTTCTAGATACGTTTCTTTTTCATTGTTTGCTGGAATTGCTTTCCGAATCATTTCCCACTAGGTTTATCCAAACAGCAATTTGTGTATTCATCTGTGGTTTTATCATTTTAGGCTGGGCCTAGTTGTTAATTTGAACACATTAGATCTCTGAGTTGATCATTTGCAAGTAATGTGTTGCAAACGTGTAGCACACAGAAGCTAAAGAACCTGGAGAAGTTCATTTAAAAAGATGTACCGCAAAAAGAGCTTATTTACAGTACTTATATATTTTAAAACTGCATCTATAAATATCCTGGATCACCCACAGAAGATTCTGACTGATATCTCCAGGTCCAGTGTAATAAATCTCACACTATTAAGGCAGCCAAATAATAATTATGCTATATTTGTTATTAAAGCAGCCATGTTATTTGGCTGCTTTGCACTAAGGCACGTTTTTATCAAAAGGACATATGTACTGTGTCACTGACCTGGAAAGTCAGGAAAGAATTCAGATTTGCAGAGATGTGGAAATAAAAATGGAAATGTTCCAGCTCTGGACGATTCCAGTCAGGAGACCGGACAAAGAGCGGACTGGATTGGTTGAGAACTCTGCACATGGTTGGAGTTTATGGGAGGTAATGATGAACTGGCTGGAAAATAATAAAACTAACTTTCAATAAAGTTATGAAATAATGCTTTGGACAATCACAAATGGACTCTAACTACAAATGTATGCAGCTTGACATGCTAATTGCATGTGAAAACAATTCCCTGTTTTCACATATTATGTTGAATCTCCAGCACAATTTCCAGATTTTTATAATGAAAATCCAGTATATAGATGTAATTTCTCCTCAACTTCACAGTTATACACTGTGTTGTGTTGGACTATCACACAAAAGCACAGTAATGTAATAACCACTAAACTACTTAAATATATGAGAAGTTTATAGTAAGAGCCTTGCTGTCTTCCAACATAATTTAAAATACTGGGTTAATTTTAAACATGCTTCCATTCTCAGAACCACTGTTTTAATAAATGATTCAGGACAAAAGTGAAAACACTGCAGAATCCTAGCTAAAGAGTTATAGAGAAAACATTTAATCAAAATCAATTAATTTAATTTAATTAATCCAAACACTGCACATTACCACAGTTCAAGGCAGTGTAAATATGCAGGAAGTAACACAATAGCTAAATGCCATCCTTTGCTCTAGGACAAGTAAACAGAAAAAAAAACAAAACACCTTAATTCACAGGACAGAACTGAGTACACATTGAAAGAAAATAAAAATAACATCAGCAAAATAAACCATTTACAAGAAATAACTGACCAACAGACAGAAACAGCATTAAACAGGACACAAAACCCTCTGTTATAAACAGTGGAAGACATTATGAATGGGTACATAACTGGTTTGCTTTTGGTTTTCACTCTGATACATTCAGTGATGTGCGGTGAGGTTCATTGCTGGTGAGGCACTGACTTATGACTTAGACACCATGCATGTTATTGGACGTACGGAAATTTCGCGTATGCATACAATGCTGGGGGACAAAAAGACTAAACTTTTACATGTCATCCATAGCCGCGTTAACTCAGTGAAACTTATAAATAATGTAGGTATTACAAATAGGTGGAAACCTATTTTGAGTAGCTCAAACATGGACCGGATGTGCGCTTTTATTGTGAAAGTAGCACGTAAATGGGTGTACCATAATGTCTTGAGCTACCGCGCACTTGTAAATCATGTGCTGGGCCCGGCAAGCTTTACCGCGGTAGAGAACCGCACGGGGGTTTCTGTAAACGAGGAATGGGGGGGGGGAAGGGAAGGGGCTCATTTTTCACAGGTAGCAGGAAGAGAAGAGTGAGTAAGTCAACTTTATTTATATAGCACCTTTATATAGCACCTTTCAACTTTATTTATATAGCACCTTTTTGTAAATCACAAAGTGCTTTACAAAAAATGAGACATCAATAATAATGGAATGTAAAATCAATTAACAAAATTAAGCAAAAGTCAGTCTGAACAGATGAGTCTTGAGACTTTTTGGAAAGAGTCAGTTAACTCGGAGCAGCACATCACCAGAGTTAGTTTCAAGTTGGATATTCGATATTCAAGCTCCACGGAGTAACCGGCGTTTAGCTCAAGGTTTATCCGATTTATGAACGCTAATGTCGGCCAGCTGTTCTCCACCGCTCCCGGCCCAAGCGCCCGAAGGTTCACTTAGGGACTGTCAATAAATTACTGAACCAAACACTCCTGTCAAACAAATGCTTATAAATGCCTTGAATTGTGACCAACTGACTAATTGTCAGTGCTAATTCATGCTTTTACATGAGACACAATAACATCTATTAAATTTTAAAGTCTTGTACAATATTTTCAATAATTGTAATATTAAATAATATAATGTTTTCTTCAATAGCTTCTAGGTCATGTGACCTATTGACTCAGAATCACTTTGAAATACTTATGCCAATCTCTATAGATGAGGCACAGACATTTGTTTTCCATTTTGACTCAATTTTTATTTTTTAGGAATTTTTTTGGTCAAAATTGAGTGTTTTTCTTCAATAGCTTACAGGTCATGTGAACAATTGACTCAAAATCACTTTGAAATAATTATACTAGTCTCTATAGATGAGGCACAGACATCTGGTGTAAAGCTCTTTGAAATGCCTTGTTGTTGAAATGTGATATATAAATAAAATTTGATTAGATTTTTTTTTTTTTTGATTTGGGGGTTTTCTGTCCGAGGCCACGTTCTGCACAACCGGGGTTTTGAAGGGATCAATTTTGGGGACCTTGGGATCACACCTCTGCTTTTGGCAGATGATGTGGCCCTACTGGCTTCATCAGGTCATGATCCACAGCTTTACTGGAGCAGTATGCAGATGAGTGTGAAGTGGCCGGGAGGAGTCTGAATGCTTTTCTTGGCTGATTTTATGCTCCATGTGTCAATACAAATTATGATTCATCGATTAGGATTTTCATTCTTAACAGTGCCTTCTTCAGGTCAGGGAAGATTGTCCTGACCCAAGTGGAGGAGTTTAAGTATCTTTGGATCTTGTTCATTGTTGGAGTTCATTCATTTCTGTCTGTTCACCACCCATGTCCGTTAGCCAGTTTCAGGGCCTGACCAGAACCACTCATTGTAAACTACCTTGAGAAATAATGAGTTTTGATTATATATAAAAACAATCTTTAATGCCAAAAGATGATTAAATTTCACAAGCCATACATGTCATCCAAGGGGAACATCATGCTTCTTATGTTACATTCACCGTCCAGCGCTGGGGCCAAGTGACAAGAAACCAAGTACACCAAACGCTGTAAACTGAGCTGCAGGGACAGAAAGTTACTCTGGAACAAAAATCTGTCAGAGAATCAAGTGGTTTCTGACGGCAGAGAAGTTAGTTTCAAGTTGGATATTCGATATTCGAGCTCCGCGGAGTAAGCGGCGTTAAGCTCATGGTAAAACAAATGCCTGTGCCTCATCTATAGAGATTAGTATAATTATTTCAAAGTGATTTTGAGTCAATAGGTCACATGACCTGGAAGCTATTGAAGAAAACATAATATTTAATATTAAAATTTTTGAAAATATTGTACATCACTTTAAAATTTAAAAGATGATATTGTGTCTCATGTAAAAGCATGAATTAGCACTGACAATTAGTTAGTTGGTTACAATTCAAGGCATTTATTAGCATTTGTTTGACAGGAGTGTTTGGTTCGGTGATTTGTTGATAGTCCCTAAGTGAACCTTCGGGCCCTTGGGCCGGGAGCGGTGGAGAACCGCTGGCCGACATTAGCATTCATAAATCGGATCAACCTTGAGCTAAACGTCGGTTACTCCGCGGAGCTCGGGCCGGGAGCAGTGGAGTACCGCTGGCCGACATTAGCGTTCATAAATCGGATCAACCTTGAGCTTAACGCCGCTTACTCCGCGGAGCTCGAATATCGAATATCCAACTTGAAACTAACTTCTCTGCGGTCAGAAACCGCTTGATTCTCTGAAAGACTTTTGTTCCAGAGTAACTTCCTGTCCCTGCAGCTCAGTTTACAGCGTTTGGTGTACTTGGCTTCTTGTCACTTGGCTCCAGCGCTGGACGGTGAATGTAACATAAGAAGCATGGATGCTTCACTTCACTTGGATGATATGTGAGTGATTCTATAATTGCAGATACATTTGATGTCCAGAGTCATCATGTTTTGTCTGGTATATTAAAATATTTCAATTTTTAAATGTTTTAGTAATTTATTACTCATTTTAATGGATCATAATATTTAACAAGTAGAAACATTTAAATAAATACATTTAAAATTGTTTTATATAGCTGAAAAACCAAGATTTCTTGTCGTCCGAGTTGGGTACTGTCTTTTTTTTTAACCTGAAAAATGATGCAAAAACCTATGTTTTATTATTTTTCTTTTGTAAATTTGTTTTTTCTATCTTTTTTTTAAACTGCCTAAATGGTCAATTTAATAACAACATCACATTAAATTAACTCAAAATACCCTTATTTTCGAAAAAATATGTGTCCGAGAATTTTTTGTCAACTCTGTTACCATATGGTTTTGCCCCTGTAAATCTGTGGAATTACCTTCTACGGCTATATAAACTGCATAAAATTAGGTCACTTACTTTTTTTACTGGTAAGACCTCAAACACACAGAGGTCTATGTGCCATTCTCTGGGAAATATTTTAGTCTAAAAATCACAATCACCAGGGGTTATGTTTTTCAACATCAATCTTGTTACCAAAGTATCATGAGAAAAATACCACAGATTTTTGATCAGAGACAAGTTTATTTACTGGTTTTTAAACCATTATCTCATTGGTCTCATGTGTTTTCAGCATTTCTACTCACAAGTGGAGTTTTTAATAAAAATGTTTGAAATTGTCAATTCTGTTACCATCAACTCTGTTACCAAATCGGGTAACAGAGTTGATGGTAACAGAGTTTTCAGTTCTAAATTATTATGGTCTTGTCAGTTCTGTTACTAACACCAACTCTGGTAGGTAACAGTGTTGACATGTTTCTGACATACTTTCACAAAAAAAAGGAAAACTGTTGTCCAGAGCACCATATACATTGTTGGTTGACTTCTGCTGTGTCGCACAGGCACAGACATTTGTTTTACCTTGAGCTTAACGCCGCTTACTCCGCGGAGCTCAAATATTGAATATCCAACTTGAAACTAACTTCTCTGCGGTCAGAAACCGCTTGATTCTCTGACAGATGTTTGTTCCAGAGTAACTTCCTGTCCCTGCAGCTCTGTTTACAGCATTTGGTGTCAGCACCATGGTCAGCAAAGCAGCAATATGTTTTTATAATGATTATTTCTGGTTCTGTGATCACCAAAGTTACTCGGATAGTTGTTAAATCAAAGGTTGCTGGGGAAGTTTTCTGTTCCAATTAAACCGTAAAACACGAAGTAACTAAACCGTAAAACACGAAGCTGAAGTTGGTTTCCAATTCAAAAGATGAAGTTAGTTTCCAATTCTAGCTTCCGATAGCTAAAGGGCGATTCCACCTAATTTTTCACTACCTTCCGCATCTTTAATCAACTCTAGTTTAAAAACTACTACACCTAGACACTTCAAACCTGGACTAGATTATTCTCCTCTTCAAGCTGGATATTTAAAACTATCTTTGGGATTTGTGAAACCTTTTCCTGATTTGTGAAAACTCAATAAAGTTCAATTTTCACCATTTTTGTTGTTGTTGTTTTTTTGTTTGTTTTTTTTTTGCATCTCTTTCATACTAGAACTGCTCTAATTAAAATACTACATACCTAGACACTTCAAACCTGGACTAGATTATTCTCCTCTTAAAGAAAAATCTTTATAACCATGTTTGTGATTTGTGAAACTTCACTTAACAGACTGCTGCAGAAGAACTTTCCTTCCAACAGCCATCACCATCTACAATAACTGAAGAATTAATGAGTTACACCAACATTTAATTTCCCATTGGGATTAATAAAGTGGTTTTGAATTAGAATTGAATTTGAAAAAACTGCATGGAACAAGTATGAATAGTATTCTGATCTTTAGTGAAGTTTCACAAATCACATAAAGGTTTCACAAATCCCAAACATGGATTAAAATATTCTGCTATGAGAGCAGAATAATATAGTCCAGGTTGAAGAGTCTAGGTGTTGTAGTTTTGGAGCTAGAGCAGATCTAGTGTGACCAAGATCCAAAAAACGTCTGAAATCAAACTTTATAGAAGTTTCACAAATCAGAGAAAGGTTTCTCAAATCCCAAAGGTGGTTTTAAGTATGCTGCTATTAATTGAAAATAATCTGGTCCAGGTTTGAAGTGTCTCGGTGTTGTAGATTTGGAATTAGAGCAGTTCTCATGTGACCAAGATAAAAAAAAAAGTGGTGAAATCGCCCTTTTTTGAAGTTTCACAAATCAGAAAAAGGCTTCACAAATCCCAAACATGGTTTCAAATGTTCTGCTATTAGAGCAGAATAATCCAGTCCAAATTTGAAGAGTCAATGAGTTGTAGGAACTGCAGCAGTTCTAGTGTGATCTAGATGCAAAAAAGTGGTAAAATCAACCTTTATTGAAGTTTCACAAATCAGAAAAATGTTTCACAAATCCCAAACAATGTTATAAATATCCAGCTTGAAGAAGAGAATAATTTAGGCCAGGTTTGAAGAGTATAGGTGTTGTAGTTTTTTAATTAGAGCAGTTCTAGTATGAAAGAGATGCAAAAAAATTGTGAAAATCTAACTTTATTGAGTTTTCAAAAATCAGAAAAATGTTTTATAAGTCCCAAACATGGTTTTAAATATCCAACTTGAAGAGGAGAATAATCTAGTCCAGGTTTGAAGTGTCAAGGTGTAGTAGTTTTTAAACTAGAGTTGATTAAAGATGCGAAGGTAGTGAAAAATTGGGTGGAATCACCCTTTAGCTATCGGAAGCTGGAATTAGGAACTAACTTCAACTTTGTCCATAAAACTTGTCAGTGAACAGAGTCAGAACATGAACAGACATGTTTGCAGTTCTTTACGTCTGAGATCATGAGGAAGTTAGATATTACGTTTCTGCTCTTGTTCTACACTTTGTTTTTTTATAATTCTTAAGTGTTTCAGATGATAAAACTAAATCAGACAAACATAACTTTCTTCCACAGACAAAGTTCTCAAATAATGAGTTATTAAGGGAAGAAGCCATTCTTACCAACCTGGTAATATGTGGACATATTATTATTTTCTTGCTAAATCATAAATTCACTTTGATTAACCAAAGTGAATTAACTTTCTGCTGGATACATGTTAAAATGCAGCTTAATTTTATTAATGCTATAAACTAAGTTCAACCTTTTTTGTGATGCTGGAGTAATAAATTCAATATGTAAAAAATATTTTTGGGGGGAATTGATGTATTAAATATTTACATCAGCAATAGAAACATTAATTTTAATCCAAATTGTAAAACAACATAAACAGGCTTCATTTGTATCTTCTTGTTGCTGCCATTAGAGAAATCCAAGTTTCTAATCAGACCTGCTGGCAGAAACGATGCAGCAATAGTGAAATGTCTCTTGGAAACCTTTTGCTCCTTCTTTGACATTTAGAAAAAAAAAATTATTATCTTGTTTTCAGCTTTAAGGAAATGTGGTCAGAATGTTCCAGCAGCTTCAGCCTCTCAGGTACGAACTGAAGGTTTTAATTGACCTGCTGAAGTGCAGCTGGTCCTTTAACTGGTCCAGTTTGTGTCCTTTGAGATTCTGGTGTGAAGCCCTGCTACTGTTACCATAGTAACAGCTGCTGGTCTGCTTCTCAGGTGATGCTACTGTTCAGACTGAAGTTTTCACTGATTCTTCTCTAGGATCAGGTCTCTGAGGTTCTGACTTTCAGCAGAACATGTTCCTCTAAACCAGATCTGGACCTGAACGGTTTCAGAACCAACATGGCAACAAGTCGCTCTGGTCAGGACCAACATTCACTGCTTCATAGGAAATGTTCACTCCTTCATTCACTACATCTGACCTGAGTCTGTTTGTACAGACCTGGAACCAGATCCAGTTCAGACCTGAAAACGGCATCATGGAGGAGCGGACAAGTCAAAGTTATCAAGTTTATTAGCATAAGACATTACAGAAACGGGGCCGTTTAAAGTTTTACATAATAAACAAAAAAACAACATTACAGTGGAAAAATAAAGAAAAGTGATGAAAAGTTATAGTTCAGAACAAAGTACATTTATATTTTCAGTTATTATAAATCAAACTCATAAACAGGCTGAAGGTTTTTGTCTAGATTTAAAGAACGTCAGCCTTACCGTTTTCTGGAAGTTTGTTCCAGATTTGTAGTACATAGAAGCTAAATGCTGCTTCTCCATGTTTGGTTCTGGTTCTGGGGATGCAGAGCAGAACCAAAACCAGAATCTAGGAGGTCTGGAAGGTTGATGCAACAACAGCAGATCTTTAATGTATTGTGGTGCTAACCCATGTAGCGATTTATAAACTAACAACAGTATTTTAAAGTCTATTCTCTGAGTACAGGGAGCCAGTGTAGGGACTTTAAAACTGGTGTTATGAGCTCCATCCTCTTGGTTTTAGTCAGAACAGCAGCAGCATCTGGATCAGCTGCAGCTGTTTGATTGATTTATTGGACAGACCTGTGAAGATGCTGTTGCAGTAATCAATGCGGCTAAAGATAAACGCATGGATGAGCTTCTCTTGATCGCGCTGAGACATCAGTCCTCTAATCCTGGAGATGTTCTTCGGGTGATAGAAGGCCGACTTTGCGACTGTCTTAATGTGGCTCTGAAGGTTCAGGTCAGAGTCCATCACTACTCCCAGCTGTTGGGCTGATCACTAGTTTTTAGTTGTAATAACTGAAGCTGTGCATTGACTCTAGTTCGCTCCTCTTTAGGCACAAAGATAATAACTTCAGTTTTGTTTCTGTTCAGCTGGAAAAGTTTTGGCACATCCACACATTTATCAGTTCTAAGCATCTGTTCAGTGATTGGTTCAGAGTCACCTGGTGACATCGTGATGTAGAGCTGTGTATCATTTAGTTGTGGTAAGTAATCTGATTACTGTGTTTGTAACCTGACCTAGCAGGAACACAGATGTTAGATAGGATTGAACCTTGTGGTGGAACACAGGTGACGTCTGTCCTTTCCAATGAGAAGTTACCTGTTGAAATCCCTGTTCAGTAGTCAGACTGGAATCAGTCCAGCACTTGGTGATTTCTACTGGTTTATATTTTCTTGTTTTGTTTTCGGCAGAAGCTTATTGTTTCTGTTTGAAAGACTGAGAAGTTGGATGTCACAATTCCAGACAAAACGTTCTGCCTTTAAGAGACGTTTAGTTTCTGAGGTTGAGCTGGAATCAGGTTCCTCTGATTCTCTGAACTCATGATGGGAACCAGCTTTCTGCTTCACAGGACACTTACTGGACCTGGATTATCACTGGTCTGACTGGTTCTGGTTTCTTTCTCAGGCTGACTGAAGTCCAGAAGATGGAAGATCTGGATCTAAAGAAGGACAGAGCAGAACCTGAAGGACCCATCAGTCCATCTATGAGGAGTGACTGGTCCAAACCAGAACCTCTATTCTTCAGTATTGAACCTGGACCATCAGAACCAGAGTAAGAAACCAGTTTCTAACTGATTCATGTGACTCTGCAGTGTATCCATGACTGGTTCTAAGCATGGATACACGAGGGGACAGGCAGAAAAGTAAAGTAGGCTTTATTATGCATCCATATTCTGTTCCATGATATTTATTAACATTGATAACTAGTGATTGATTCATGGGACTGGGATAAACTTTGTCCAACTCCACAAAACACTCAACCCTAAAACCTTGAAATTAAAAAGTTTATGCATA
This sequence comes from Poecilia mexicana, assembly GCF_051168715.1. Taxonomy (NCBI): domain Eukaryota; kingdom Metazoa; phylum Chordata; class Actinopteri; order Cyprinodontiformes; family Poeciliidae; genus Poecilia; species Poecilia mexicana. The sequence continues at coordinate 11,115,913 of NW_028263387.1, forward strand.
AACTTTTTATTTTCTTGTTAAATCCAAGATTTAACCAACAACATAACATTTATCTACTTGGATTGTTATCATGCAGTAATGCATCTTAAACTAATTTGAACCTAAATTAGCATAAAGACACATTTCTTTCAAACAGTAATAACAGACAGACTAAAGCAGAAGTTTTTCAGTTAGAAACTCAAAGCTTCAAAAATCTTTCTTCCCGCTTCTGTTGTCTACTTTCTCTTTGCTTCAGTGTGAAATCAGGCAGGATGAATGATCTTAAAGATTCACTGAATGTTCACTGTGGTTGGTTAGCCAGCATTGGCTGAGATGATGCACAGTCATTTAAATCTGGAGTTTACAAGTTTTTTTCATCTTTTGTGCAAAAATCTGTCACAATAATGTTTGTAGCATCTTATTTCGAATATAATTTATGTAAAATATAGCTTAAATCAAAGCTGATAAAATTACTGATGCTTTGATAAGTAAAATATATATTCTAACTCTAAATCAAACCGGTTTAGTTTCAAGATGCAAGAGCGCTCTAAGCTAATTTTGTTTTTATATTAGACAATTTAATTTACATAATTGCTGTTGTAAAAGTCAGTTTGTAAAGTGCATATTATTATTATGTGAATATTTCAACGTTCTATGAATGAGACATTTAGTCCAGTTTTAGTTGTTTATTGAACTTTCAGAAAATACAGAAGCTGCAGTGTGGAAAAATAAAACGAGGAAATATTGTAGGAAACCAAAGAACAACTCAAAACCACTCTATCCTTATTTTTTCTAGCACTCTTTGTCTGTTGGTTCAAGAAAACAAAAACTAATTTAAACCATTTTAGTTTAATCGTGAACTAAACTGGGCTGAGAGATCAGAACCAACTGTGAAGGAAAAACTAAATATTTTCCTTTCATAACAAGTGAAGTAATCTCCTAAAATATTAAATCCTTAAAACATAATTATGTCCCAGACTGACTGTGAGGCTGAATTCACTAAATAAATGTCACTTTGATCCACATCAACCATCCACCATCAAAGAAAACTGATTTACCAAGAAACTCAGAAACAAACATCTGCTTTAGATTAATCAGAACTGGTCAATATATCAGAAAATGATTGGTTATTAGAAAATCACTGAATGCATTGTGGTTATTATGACCTGCTTGGACTGCAGTGAATATAGATAATTATTGAAGTGAAATCCCTTCAGGCTCTCTGTGCCTCCTGTTTATTTAGTGACTCTTTGTTTAATACATAATAAATGTTTTAAATCAGTGGTGTCCAAAGTCGGTCCTCTCCCTGGTTTAATGCACCTGGATCAATTGATGGCTCGTTAGAGGCCTAAGAGGAACATTCTCATGCTGAAAAGGTTGTTACTACCATCAGGGAGAGAACTAAATCATGCAGGATGCTGACCCTCGAGGACCAACTTTGGACACCACTCTTTTAGAGTGTAATGTTTTGGTCGAGTTAAACCTTGATGTGAAGGTTGAGGGTTTGATTCCTATCTCAGACCATTTGATTCATATCTTACTCTCCTCTCTCCATCCTCAAACCTGTTAAATTACTGTTAAATATCAGCCATTAGTGCCAAAAATGTCTTCATGTTAATGTGTTAACAGTTAAACCTCAGCGCAACAGGTGAATAACACAATTTATTTATATTGACTCAAACATTTGGGTCATCTTTGTGGTCCTTGGTGCTGGTTCTAAACTCAGATTTCTTCTGTAAATTCATCAGTAAATCAAGATGTTAAAAAGTGAAGATTATTACTATTAGACTGTAGAGATCGGTTATTTTAATAATCTATTTGATTTTCAACACCTTGAACCAATCAGATCAGATCAGCTTCATTTTAGCTTCTATCCAGACAAACCAGACGGGCCGAACATAACCTGATTTTAATGCTTTTGGTGACAAAGAAACCCAGAAAGAGGCGAGACGAGTAGAACCAGATGGAAATCCGAACCAAGTCCATGAAAGGAACCAGGCCAACTGAATAAAACAGGAACTGGGCTCAATAAAGATGGACTGTGACAAAAACTACAACTGCAAACAATAAATCAGAACAACAAAACTACAAAGTGAACAGAACCAAAGTCCAAAGGATCATTGTGAGGTCAGATTTAGTAAACCCAAATTTATACGACTAATTAAAAACGTGAACTTTAGATAACTTGTTGTTAGCTCTGCTAACATATCCACATAATGCTCTGCCATAGTGTAAGGCTCTTTATAAAGAGCTCAAATCAATGCAAACTGGGACTGAGTCGTGTTTACTGGTGTTACTGAAGGATCCAACTTTCTCCGCTGGGATCCAGATTAGAGTTAGTTTCTGGTTTCTTTCAGTCTCTGATGGATCAGACAGAATAATGATTATTGTCCCAGAACAGATTCAGATGGACAAATACAACAAAAGGAAGATCAGTCATGATACCAGATACAATACAATGAAGAACTTCAAACTAGAGATCATCAATGATCTGAGGTTCTGTTCTGACCCAGTTTCTGGTCTCTAGTTTGTGGTGGATCTTTATGAACATCTTCAGCTCTAGCCTGTTAGTGAAATATTTCAGTGATGAAGAAATGTCTTTACTTGTCCAGGGTGGACCCCAGCTCTCACCTGATTACTGCTGAACATCAACACCAGTCCCTCCATGATCCTGCAGAGATAAGAAGTGATAGACAATGGATGGATGAATGGAGGGAAGATCTTCCTGGAGGGAGGGAGAGGAGCAGCTGTGCTCCAGGTGAGACTGAACATCTCAGAGTTTCCTCCCATCGTCTCTGTTGAACCAAATCCATTCTTTAGTTGAGATTTGGAGATTCAAGGTTTTAACCATCTCTTTGTAATCAATTATTTCAAATAAATCTATGTTTTTCCAGCTGGTGTAAATGTGTTGGTATCTCAGGTTAACATAGTCCCCATTTAATTAGAGGCTATTCAGAAAAATAGCCACAGAAATTACATGACAGTGATAAATTGACTATAAGTAGATCAATAAAGTTCAGAAAAAATATTTTAAAAATCATCAAGAGTCCTCAGTGTCATGTTGTTTTATTTGGGATTGATATTAATGTTCAATATCATTAATATTGATTAATGATTCTTATTCTTATAAAATATTATGGGTTATCAAATTGCCCAGTTGGTTAATCTGACTTTGCTGAAAAAGACTCTTGTTCTATTTTTATTGGTTATTACACCAGGCCTGTAAGGTTCTGCTTTAAAATTAGAGCTGAAAAACTCAAATGAAGCAGAAGATGCCTTCAGATTGCAGCATCCAATCTGGAAAATGACTAAAGGGCTGCATTTAATGTCTGATAACAGAATAATGTTGCTAAGGATAGATCTGATTTTTTATCTTCACATTCTGTGAAGTCAGAAACCATACAATGATAACACCTCCTAATGTTCCAGATGGTTATGTTCCAACTTTATCACTAAAGCAAAAATCTTTTTACTTCTTTTCTTCTGTGTTTCTGCAGATGGTGGTCTGCAGGAGGTTCTTCAGGAACATAAAATAATTCTGAGGATGAGATGTGAATGTGTGACTGAAGGAAGTGATGAAACAGGAAGTAGAACCCTCCTCAACACGATCTACACTGATCTCTACATCACAGAGGGACAGAGTGAAGAGGTTAACACCCAGCATGAGGTGAAGCAGCTAGAGAGAGCTTCCAGGATCCAGAAGCATCATGACTCTGCAATCAGGTGCCATGACATCTTTAAAGTCTTCCCTGACCAAGATGGAGTCATCAGAGTGGTTCTGACCTGCGGCGTCGCTGGTGTTGGAAAAACCTTCTCAGTGCAGAAGTTCACTCTGGACTGGGCAGAGGGTTTGGAGAATCAAGATATTAGTGTGGTGGTTCTGCTTTCATTCAGGGAGCTGAACTTGATCAGAGATGAGCAGCACAGTCTTCTCTCACTGCTCCATGTTTTCCATCCAACACTCCAGAAGATCCCAGAAGAGCAGCTGGGTAAATGCAAACTGCTCTTCATCTTTGATGGCCTGGATGAAAGCAGACTTTCACTGGACTTCAACAACAGTCCACTGGTTTCTGATGTCACACAGAAGTCATCAGTCAACGTTCTGCTGACAAACCTCATCAAGGGGAACCTGCTTCCCTCAGCTCTTATCTGGATAACTACCAGACCTGCAGCAGCCAATCAGATCCCTCCTTCCTGTGTTTCCAGGGTAACAGAAGTACGAGGCTTCACCGACGCCCAGAAGGAGGAGTTCTTCAGGAGGAGGTTCAGTGAAGAAGAGCTGTCCATCAGAATCATTTCCCACATCAAGACCTGCAGGAGCCTCCACATCATGTGTGGAATCCCAGTCTTCTGCTGGATCACTGCTACGGTCCTGGAGAACATGTTGACCTCAGAACACAGAGGAGAGCTGCCCAAAACCATGACTGATATGTACTCACACTTCCTGCTGGTCCAGAAGAACAGGAAGAACAAGAAATACCATGGAGGACCTGAGACAAGTCCACAGGAGCTGATGGAGGCTGACAGGGAAGTTCTTCTGAAGTTGGGGAGGCTGGCATTTGAACATCTGGAGAAAGGAAACATCATGTTCTACCAAGAAGACCTAGAGCAGTGTGGTCTGGATGTCACAGAGGCCTTGGTGTACTCAGGAGTTTGTACTGAGATCTTCAAAAGAGAGAGTGTGATCTTTCAGAAATCAGTCTACTGCTTTGTTCATCTGAGCATCCAGGAGTTTCTGGCTGCAGTCTACATGCTCCACTGTTTCATCACCAGGAAATCAAAGGTGATCAAGAGGTTCCTGGGAGAAGAAGAGGAAGATGAGGACAGTGAGGAAGATGAGGACAGTGAGGAAGATGAGGATAGTGAGGTGTTCAAGACGTTCCTGGGACAAAAATACAACAAAACATCTCTAGATGATTACATGAAGAAAGTCATGTATAAATCCCTCAGCAGTGAAAATAGTCACCTGGATCTGTTTGTCCGCTTCCTTCATGGTCTCACTGTCAAGTTCAACCAGAGACTCTTAGGAGGCCTACTGGGTCAGACAGAGAACAGTCCAGAAACCATCCAGAGAATCATCACCAACCTGAAGAAGATGAACGCTTTTGATATCTCTCCTGACAGAAGCATCAACATCTTCTACTATCTGATGGAGATGAATGACCTCTCATTTTATCAGGAGACCCAACGGCTGCTGGATTCAGGGAAGCACCTCTCAGTGTCTGACTGTTCAGCTCTGGCCTTCATGCTGCAGATGTCAGAGGTTCTGGATGAGTTGGACCTGGAGAAGTACAACACATCAGAACCAGGACGACGGAGACTGGTTCCAGCTGTGAGGAACTGCAGAAAGGCTCGGTGAGTCCAGATGTTTTCATTGTGTGAATGTTGATTCAGCACTATTGTCCTCCTGTTTCTTCTTCTTTCTTCAAGTTACTTCTGGATGTTTTTGGCTTTTAACTACTTCTTTCATCCTCTGGATGATTTCAAACATCTAAACATTCAGTTCATCCAGGACAGCTGCAGCTTCTGGTTTTTATACATTTTGATCATTTAAAAATATTTAACTTTTTATCAGTTTTCAGGTTGAAATGGATGGAAAACCCTGAACTCTAGAACATTTCTATTTTCTCTAAGATGCAATCAGCCAGAGAAACTTTTTAAACTTTAAACTCTTCCTCACTCATTGAGCTGCTGCTCCATAATTCACCTTTTAGGATCTTTGACTGTTTTTATAAAATAATTGTTTAGGTTTAATGAAAAGTTGAACCATTAAAATAAACCATTGCATTAATTATAAACATTCTGAACAGTGTTGATCTTCTTCATTCTGTCATCATCCTCACCTTTTCCTCCTCCACTAGTTTGTAAATGAGACCAAAATGTGGTGATTGTTGTCTGGTTCCAGAAAAAGTCCTAGTTTCTGTCAGATCCTCCCAAAGCTCTGAGAACTCTGCTTCCAGAGCTGGAACCATTTTCCTCATCAACTCTTCATCTGCAGCCTTTGTTGAAGCTGTTAGCTGTCCTCCATGAAGACCTGGAGAGACACTTCAACACTTTAAACATCCAAGCCTCTTCTAGGCACTAGGAGAACTTTCACTGCTTCACCATGAAGATGCTGCTGGACCCAAACGCTCCATCTCCTCCAGGGGTTTTGCTCTTCAGCTCTTTAGGAGTTTAGCAACAATTTCTTCTGACATCCACACTGTCCACTTTCTACTTTGTTAAAGCATCAAATCCAGCAGATGAACAGAGACACAACTGGGAGCATCATGTGTCTGGTCTGCTCCCAGTTTCCTCTGTGGCAGCATTTAATAATCTGCTGCTGGGAGCCATGTTTCTATAGAATATACTACTATTATTAATGATGAGGAGGATTCAAGATGCTGCAGCAGCAGATATGGGCTAAACAAACCCAGAGATGCCAGAGCTCCACAGCAGGCTGGACTTCCTGCTCTGCTAACTTCATTTATAACTCATTTCCTGCTTGGTGGAAGATCTCAAGGAGACAAACGGTCTAGTCCAAGTCAGTGTGAGTCAGAGCTGTAAGCAGTTCCTCTCCTCCTCTCCATCATCTTCAGTAGTTTCCTTCATTCAACTCAGTCAGCCTCTTCATCAGCTGCTGCAGCACCTTTGAGGCTCTGATGCTGCAGAGAAAACTGAACTTTCCTTCACAGATGATAGAAGATCTTCAACATCTGACTGAGCTGAAGGTCTGAGGACATGAAGCCTGGACCAGAACCAGAACCTGGACTTTAGTCAGGAACTGCACAGACTCTCTGTCGGGTCAAACCCAGTAAACGGAAGATCAGATATTGATCAGATGATGACATCACTGTTATCATATTTTAGTCTTTTTATGATCCAGATTGATTTCATTAGAACTGAATTTATTTCTTCTCTCATCACAGAGTTGGTGGCTGTTCGCTCCTAAAGGCTCAATGTGAGGTTGTGGCCTCAGCTCTGAAGTTCAACCCAGATCTGACTGAACTGGAAATAAGTCTGATCTACATATATAAAGGTGGAGACTCTGATATGAAGAATGTGTCTGAGATCCTGGAGTGTTCAGTCAGTAAAGTGAAGAATCTGGGGTTTGTCTTTTCAATTTATACAATAAAATTATTCATTGATACTTTAGTCCTTAGTTTAATAAATACCTTTATTGTAATACTTTAAAACAACTTTTTTAAATGTCAGATTAAAATCTCTAAAACATTTCACCTTATAAATGAATTATCTTATTATTTCAGACTTTAAGATTATTCAACTTTGATTTTCAGTTTTTCACTTTAAAATGTTTTTGACTGATGAACAAAATGAGTAAAATAATTCAAATGAAGTTAATTAATGATGGAGATGTTTCAGTTTGGTTTGTAAAGATTCAGATTGTTTTATTTCTCATTTCTGATTCTCATCGTTACATCCAGAATGACATGCTGTTCCTCCAGAGCCGAACCAGGGTCACATCCACAAACACTTACCAGTTAAAATAATCATTAATGAAACATCTAAGAACTGACTGATTGTAGAAAAGTAAATCTAGATTAAATGAATGAAAATGAGGGCAGCAGCAGGTTCCTCACTTTGTCCTGAAGCTGTGGTTCTGTTGGGCCGGGTCAGAGATCAGGAACCAGCAGAAATAGCTCACCTCATCCAGGCTGCTGCTTATAGAAAACTTTGAGTTTCTTTTAGATAAAATGTTATGGTTCTGCTGGTTTGGACTCTTTAAACATGTTTAACTGGATCAGATGTTAGAATTAGTTCATCATGTTTGTTTTACATTCAGGGAAATTAATTTTCTACTTTTTTATTACTTATTTGTTCACATTTCAGTTTAAACTGCATCCTGTTGGCTTCAGCTCATCTTTTGTCTTTTATTCAGACTGAGGGACTGCAGTTTGTCAGAGACCAGCTGGACTTCTCTGTTCTCAGCTCTGAAGTCCAACCCGACCCATCTGACAGTACTGTGGCTGGATGGAACCAACCTGGGAGATTCTGGACTGAAGGAGCTCTGTGGTTTTCTACAGACTGAAGGCTGCAGACTGGAAACATTGTGGTATGTTATTTACATAATTATTGATATTTCTGTGAATAATTATATGAAATTGAGCATAAATCAGCATTCATATCTTCTGTTCTAATAAATATTTTCTGAGTTTATTTCTGGATTTGGATCCAGAGTTAACCTTAGTCCCTCTGTGTAACTGAGTTGGACCCGCTGATCTAAGGTCATAACAGGACAGCATTCGGACCCCCAGTGTTTAGAAATCCCTTTCATTGGAAGCAGGTTAAAGGTCATTCAACCCAGTCTAACAAAGTGAATTCCAGCTCCTGGAATCTGTCAGGAACAAATCGATAATCAATGATTGATGCTTCAACACTTTGATCAGAACCTGGAATGATTTACTGACTGAAATCAGCCAACACATCATAACCCAGTACCTGGTTCTGGTTCTGGTTCTGAAGTCAGCAGGTCTTTATTGAGCAGCACCATGTTTGCATTAATATTCATGAGACTCTTTAACTGGTTCTGTTGGACTGGTTAACCTGCATCCTGTTGGCTTCAGCTCACATCTTTTATTCTTTATTCAGGTTGAGATTCTGCCGTTTGTCAAAGATCAGCTGTGATTATCTGGCCTCAGCTCTGAAGTCCAACCATCTCCATCTGACACAACTGGACCTGAATGGAAATGACCTGAAGGAGTCAGATGTTCAGCAGCTGAATGATCTTTTAGAGACTTTAAAGTAAGTAAATGTTTGTAGTGAGTCTAGCTGCTGTCAGCATATTGAACTAAACCCAGTTAGCATCAAAGCAAAGTTCCAGTGTTCCAAGTAAAGCTGCAGCTTCTCAGTGGGAGGAGAATGGTTCAGGCTTCCTGATTGGACACAGAGACAGCAATCAGCCAACCAGGAGCCAGCAGCTTGCTGTGTTGTGTTTGTGTTGGTGTGAAGATGAGTGCTGTTGCTGTGTCCATGTCTCCAGGAAGTCCAGCGGAACTCTAGCGTCCAGCCGCCAATATGTTGATCAAATGATGACGTCACTGTTATCATATTTTAGTCTTTTTATAATCCAGATTGATTTCATTAGAACTGAATTTATTTCTTCTCTCATCACAGAGTTGGTGGCTGTTCGCTCCCAAAGGCTCAATGTGAGGTTATGGCCTCAAATCTGAAGTTCAACCCAGATCTGACTGAACTGGAAATAAGTCCGATCTACATATATAAAGGTGGAGACTCTGATATGAAGAAAGTGTCTGAGATCCTGGAGTGTTCAGTCAGTAAAGTGAAGAATCTGGGGTTTGTCTTTTCAATTTATACAATAAAATCATTCATCGATACTTTAGTCCTTAGTTTAATTAATACTTTTATTGTAATACTTTAAAACAACTTTTTTAAATGTCAGATTAAAATCTCTAAAACATTTTACCTTATAAATGAATTATCTTATTTCAGACTTTAAGATTATTCAACTTTGATTTTCAGTTTTTCACTTTAAAATGTTTTTGACTGATGAACAAAATGAGTAAAATAATTCAAATGAAGTTAATTAATGATGGATATGTTTCAGTTTGGTTTGTAATGATTCAGATTGTTTTATTTCTCATTTCTGATTCTCATCTTTACATCCAGAATGATATGCTGTTCCTCCAGAGCCGAATCAGGGTCACATCCACAAACACTGACCAGTTCAAATAATCATTAATGAAACATCTAAGAAGTGACTGATTGTAGAAAAGCAAATCTAGATTAAATGAATGTCAGTGAGGTTTGCAACAGCAGCTTTGTCCTGAAGCTGTGGTTCTGTTGGGCTGGGTCAGAGAGGAACCACATCCTCTTCAGTCTGTCAGTGAGGTTTACAGCAGCAGCTCTGTCCTGAAGCTGTGGTTCTGTGGGGGCTGGGTCATAGAGGAACCACATCCTCTTCAGTCTGCCAGCTGTCAGTCGGTTGGAGCTTCGTCTCTGTGATGAAGCTTCATCAGGTCACGTCTCCTTAGGAAATAATGGCTTCCATTGGCTTTCACCAGCTTTAAGAAGAACCCAAGGCCATTGATGAATAAACTGAGTGGTTCTGATCCGGTTACCAAGTTGGGTCTCCAGCTGATGATCAGGAACCAGCAGAAATAGCTCACCTCATCCAGGCTGATGCTTATAGAAAACTTTGAGTTTCTTTTTTGATAAAATGTTCTGGTTCTGCTGGTTTGGACTCTTTAAACATGTTTGACTGGATCAGATGTTAGAATCAGTTCATCATGTTTGTTTTACATTAAGGGAAATTAATTTTCTACTTTTTTATTACTTATTTGTTCATATTTCAGTTTAAACTGCATCCTGTTGGCTTCAGCTCATCTTTTGTCTTTTATTCAGACTGAGGGACTGCAGTTTGTCAGAGACCAGCTGGACTTCTCTGTTCTCAGCTCTGAAGTCCAACCCGACCCATCTGACAGTACTGTGGCTGGATGGAACCAACCTGGGAGATTCTGGACTGAAGGAGCTCTGTGGTTTTCTACAGACTGAAGGCTGCAGACTGGAAACATTGTGGTATGTTAATTACATAATTATTGATATTTCTGTGAATAATTATATATAATTGAGCATAAATCAACATTCATATCTTCTGTTCAAATAAATATTTTCTGAGTTTATTTCTGGACTTGGATCCAGAGTTTAACTTAGTCCCTCTGTGTAACTGAGTTGGACCTGCTGATCTGAGGTCAGAACAAGACAGCATTCAGACCCCCAGTGCTTCACTGGAAGCAGGTCAAAGGTCATTCAACCCAATATAGAAAAGTGAATTCTAGCTCCTGGAATCTGAGAGGAACAAATTGATAATCAATGATTGATGCTTCAACTCTTTGACCAGAACCTGGAATGATTTACTGACTAAAATCCTGCAACACATCATAACCCAGTACCTGGTTCTGGTTCTGGTTCTGGTTCTGGTTCTGAAGTCAGCAGGTCTTTATTGAAGCAGCAGCTGGTTTGGACTCTGGCTTTAATATTCATGAGACTCTTTAACTGGTTCTGTTGGACTGGTTAAGCTGCATCCTGTTGGCTTCAACTCACATCTTTTATTCTTTATTCAGGTTGAGATTCTGCAGTTTGTCAAAGATCAGCTGTGATTATCTGGCCTCAGCTCTGAAGTCCAACCATCTCCATCTGACACAACTGGACCTGAATGGAAACAATCTGACAGAGTCAGATGTTCAGCAGCTGAAGGATCTTGTAAAGACTGTAGAGTAAGTAAATGTTTGTAGTGAGTCTAGCTGCTGTCAGCATATTGAACTAAACCCAGTTAGCATCAAAGCAAAGTTCCAATTTTCCCAGTAAAGCTGCAGCTTCTCAATGGGAGGAGAATGGTTCACGCTTCTTGATTGGCTGATTGCTGTCTCTGTGTCCAATCAGGAGCCAGCAGCTTGCTGTGTTCCTGTGTTTGTGTTGGTGTGAAGATGAGTGTTGTTGCTGTGTCCATGTCTCCAGGAAGTCCAGCAGGACTCTAGCGTCCAGCCGTCCGACATGTTGATCAAATGATGACATCACTGTTATCATATTTTAGTCTTTTTATGATCCAGATTGATTGCATTAGAACTGAATTTATTTCTTCTCTCATCACAGAGTTGGTGGCTGTAGGCTCCTAAAGGCTCAGTGTGAGGTTATGGCCTCAAATCTGAAGTCCAACCCAGATCTGACTGAACTGGAAATAAGTCCAATCTACATATATAAAGGTGGAGACTCTGATATGAAAAATGTGTCTGAGATCCTGGAGTGTTCAGTCAGTAAAGTGAAGAATCTGGGGTTTGTTTTCTCTATTTATACAATAAAATCATTCATTGATACTTTAGTCCTTAGTTTAATAAATACCTTTATTGTAATACTTTAAAACAACTTTTTTAAATGTCAGATTAAAATCTCTAAAACATTTCACCTTATAATTTAATTATCTTATTATTTCAGACTTTAAGATTATTCAACTTTGATTTTCAGTTTTTCACTTTAAAATGTTTTTGACTGATGAACAAAATGAGTAAAATAATTCAAATGAAGTTAATTAATGATGGATATGTTTCAGTTTGGTTTGTAATGATTCAGATTGTTTTATTTCTCATTTCTGATTCTCATCTTTACATCCAGAATGACATGCTCTTCCTCCAGAGCCGAATCAGGGTCACATCCACAAACACTGACCAGTTCAAATAATCATTAATGAAACATCTAAGAAGTGACTGATTGTAGAAAAGCAAATCTAGATTAAATGAATGTCAGTGAGGTTTGCAGCAGCAGCTTTGTCCTGAAGCTGTGGTTCTGTTGGGCCGGGTCAGAGAGGAACCATCCTCTTCAGTCTGACAGCTGTCAGTCGGTTGGAGCCTCGTCTCTGTGATGAAGCTTCATCAGGTCACGTCTCCTTAGGATATAATGGCCTCCGTTTGTTGTGACTTTTTTACACTTATGTTGTTCAGTATATTTGCATGATAAGTGACTGATTTACAATTATATGTTAAGCATAATTTACATGATGATTATTATTAATTGTATTGAACATGATTGTATATAATTACAAAGGCGAAGTGAAATATATTTCAGTGCAAGACATGATTTATTTGAATAGAGGAAGTCTTTTATTTTGAAGAATGCTTAAGGATCTGTTACTGTTTTGTCACTATCTTGCTTTGTTGACTTTTGATTGCTATTGGTAACGAACAGCTGTTGTCCGTTATCAGCTGACGCCGTTTTTTTCCTCTTCAATAAATACTGAACAGAAAGGTTCAGTAAAAGAAATACGAGCCTCCGTCTTGTTTGAGAAGAAGCTTTACTCCGTAACATTTTGGTGCCGAAACCCGGGAATAAGAATTTTTTTTGATTTTTCTGAACGAAGTGAAGCTAAGGCTCAGTTTAGCAGCCAACATGACGGAAGGACTGGAGCGGTTAAAGAGGAAACGGTCGACTATCCGAACAGCAACGACGAAGCTGTTAACTCGACTAGAGGATGAGGTGGGCAAAGAGAGTCCCGATATGGATAGACTGCGTGAGTTCCTGGCAGTTTTATCTTCTAAGGAGGAAATTTTATTGGATTTGGACAAGAGCATAGAAGATGAAACGTCAATTGAAGACTTGGACACTGAGATAACGAACTCACAGGATTACACGGACCGGATTCTCATTTGGAAGGTTCGCACCACCAACGTTATTGGATTGCAGGAGACCGCTACAGACACCCTAAGAGCGCGTGTGAGTGACGTAAACAACGGCTCATTTTCATCACAATCCAAACAGACGGTTAAACTGCCCAAACTAACGATAATCAAGTATGATGGAGAAATAAGCCAATGGCAGGAATTCTGGTCACAGTATGAATCAGCCATTCACAGAAATGATGGACTATGTAAGACGGACAAGTTCACTTACCTGAGATCTTACCTAAGTGGAGCAGCTGCTCGGACTATTGCAGGACTGACAATGACAGATGTCAACTATGATGCTGCAATAGAGTTACTCCAGAATCGTTTTGGAAGGAAGGATATTGTGATAAGTGCTCATATGTCTAAATTGCTGAACTTGACACCTGTGAGAAGATCATCTGATGTTGCAGCTTTGAGGCACCTTTATGATGAATGTGAGATCCAGATACGCAGCTTGGAGTCTCTTGGAGTGCAAAGTGATACTTACGGCTGTCTCCTATGTCCAGTGTTGCTACAGCTTATTCCAGAAGACATAGCACTTGCTTATACACGGCAACAAAACTCAACTAACGAATGGAAAGTCCCAGAATTGATTCAGTTTCTGCAAAATGAAGTGCAAAGCAGAGAACGGGCGCTTCTGCTGACCAGACCAGGCCACACATTGAAGAGCCCGAGCCCACAACACAAGCATGTGGGTAAGCCATCCTATGCCTGTGATCAACCTAGAAAGTGGAGCATTCCATCAGCGACTGCTTTGCACACAGCCAGCGTCGTGCCACAAACCTGTGTGTTTTGTGACGGTAATGACCATAAACCAGAGAACTGTCCTGGTTTTACAATAAGTGCACGCAGGGAGAAACTGAAAAGACTTGGACGGTGTTTTGTCTGCCTGGGCCCGAAACATATTGCGAAATACTGCAGAGTGAAGATTTTGTGCAGACAGTGCAATCGAAAACACCACTTGTCAGTTTGTGAACAATCTGAAGCTAAACCAGAAGTCGACAGTACCAGCAATAGTGGAAATGCAGAGGCTGTGTTGTCTTCGTTGACCAGCTCAGTCAAAGTGAAGACAAATACTCAGAACACAGTATTGCTCCAAACGGTTAAGGCATGGGCTGTAGGACCAAAGGAGAGAAAAATATCTCGCTGTCTGTTAGATGGAGGTAGCCAGCGTAGTTTTGTTCACAGAGACATTGTCCGAGCCCTAGGACTGCAAGTTGTGAGGCAAGAGACACTAAACCTCCATGTTTTTGGTTCCACCAGTCCTGTAGTGGAAAAACGCAACATAGTGAGAGTTCAACTTGAAAATGTGTGGAACACTGAACGGAAAATCGAAATAGATGCTGTAGAGACCCCCGAGGTGTGCACTGCTGTAATAAAGGTACCAACTGAGCCCATTCAAGCAGAGATTAAGAAAAGAGGACTGCAGCTTGGAGACTTTCCACTAGAGGGTGCTAATGAACAAGAGTTGCAGATGTTAATTGGAGCAGATTACTACTGGCAGGCTGTTACTGGAAAGGTCCAAAGGGTTACAGATTCATTAGTGGCAGTTGAAACCCTCTTTGGATGGGCTTTACAGGGACCAGTGACTACCTCCAGTGTTACAGACACCACGTGTATGCACATTAGTTTGAACGAAGACACCCAGCTGTCTAATCAGTTGCATGCATTCTGGGAGGTGGAGTCCCTGGGTATTGTAAATAAACAGTCAGAAAACCCAGAGGACTCAGAAATTATGCAACGTTTTGAACAAACAACAACATTTGAAGACGGAAGGTACCAAGTTGAGTTACCCTGGCAATGTGACAAAGACCAGCTTCCAGACAACTTCAGGGTAGCGAAGAAACGCTTTGAGAATCTAACGAGAAAGCTGAAGACTGATGTAAATTTATTTGCCAGATACAACGATGTAATAGAAGACTATCTTCAAAATGGTATCTGTGAGGAGGTTGCAGATGGAAAACCAGAAATGAATCAACAGACTGTGAAATATTATATGCCCCATCATGCTGTAATAAGAGAAGAAAAGGCCACAACCAAACTTAGAGTGGTATTTGATGCATCCTCACATGAGGCAAACAGTCCATCCCTCAACGACTGTCTGTACACTGGACCTAACCTGAACCCAAACCTGCTAGATGTGCTCATAAAGTTCAGATTGCACAAGATAGCATTTACTGCTGATATAACTAAGGCTTTTCTTCAAATCTCACTAGCAGAAAAGGACAGAGATGCTGTCAGGTTCTTGTGGATGCACAGACCTTTAGCTAAGGACTGGAAAAATGAGGTGCGTGTCCTGAGGATGAAAAGAGTTGTTTTTGGAGTAACTCCCAGCCCATTCTTGCTTGCTGCCACTATCAGAAAACATCTCAAACAATTTGAAAGAAAACAGCCAAGGGCAGTACAGGCTCTCAGAGACTCTATGTATGTAGATGACTTTATTTCAAGCTCACCTACTGTGCAGGATGCTCTTCACATGACAACTGCAGCAAAGTACATTCTCTCTCAGGCAAGCATGAACCTCTGCAAATGGGTTACCAACTCACCTGATCTGAAAGCCATGTGGAAAGAGAATGGAGTAGAGCTCACTGGTGATACAGAGTCCAGTGGAAATGTGCTTAAAGTACTTGGACTGGTTTGGAGACCGGAACACGATGATTTTGTGTTTGATCAAAAGGGGTTAATGGACATTTTGAAAGACAGAGAAAATACAAAAAGAAGTGTACTAAGAACATCAGCCCGTATATTCGACCCTATTGGGTTTCTTACTCCTTTTACAGTCCGAGTAAAGTGCCTTTTCCAAGAGATGTGGGAAAAGGGACTGAGTTGGGATGAACCATTACCTACTGACTTAGAAGAGAAGTGGGAGCAGTGGTGTGTGGAGTTACCACTGTTACACCTGGTGTCTATTCCCAGGTGGTACCACACTGAGATTAACAAAGAGTCACACACTGTAAAGTTGCATGTCTACTGTGATGCAAGTGAAAAGGCTTACGGTGCCGTGGCATATCTTCAAGGACAAAACAACCTAGAAGAGACTATTACCAGTTTTGTGGCCTCCAAGTCACGAGTAGCACCATTAAAGAAAATGACATTACCTCGCTTGGAGCTCATGGGTGCACTTATTGGAGCAAGATTAGGATACAGCCTCCTTAAGCCACTGAACATGGAGAAAAACCAGCTCAACATGTGGACGGACTCTATGATCACGCTTCACTGGATCCGCAGCTCATCACGTCGATGGAAACCATTTGTGAGCAACAGAGTGGCAGAAATACAAGGGCTCACAAATCCAGAACTCTGGTCCCACTGTGCTGGCAAAATGAACCCTGCCGACCTTCTTACGCGGGGTTACCATGCTCGGAGCCTTATTAAGAGCCAGCTGTGGTGGAAGGGACCCACTTCACTGTCTACGGATGAGAAGGAACTGAACATTTGTAGTGACTATGTAGTGGATGAAGTGAATGCAGAGCTGAGGTCTGGGTATGAGACTGTCGTGCAGTTCACTGGCACTGAGCAAACTGAACCTCTGTTAAACTTAGAAAGGTACAGCAAGCTTAAGACCATGTTAAGAATCACTGCATGGGTAAAGCGGTTTGTTAGTAACACAAGATCTTATCTGAAGGTTCAGGGAGAAATAAGTACAGAAGAACTTGGTGCAGCTGAAATGTACTGGATTAAGTCAACACAAGAGAGTTGTTTCAGTTCTGAAATATTGCAGTTAAGGTCAAACCAAAATGTGAAGGTAGATTCTAAAATCAAAGATTTGAAACCATTCTTAGATGAAAATGGTCTAATAAGTGTTGGGGGAAGGCTGCAGAATTCAGATCTTAGTTTCAGAGAACAACACCCTTGGATACTACCGACAAATCACAAGTATTCTGAACTATTAGTTCAGTCATGTCACAAAAGAGTGATGCATTCTGGTGTAAGAGACACATTAACTCAAGTTAGAGAACAATATTGGATTTTGAGAGGCAGACAGCTTGTAAGAAACATTGTTTCAAAATGTTACATTTGCAAAAAACTAAAGGTTAAGGCAGCACAACAGATTACTGCTCCCTTACCTCGAGACAGAGTAACAGAATCACCTCCCTTTGAAGTTACTGGTGTAGATTTTGCTGGACCCTTATATGTTAAAACTAAGGACGGGTCTGTAAAATCATATATAGCACTGTTTACATGTGCAGTGACAAGAGCAGTACACTTAGAGTTGGTCTCAGATCAGACTACAGAGAATTTCTTATTGGCCTTAAAGAGATTCATTGCAAGACGAGGTCTTTGTAGGGTCATTTACTCTGACAATGCTAGAACATTCAAAAGGGCTGACGAGGATTTAAAAGAGTTATGGCAAAATATCTTAGGATCGACACTCACAGAGTTTTTCACTGACAAGGGAATCACGTGGAAGTTTATCGCTGAGCGAGCAGCTTGGTGGGGGGGATTCTGGGAAAGGCTTGTGAGATCTGTAAAAACATGCTTAAGAAAGGTACTGGGGAAAGCATCTTTGAGTTTTGAGGAGCTCACAACTGTTCTTACTGAAGTTGAGGCAGTGTTGAACTCCAGGCCTCTGTCCTATGTAACTAGTGATGCATTAGAACCCCAGCCACTTACCCCATCTCATTTCCTAGTTGGTAAACGCTTAACTTCCTTGCCACCAAAGATTATTCCTTCACCTCACCTAAATCAGGTTCTCACTGCAAACCGCGAACAGCTAGGTAGAAGGTGGAAATACCAACAGAAACTTTTGATAGGCTTTTGCAAACGCTGGCTGCTTTCACCAGCTTTAAGAAGAACCCAAGGCCATTGATGAATAAACTGAGTGGTTCTGATCCGGTTACAAGTTGGGTCTCCAGCTAATGATCAGGAACCGGCAGAAATAGCTCACCTCACCCATGCTGCTGCTTATAGAAAATTTTAAGTTTCTTTTTGATAAAATGTTCTGGTTCTGCTGGTTTGGACTCTTTAAACATGTTTGACTGGGTCAGATGTTAGAATCAGTTCATCATGTTTGTTTTACATTAAGGGAAATTAATTTTCTACTTTTTTATTACTTATTTGTTCACATTTCAGTTTAAACTGCGTCCTATTGGGTTCAGCTCATGTTTTGTCTTTTATTCAGATTAAGGGACTGCAGTTTGTCAGAGACCAGCTGGACTTCTCTGTTCTCAGCTCTGAAGTCCAACCCGACCCATCTGACAGTACTGTGGCTGGATGGGACCAACCTGGGAGATTCTGGACTGAAGGAGCTCTGTGGTTTTCTACAGACTGAAGGCTGCAGACTGGAATTATTGTGGTATGTTAATTACATAATTATTGATATTTCTGTGAATAATTATATGTAATTGATCATAAATCAACATTCATATCTTCTGTTCTAATAAATATTTTCTGAGTTTATTTCTGGATTTGGATCCAGAATTTAACTTAGTCCCTCTGTGTAACTGAGTTGGACCAGCTGATCTGACGTCATAACAGGACAGCATTCGGACCCCCAGTGTTTAGAAATCCCCCTCATTGGGAGCAGGTCAAAAGAACATTCAACCCAGTTTAACAAAGTGAATTTCAGCTCCTGGAATCTGACAGGAACAAATCGATAATCAATGATTGATGCTTCAACACTTTGACCAGAACCTGGAATGATTTACTGACTAAAATCCTCCAACACATCATGACCCAGTACCTGGTTCTGGTTCTGAAGTCAGCAGGTCTTTATTGAAGCAGCACCATGTTGGCATTAATATTCATGAGACTCTTTAACTGGTTCTGTTGGACTGGTTAACCTGCATCCTGTTGGCTTCAGCTCACATCTTTTATTCTTTATTCAGGTTGAGATTCTGCAGTTTGTCAAAGATCAGCTGTGATTATCTGGCCTCAGCTCTGAAGTCCAACCATCTCCATCTGACACAACTGGACCTGAAAGGAAACAATCTGACAGAGTCAGATGTTCAGCAGCTGAAGGATCTTGTAAAGACTTTAAAGTAAGTAAATGTTTGTAGTGAGTCTAGCTGGTGTCAGCATATTGAACTAAACCCAGTTAGCATCAAAGCAAAGTTCCAGTGTTCCCAGTAAAGCTGCAGCTTCTCAGTGGGAGGAGAATGGTTCACGCTTCCTGATTGGACACAGAGACAGCAATCAGCCAATCAGAGGAGCCAGCAGCTTGCTGTGTTCCTGTGTTTGGGTTGGTGTGAAGATGAGTGTTGTTGCTGTGTCCATTTCTCCAGGAAGTCCAGCTGTCCGACATGTTGATCAAATGATGACATCACTGTTATATTTTAGTCTTTTTATGATCCAGATTGATTTCATTAGAACTGAATTTATGTCTTCTCTCATCACAGAGTTGGTGTCTGTTCGCTCCTAAAGGCTCAATGTGAGGATGTGGCCTCAACTCTGAAGTTCAACCCAGATCTGACTGAACTGGAAATAAGTCCGATCTACATATATAAAGGTGGAGACTCTGATATGAAAAAAGTGTCTGAGATCCTGGAGTGTTCAGTCAGTAAAGTGAAGAATCTGGGGTTTGTCTTTTCTATTTATACAATAAAATCATTCATCGATTCTTTAGTCCTTAGTTTAATTAATACTTTTATTGTAATACTTTAAAACAACTTTTTTAAATGTCAGATTAAAATCTCTAAAACATTATCTTATTATTTCAGACTTTAAGATTATTCAACTTTGATTTTCAGTTTTTCACTTTAAAATGTTTTTGACTGATGAACAAAATGAGTAAAATAATTCAAATGAAGTTAATTAATGATGGATATGTTTCAGTTTGGTTTGTAAAGATTCAGATTGTTTTATTTCTCATTTCTGATTCTCATCTTTACATCCAGAATGACATGCTGTTCCTCCAGAGCCGAATCAGGGTCACATCCACAAACACTGACCAGTTCAAATAATCATTAATGAAACATCTAAGAAGTGACTGATTGTAGAAAATCAAATCTAGATTAAATGAATGTCAGTGAGGTTTGCAGCAGCAGCTTTGTCCTGAAGCTGTGGTTCTGTGGGGGCTGGGTCAGAGAGGAACCACATCCTCTTCAGTCTGTCAGCTGTCAGTCAGTTGGAGCCTCATCTCTGTGATGAAGCTTCATCAGGTCACGTCTCCTTAGGAAATAACGGCCTTGTTAGTTTGCGACCGAAAAGAAACCAGACTGGAACCAGCAGTTTTTAGAGCTCTCAACATTTTTTTCATCTCTCATCTCAACCACCTGGCTTTTAAAGGATTGGCTCCCACCAGGACTAATTAGAGGGGTGGAGACATTCACATTTTCAGAAAGAAACAAACATTTGCACCAAACTATTCCTAAAAAGTGTCTAAACAGTTACAATTAACTCAAACAAAACTAGAAAAAAAACCCAATCTGGATCCAATCAAAATAAAAATACATCTCTCCTCCCTCTCAGAATATGGATTTTCCCAATGAGGCTGATTGGTAACAGCAGGTCCTTGTCAGCACTGCTCATGGGCGCGCTTCCATGGCAACACATGACCAGGTGACCTCAAAGAGATGAGAAGATTATTAAAACAAGTAAATCAAATTTTTCTTCCCCAAACAATACATTTACCCAAATAAATTAGAATATATAAAGTACACAAAAAAACAGCACCTGTTAGGGAGGGGGTAAATCCCTCAAAGGCCTCCATTGGCTTTCAGCAGCTTTAAGAAGAACCCAATGATGAATAAACTGAGTGGATCTGATCCGGTTACCAAGTTGGGTCTCCAGCTGATGATCAGGAACCAGCAGAAATGGCTCACCTCATCCAGGCTGATGCTTATAGAAAACTTTAAGTTTCTTTTTGATAAAATGTTCTGGTTCTGCTGGTTTAGACTCTTTAAACATGTTTGACTGGATCAGATGTTAGAATCAGTTCATCATGTTTGTTTTACATTCAGGGAAATTAATTTTTTACTTTTTTATTACTTATTTGTTCATATTTCAGTTTAAACTGCATCCTGTTGGCTTCAGCTCATTTTTTGTCTTTCATTCAGACTGAGGGACTGCAGTTTGTCAGAGACCAGCTGGACTTCTCTGTTCTCAGCTCTGAAGTCCAACCCGACCCATCTGACAGTACTGTGGCTGGATGGAACCAACCTGGGAGATTCTGGACTGAAGGAGCTCTGTGGTTTTCTACAGACCGAAGGCTGCAGACTGGAAACATTGTGGTATGTTAATTACATAATTATTGATATTTCTGTGAATAATTATATATAATTGAGCATAAATCAACATTCATATCTTCTGTTCTAATAAATATTTTCTGAGTTTATTTCTGGACTTGGATCCAGAGTTTAACTTAGTCCCTCTGTGTAACTGAGTTGGACCTGCTGATCTGACGTCAGAACAAGACAGCATTCAGACCCCCAGTGCTTCACTGGAAGCAGGTCAAAGGTCATTCAACCCAATATAGAAAAGTGAATTCTAGCTCCTGGAATCTGAGAGGAACAAATTGATAATCAATGATTGATGCTTCAACACTTTGACCAGAACCTGGAATGATTTACTGACTAAAATCCTCCAACACATCATAACCCAGTACCTGGTTCTGGTTCTGGTTCTGAAGTCAGCAGGTCTTTATTGAAGCAGCAGCTGGTTTGGACTCTGGCTTTAATATTCATGAGACTCTTTAACTGGTTCTGTTGGACTGGTTAAGCTGCATCCTGTTGGCTTCAACTCACATATTTTATTCTTTATTCAGGTTGAGATTCTGCAGTTTGTCAAAGATCAGCTGTGATTATCTGGCCTCAGCTCTGAAGTCCAACCATCTCCATCTGATACAACTGGACCTGAATGGAAACAATCTGACAGAGTCAGATGTTCAGCAGCTGAAGGATCTTGTAAAGACTGTAGAGTAAGTAAATGTTTGTAGTGAGTCTAGCTGCTGTCAGCATATTGAACTCAACCCAGTTAGCATCAAAGCAAAGTTCCAGTGTTCCCAGTAAAGCTGCAGCTTCTCAGTGGGAGGAGAATGGTTCACGCTTCCTGATTGGCTGATTGCTGTCTCTGTGTCCAATCAGGAGCCAGCAGCTTGCTGTGTTCCTGTGTTTGTGTTGGTGTGAAGATGAGTGTTGTTGCTGTGTCCATGTCTCCATGAAGTCCAGCAGGACTCTAGCGTCCAGCCGTCCGACATGTTGATCAAATGATGACATCACTGTTATCATATTTTAGTATTTTTATGATCCAGATTGATTTCATTAGAACTGAATTTATTTCTTCTCTCATCATAGAGTTGGTGGCTGTAGGCTCCTAAAGGCTCAATGTGAGGTTATGGCCTCAAATCTGAAGTCCAACCCAGGTCTGACTGAACTGGAAATAAGTCTGATCTACATAGAAGAAGGTGGAGACTCTGATATGAAGAATGTGTCTGAGATCCTGGAGTGTTCAGTCAGTAAAGTGAAGAATCTGGGGTTTGTTTTCTCTATTTATACAATAAAATCAATCATTGATACTTTAGTCCTTGGTTTAATAAATACCTTTATTGTAGTACTTTAAAACAACTTTTTTAAATGTCAGATTAAAATCTCTAAAACATTTCACCTTATAATTTAATTATCTTATTATTTCAGACTTTAAGATTATTCAACTTTGATTTTCAGTTTTTCACTTTAAAATGTTTTTGACTGATGAACAAAATGAGTAAAATAATTCAAATGAAGTTAATTAATGATGGATATGTTTCAGTTTGGTTTGTAAAGATTCAGATTGTTTTATTTCTCATTTCTGATTCTCATCTTTACATCCAGAATGACATGCTGTTCCTCCAGAGCCGAATCAGGGTCACATCCACAAACACTAACTAGTTCAAATAATCATTAATGACACATCTAAGAAGTGACTGATTGTAGAAAAGCAAATCTAGATTAAATGAATGTCAGTGAGGTTTGCAGCAGCAGCTTTGTCCTGAAGCTGTGGTTCTGTTGGGCTGGGTCAGAGAGGAACCACATCCTCTTCAGTCTGACAGCTGTCAGTCGGTTGGAGCTTCGTCTCTGTGATGAAGCTTCATCAGGTCACGTCTCCTTAGGAAATAATGGCCTCCATTGGCTTTCAGCAGCTTTAAGAAGAACCCAAGGCCATTGATGAATAAACTGAGTGGTTCTGATCCGGTTACCAAGTTGGGTCTCCAGCTAATGATCAGGAACTGGCAGAAATAGCTCACCTCATCCATGCTGCTTATAGAAAACTTTGAGTTTCTTTTTGATAAAATGTTCTGGTTCTGCTGGTTTGGACTCTTTAAACATGTTTGACTGGGTCAGATGTTAGAATCAGTTCATCATGTTTGTTTTACATTCAGCGAAATTAATTTTCTACTTTTTTATTACTTATTTGTTCACATTTCAGTTTAAACTGCATCCTGTTGGCTTCAGCTCATCTTTTGTCTTTTATTCAGATTGAGGGACTGCAGTTTGTCAGAGACCAGCTGGACTTCTCTGTTTTCAGCTCTGAAGTCCAACCCGACCCATCTGACAGTACTGTGGCTGGATGGAACCAACCTGGGAGATTCTGGACTGAAGGAGCTCTGTGGTTTTCTACAGACTGAAGGCTGCAGACTGGAAATATTGTGGTATGTTAATTACATAGTTATTGATATTTCTGTGAATAATTATATATACTGTATTTTTCACACTATAAGGCGCACCTAAAAAACCTTCAATTTCCTCAATAGCCGACAGTGCGCCTTATAATCCGGTGCGCCTTATATATGGACCAATATCGAGCCACCACAGGTCTAGCGCCTTACCACAGGGGCCTCGTTTCATTGGCTAATGCCCATTTTACGTCACAGCGCAGGTACCACGTGCGTGACCAGCTACAGTAGTAAACACATGCTAATGTACATTGTGGACCATCAAAACCATGAATGCTGACTTACCCAACCTTGCAAGAACAATAGGCATCAGTGATCTTGTCCACAGCTATATTTATGCTGAGGGTGTGAGGATCTGCTGTTTTCCTCACTTGTCGGTAGCTTTTAGCTGTGACGCGCACAATGTTGGAGGCATCCGTGGCTCAAACACCTTGATGTCAAAAAAGATGACATGAACTTGTTGGTTCCCCTGTCCATTGTCCTGGCTGATATTTTGTGAAAATCCGGCAGAAATGCTACGCTAATTAACTCAGATCGAAATGAAAGACGTCATGTTTACACAGACATGCAGTAGGCTGCTTACGTAGTTGGTCCACTACGGTAAGAAGCCGCCAACTTCTTTTTCCCCGTAGAAGAAGAAGTGCGCGGTGTATGCTGGGATATTTGTCAGCACGCTGGTTTGTTAATAAAGTTTGATAATACATCTAAAGCCAGGGGGGAGGGGCAGGGGAAGAGAGACAGAGACTGCAGCGGCAGCGTGTCGGTTGGTCTGTGTTACCCAGAAAGCAGTTGGGCACAATATCGCAGCACCAACGCCGTGAGTGAAACACCGACTGTACCAGCCTACTATATAAAGTACTCAGGGAACATTCCTTTATAAATGTGGATGTGTAACAATAGAGTATGAAGCATCTATTGCGGTGCGCCTAAAATAAGCCATTCATTGAAGGTGCGCATTATTATCCGGTTCCCCTTATAGTGCGGAAAATATGGTAATTGATCATAAATCAACATTCATATTTTCTGTTCTAATAAATATTTTCTGAGTTTGTTTCTGGATTTGGATCCAGAGTTTAATTTAGTCCCTCTGTGTAACTGAGTTGGACCTGCTGATCTGAGGTCAGAACAGGACAGCATTCGGACCACCAGTGTGTAGAAATCCCCTTCATTGGAAGCAGGTCAAAGGTCATTCAACCCAATATAGAAAAGTGAATTCCAGCTCCTGGAATCTGTCAGGAACAAATTGATAATCAATGATTGATGCTTCAACACTTTGACCAGAACCTGGAATGATTTACTGACCAAAATCCTCCAACACATCATAACCCAGTACCTGGTTCTGGTTCTGGTTCTGAAGTCAGCAGGTCTTTATTGAAGCAGCAGCTGGTTTGGACTCTGGCTTTAATATTCATGAGACTCTTTAACTGGTCCTGTTGGACTGGTTAACCTGCATCCTGTTGGCTTCAGCTCACATCTTTTATTCTTTATTCAGGTTGAGATTCTGCAGTTTGTCAAAGATCAGCTGTGATTATCTGGCCTCAGCTCTGAAGTCCAACCATCTCCATCTGACACAGCTGGACCTGAATGGAAACAATCTGACAGAGTCAGATGTTCAGCATCTGAAGGATTTTGTAAAATCTTTAAAGTAAGTAAATGTTTGTAGTGAGTCTAGCTGGTGTCAGCATATTGAACTAAACCCAGTTAGCATCAAAGCAAAGTTCCAGTGTTCCCAGTAAAGCTGCAGCTTCTCAGTGGGAGGAGAATGGTTCAGGCTTCCTGATTGGACACAGAGACAGCAATCACCCAATCTGAGGAGACAGCAGCTTGCTGTGTTCCTGTGTTTGTGTTGGTGTGAAGATGAATGTTGTTGCTGTGTTCATGTCTGATCTTAGATCTGCTTGTTCTTTCAGTTTAACAGGAAAAACCTGATCAGGTTCATCTTGGTCACAGCTCTGAGATCAGTCTGACTGCAGCCTGGAAACAGTCTACTGGATGTGCTGCGTCACTGACTGCTACCGGAGAGAGGCTGGAAACACTCACTGATCTGCTCTCTCCATCCATCTTCTCTCTGTAGCCCAAGGTTCTCTCTAAGGTAGAGAATGGTCTCTGTTAATTTACCATTGTTACCTTTGCTGTGGCACGTTACAGCCGCTGTAGTTTCTGAACGTTCAATAAACATTAAACTTGAACTAATTACCTCGTTTTTTGTGAGTATACGTCGTTTACAACAAACATCAAACACGGTAAATATGTTTTATTAAGTATTTAACAAACAAATGGCTTCTACCGCGATAATTATGTGAAATTAAATTGTCTAATATTTAAAAATAAAGTTTGATGCTCTCTGCCATCTTGCTTTGAGCTCAGAGTCTGAGAGGTTTTTCCGGTAAACTATTTTTTTTGCCTCTTATTTAGTGGAAAAATTTATGTTGGTGAGACTTTCTCCAAAATGATAATTTTTTCCAACCTTTATAGCTCCGCTGTTAAAAATGAGGAGCTAACGTTCACAAATGACATTGAAATAAAATTTAGTCCAACATCTGGTTTGAGGTGATTCCTCTGGAACCTGTTGGAGGAAAAATATCCCAACTTCAGAAGATGTGCTTTTAACTTAACAGAGCTCTGTGGTTCCTCCTATCAGTGTGAGAGTCAGGGTGAGGAGGCGCCATGTTAGGCAGATGAAGTGGAAGCTGGAGGATCTTCAGAACAAACAGGTCATGATGATGGGCTACTGATTATCCCTCTGTCTGGACACAGGATCAATAAAACCAGTTTAAAGCTAAAATGAATGGTTATATGCCAGACATGGAAAACTGGGATGCCATGCCATGATGTTCAGAATTTAGGTCTCAGAGACATGACCATAGGACGGGAGTCAGATTCCGGACTAGTTTAAAGGTATATGCGTTAACCACAGCGCCACCCAACGCCCCTATTTCGGTAGCTTTTTCTGAAGTTTGCAGTTTCCCTTTGATTCATTTTTATACAGTACGAACTGTCTGAGGAACTCACATTGATCTTCTTTCATTTTCTTGGAAAAATCAGTTTTGCCTCGTGATTGCGAACTGACCTCCCCGTAAAAATCATTGCAGAGTAAAGAATCGACTAGTCATTTGTGCAACCCCTAATATATTAACATTGTTAATAAATATAATCTTAATGTGATTGGGATAAACTGCATCCCACCCCACAGAAAAATCTCTAAGATCTAGAAAATTAAAGATATTCTTCAGACGACATTTAACAACTGACAGCATATTCATCTAATTCGATGAATAATGCAGTTATGCATCTTAAACTAATTCGAACTTAAAAACAATAATCTTAAAGTGAATTAATATTTTTTAAATATTTCACACAGGATAACATTATGGCTAAAGCATCTGTCTGGTGATTGATAAAAAAAATAGCTGGCTGTGCAACATTTGTGATCATCTTAACTAACATCTGTGAACAATGCATATGAAGACATTTAAAGGAAGAATTTAAGACAAATATAAATGTTGTGTTGTCATTTGCTTTTTTATATCACTTGATGGATGTGCTGGTGGAAGTTTGTTTCTTTTTGCACAACTGACATATTATGTACATAAGGGCAGCACTGTTGTACAGAAAAGCAAGGATTGTTGCATATTATATTGTTGTATTAGGGATGGGTTTTTTTTTGTTTATTAGGTAATAATTCAATACGTGATTAAATGCTGTGAATTGCAAAAAGTAAAGGTTTGCACTGATTTTAAATTTTAATTAGAATTTTTAGTTTTCTGATTTCCTGTAATAAACTTGAATTATCAACCAAATATTTTCTAGATACGTTTCTTTTTCATTGTTTGCTGGAATTGCTTTCCGAATCATTTTCCACTAGGTTTATCCAAACAGCAATTTGTGTATTCATCTGTGGTTTTATCATTTTAGGCTGGGCCTAGTTGTTAATTTGAACACATTAGATCTCTGAGTTGATCATTTGCAAATAATGTGTTGCAAACGTGTAGCACACAGAAGCTAAAGAACCTGGAGAAGTTCATTTAAAAAGATGTACCGCAAAAAGAGCTTATTTACAGTACTTATATATTTTAAAACTGCATCTATAAATATCCTGGATCACCCACAGAAGATTCTGACTGATATCTCCAGGTCCAGTGTAATAAATCTCACACTCTTAAGGCAGCCAAATAATAATTATGCTATATTTGTTATTAAAGCAGCCATGTTATTTGGCTGCTTTGCAGTAAGGCACGTTTTTATCAAAAGGACTCATGTACTATGTCACTCTGACCTGGAAAGACAGGAAATAATTCAGATTTGCAGAGATGTGGAAATAATAATGGAAATGTTCCAGCTCTGGACGATTCCAGTCAGGAGACCAGACAAAGAGCGGACTGGATTGGTTGAGAACTCTGCACATGGTTGGAGTTTATGGGAGGTAATGATGAACTGGCTGGAAAATAATAAAACTAACTTTCAATAAAGTTATGAAATAATGCTTTGTAATATAAAATGGACTCTAACTACAAATGTATGCAGCTTACCAGACTAATTGGATGTGAAAACAATTCTCTGTTTTCACATAATATATTGAATCCCCAGCACAGTTTCCAGATTTTTATCATGAAAATCCAGTATATAGATGTAATTTCTCCTCAATTTCACAGTTATACACTGTGTTGTGTTGGACTATCACACAAAAGCACAGTAATGTAATAACCACTAAACTACTTAAATATATGAGAAGTTTATAGTAAGAGCCTTGCTGTCTTCCAACATAATTTAAAATACTGGGTCCATCCTAAACATGCTTCCATTCTCAGAACCACTGTTTTAATAAATGATTCAGGACAAAAGTGAAAACATTGCAGAATCCTAGCTAGCTAGTTGTAGCTAGTTGTAGCTAGTTATAGCAACAACAACAACAAAAAACAACATTTAATCAAAATCAATTAATTTAATTTAATTCATTCAAACACTACACATTACCACAGTTCAAGGCAGTGTAAATATGTAGGAATTAACACAATAGCTAAATGCTATCCTTTGCTCTAGGACAAGTAAACAGAAAAAGCAAAACACCTTCTTACATAATTCACAGGACAGAACTGAATACACATAGTTATATTGAAAGAAGTTAAAAAGTATATATATATATCAGCAAAATAAACCTTTTACAAGAAATAACTAACCAGCAGACAGAAACACAGGATACAAAAACTTCCGTTATAAGCAGTGGAAGACATTATAAATGGGTACATAACTGGTTTGCTTTTGGTTTTCACTCTGATATATTCTGTTCCACGAATGTGCGCCTCTAATAAGCGCCACCTTCTGGATAAACTATGTTCTGCGCCTCAGGATGTTACAGTCTCCTTTGGTTTGTGCTCTGGTTTTTATTTTATTATTCCTTTTATGAATTAAATCATCTAATGGTGGCGGGACAGGCCCATTCAAAACTTTAAAAGTAAGTCAGTCATCATAATATATTAAGAATCGAGGGATAAAATATTTTGCTTACTAATGATTTTACAGAAATGAAAATGAAAGTTTCTTGTCAAAGGTTTTTGTTTTTGTTTTAAAGAGACATGATGAGTTTCTTGTTACTTGCAGTTGTATGTGTCCAGGTTGTATAGCTGTATGTTATATGAGAAAAAAAAATCATTGCATGCATTTGATTCTAGCTGACTGTGTGGTGAGAAAAAATCTTATATGGTGCAAGTTTGCTAAACTGAATTTTATGACATTTGCTTAGCATGATTTTTAAAAGTCAGATTTGAGTCAAACATATTCCAATATATTTACATTTTTCAACAAACAAAAGTTCAGCTTGTGTTGCTTTTGTTGTAAAACTTGCAGAATTTTCGGACTTGTCTTTTCCATCCTTGGGTCATATGTCCTGACCTAGGCGAAATTGGTGAATATGCAATAAACACATTCAATGTGTCATGTAAATTTTTTTCTAACATTTATATTTTTTACTATCAGTTTTGCACTGGTAAGTTACAGGCAGTGTATGTCTAAAGAGTGATACTATACACAGTGCTTTTATTAGCTTTTTTTTTTTTTTGGTATCTATTGCTCGTCTTATAAATGTGGGTTTGTTACCTAGGAGTTTGAGTGCACTTTTACACCCTGAGATAAAATAGGTGGAGCTACATAACATGACCCACAAGGCAAACAGAAACCTCTCACACATTGAAGACTGAAGTTAGGTAGTTTCCAGCTCTTATCTCGTGGTGCCAAACAAGGACAATTACAATGAGGAAATGTATTGCATGAAATAAAAAGAGATTCTAACCTTTACTATTTGTGCCATTGTCTTGTCTGGAAGGAAAAGCTGCCTTTCAGTAATTACCACTGAGCTTAAAAGAGATCCAGCTGCACAGGACTTCAAACAGTAGCACAATTTCTAATGAGTGAAATACATCAGAAACAAATATAACAATTAAGTCTATCATCTCACAGATTCTGAACAACAGATCATAGAAGCACAGAGGATTGAGTTGTGGTTCATTATTTCATCCTCATGTTCTTGGATTCCCTGATACATTCTGTATTACTCTGTAAACAGGAAACATAGTCACTGTTATGAAGACTTTCAGACTCAACGAGCAACAGCGCCTCCCAGTGGTCAGTAAAACTGAGGGTTTCTGCAACTCGGACCTTTTGTGGACCATTATTGTTTAAGTAAACCAGTGGAAATACGAAAAATGAGTTATTACCTTGTGTGATTATTTCTGTTTGACTTCAATATTTTAACCACGTTAAATATGTCTGTTTATTGTGAATATGTCTGTTTATTGTCATTATGACCCAGGACTCCTGTCCTTTCACAGCTACAGATTTCCTAACTTCAAACACAACAGACCACATTCTTTGGTGTTGAGACGAGAACACATATTCATACAAGTTTTCATTTACAATAAACTGAAAACCTGAACACAATAAATGATATAACAAAAGATTAAAAAACTGTTAACTAAAACAGCTAACATTCAGGGAATATTTTATTCAGCTAAATATATTCTTAGACAATAAATGCTGTTATAATATATTAATAAAACACTGCAAACATTCAGATAAGTTGGTTTTACATAATTACAATTCAGAACATCAAACTGTTCTGACAGGTTTCCTGCAGTCACTGCAGAAGAAGAAGTGCTGTTTATATTCAGCACTTAAAATAAAGTTTGGTTCATAACTGTAAACAAAAAAATGTTTTAACTTAAACAGTCACCTCAGATGTTGGTAATCTTGTTTTTACTGAACCTGTCACTGACTGATAGTAGCAGTCGTCTTTAGAGCTGGTGTCTATGTGTGTGGCAACAAGTTTTGCAGCGTGGTGATGCTGTAAGCTTGATGTTCTGTGGTACACCAGTTCTTGTAATGTTTGCACTTGACTGGAATTTGTCTGTGTGATTCAACTGATTTTGATTTGAGCTGAATTTTTATTTAGTGTCTTGTGTTGTGAATTGACACAGTATGAACTGATTCAAACCGACTAAACCCATGAAATAAAATATTTGTAGTCCTAGAGGATTGAATACAAAATATTAAGGGTGACCTTTGGCAATTAGATAAAACATTGTACCTTTACACTTTGGGATATTTTGTGTTGTAAAATGTATCTGCAGAACTTTCAGACTAATATTTTCCATTAACATATCTTATCCATGACGGTAAACACCAATCCTGCATATCACACCACCTTCAGGGAAATCACCATAAATTTCTAATCTTTTATCTCTTAAGTTTCTCCTGGCATCTGAAGGAAGGTACATGATTAAATAATGATGATATGCTTAACAGGTCTAATTATGGCTGTTGGTTTCTATTGCTCTCACTCTAGAAGCATCAGATATGATCCGACAAGCAAACAGAAACCATTATGGTTACATAACAACCAAGCCAGGTGAGTTAGGTAGTTTCCAGTAATCGTTTGGTTGGCGCCAAATGAAGACAATTACAATAAGGAAATACATGTCAGAGGAAGTAAAGCAGGCTGCTTATGCCAAATTTAGCATTTTCTTACCTGTAAGGAAGTATTGTCTTCCAGATAGTTTTTACATTTGAACTTTTTCCAACTTGGGAAATTTTCTTCTTTGTGAATTTCCAACTTATAACATTCAAGGTGTTTAGGGCAGATTTTAATTATTATTATTATTATGATTATTATGATTATGATTATTATTATTATTATTATTATTATTATTATTATTATTATTATTATTATTATTATTATTATTATTATTAATAATAATAATAATAATAATATTATTATTATAATATTATAATAATAATTATTATTATATAATAATTATTATTATTATTAATAATTATTATTATTATTATTAATAATAATAATGTTATATTATAATAATAATATAATAATATTATAATTATTATAATTATAATTATTATAATAATTATAATAATAATAATAATAATTATTATTATTGGGGCATGCCATTAGCAATGCATAAGGAGAGCAGTGACTGACCTGCGAAGCAGGTCAGTCACTGCCTCCATGCATTGCATGGCAGGCACCTATTGTTCTACACCCAATAGAACGCCTGGATATTATTATTATTATAACAACTTCTTCCATTACCGTTAATGCGGCTCGTACCGCTGCGTGCCCACCCACAAAAGTGGTATCAAAACGTGTGTCTCGATCCCGGCATTGGAGCTATTACTTTTATTGGGGATCGGAGTTACGACGGCGACGTAAAAAGCGAAAAACGAGCGAAATTTCCAACTGCCGAAACCTTAGAGTGTAACTGAAACCAACTGCCGCTTTTTAGAGTGAGAAAAAGAGTGGAATTTTGACCCCAAAATAATTTTGAAATCGCTCTCATGGGTGCAAAAATTGCTCTATTGGTATGAAAGTCGGTCATGACATTGATACGAATGCCTGCTCCGGTAAAATGTTTTCAAAATTTCCCTAGGGCTTATGGTTTTCGGTCCAGGTGCTTCAGAGCAAAGTTTTGGGACAGGATAACTGACGCTCCTCTCCAGTGTTTTACATACATTTCTGAAAAATCTCTGAGCTCAGCGCACACCATTTTTCTCTCATCACTGCAATTACTGTGATTGAGCTACAGATATGAATCGCGGTAATAGATGAGATGAGAAATAGCCCTCTCATATGCTTCAAACGGTTTTTGGATCGGACTTACGGAACCCGAACGGGAAGCAGTCGTTCGGACTGCTTTTTCCATTAAAACTGACTGGGTGTCTCATAAAGATAGATAAGTCTGACACACACAGGGCACTTTCATCACTATAGCAACAGAATGCAGAGAGGGAGAACTGCTGGGGTTTGGACTACAAAGACTCTGTAGTTCTAAATATGGCGGAACACTTTAATGCAGAGGGCAGAGCAGAAGGTCA